>NC_058097.1:50584621-50887651 GCF_020171115.1 Neogale vison | reverse complement strand
TGGGGCCGCTTTCTTGACCACGTGGCAGCTGTCAGTCCTCCCAGGAAGGGAGTATGGGCCAACCCGTTCCCCTTCTGTACGGAGGCTTCACACTCCAGAGTGCATTTTCATCTTTCAGGCCGTTTCAATGCAGACACAAAATTTTCACCAGAAACCCGTGACCTCCATTTAGGTTTTGGGATTTCCCGCTGCAAAGGTATATTCGTATATCCCCTTTGTTCCAAGCACACTTAAAAGCTTTCCAATAACTGAATCAAATGTTGGTGCTACAATTTAAATGAATGAAAATGAGGAGCCCCTGGGTGGCTCAGTCGGTTGGGCGGCTGCCTTTGGCTCTGGTCATGATCCCATGGATCCTGGGTTGGATGCCCTGTCAGGCTTCCTGCTCGGCGGGGAGTCTGCTTCTCCCTCTTCCTGCCCCACCCCCAGCCCTCAGATGAATAAATAAAATCTTTAAAAACCTAAACTGAAATTAAAGAACTAGAAAATCCAGTCCCTCAGTCAAACTAGCTACTGATCCAAGTGCTTTCCAGGCTCCTGCTCGAATAGCACCATGCTGAGATGGGATTTTAAAAAACCGTGGCCATAGTACCACTGACTCACTGATGATTCCATAACATCTACTACCTATCTGGTGTTCAAATCACTGCTTCTCTCCCAGCTATCTTTTTCTGCAGTTGGTCTGCTTGAATCCTGAGCCAGGGGTCCTTAACCTTTTTGGTGGGGCCGGTGATCCCTTGGAGAACGTAGAGAATGCTCCACAACCGCTCCCGAAAATGGCATGTGTCTGGCCATTCCAGAGGTGTGGAGGCTTCTGTGTTAAAGGAAAACCAAGGGCACCTGGGTAGCTCAGTGGGTTAAGCCTCTGCCTTCTTCGGCTTGGATCATGATCTCAGGGTCCTGGGATCGAGTCCCGAATCAGGTTCTCTGCTCAGCAGGGAGCCTGCTTCTCTCTCTCTCTCTGCCTGCCTCTCTGCCTATTTGTGATCTCTGTCAGTGTCAAGTAAAGAAAATCTTAAGAATGAATGAATAAATAAATAAAGGAAAACCAAGAGGCTAGTTACACTCAAGGAAATTGAAGACAGAAATAGGACACGATGTAAGCAGTACAGAGAGAGTTCCCTAAGTGTAAAAGTTAGCATGTGAGACTCTCTATTAATAATGGCTAATGTTTAGGGGCGCCTGGGGGCGGGCTCAGTCAGTTAATCATCTGCCTTGGGCTTGGGTCTTGATCCCAGGGTCCTGGAATCAAGCCCCACATTGGACCCCCCTGCTCAGCAAGGAGCCTGCTTCTCCCTCTCCCCTCCTGCTTGTGCTCTGTCTCTCTCTCTAACAAATAAAATCTTTTTGAAAAATAATGGCTGGTGTTTAAAAAAACAAACAAGAGCTGATGTTTATTTAAGAGGTTCAGTGAACCTGGCCCTGTTCTAAGCATTTTACGTGTATTAACTTCACCGAATCCCACAACCACACAAACGGCTGCTGAAAACAAGGACAAGGCTCAGAGAAGGTGCTCAACTGCACCTGATGTTTGACCCAGGCATCTGAGTCTGTGGCCTTGACCATCAGCCTGAGGCACTGGGCCTGACTCTCAGTGTGGAGCGGGACAGCTAGCTTTGCCTCGTTGCTCCCCTGGAAATTCTGTCCCCTTTTTCCTCCTAGACTCCATTGAGCAGCCCAGTCCTGTGGGAAGCTTGTCTCTCCAGGCTGAACTAGGTGATCCTTGTGCTCTGATAATACCCGGAGTTACCTCCAATAGAGCGGCTATCTCTTGGTATTTCTCCCTCCAGACTAGGAGCCCCTGGAAAGGATGGGCCCGGAAAGGACTCTCATCTGGGTCCCAGCACTGCCTGGCACCTGGGAGGGCTCTCACAGATTGTGATAGGATCCGTTAGCTGCTGCCAACTCTTGATCTCAGGGTGTGGGTTTGGGCCCTGTGTTGGGCTCTGTGCTGGGCATGAAGCCTACTTTAAAAAAAAAAAAAAAAAAAGAGGGGCGACTGGGTGGCTCAGTTGGTTAAGCATCTGCCTTTGGCTCAGTTCATGATCCCAGGATCCCTTGCTCAGTGGGGAGCCTGCTTCTCCCTCCCCCTCTGCCGTTCCCCCTGCTTGTGCTCACTTTCTCTCCCTGTCTGTCAAATAAATAAATAAAATCTTTTAAAATTTATTTATTTATTTGAGAGAGAGAGAGAGAGAGCAGAAGGAGGAGGAGGAGTGGAGGGAGAGGGAGAAGCAGACTCCCTGCACAGCAGGGAGCCCGATGCAGGTGGGGCTCTATCCCAGGACTCTGGGATCATGGTCTGAGCCAAAGGCAGACGCTCAACTGACTGAGCCACCCAGGCGTCCCTAGAAAGAAAATCTTTAAAAATAAATAAATAGGGGACATCTGGGTGGCTCAGTCAGTAAGCAGCTGCCTTCAGCTCAGGACATGATCCTAGCATCCTGGGATCGAGCCCCGCATTGGGCTCGTAGCTCGGGGCGAGGTGGGGGAGCGGGGGGGGGGGTGCTGGTAGGGAGCCTGCTTCTCCCTCTGCCTGCCTCTCTGCCTGCTTGTGCTCTTTTTTTTTTTTTTTTTTTAAGATTTTATTTATTTATTTGACAGACAGAGATCACAAGTAGGCAGAGAGGCAGGCAGAGAGAGGAGGAAGCAGGCTCCCCGCCGAGAAGAGAGCCTGATGTGGGGCTCCATCCCAGGACTCTGGGATCATGACCTAAGCTGAAGGCAGAGGCTTTAACCCACTGAGCCACCCAGGCGCCCCCTGCTTGTGCTCTTGATCTCTCTCTCTCTCTCTGAAAAATAACTAAAGAAAATATTAAAATAAAATAAAATAAAAACAAATAAATAAGTAAATAAAATAAAACTGGGTAAAGGATCAGAATAAACATTTTCTCCAATGAAGACAGACAAATGGCCAATAAGCACATGAAGAAAACATTCCACCTCATTACTTATTAAGGGAACACAACAGAAAAACCATGAGATACCAGTTCATGCCCAGTAGCAGAATTTCAAACAAAATGTCAGAGAACCACAAGTATAGAGAAACTAGAACCCTCATGCACCAACAGTGGGAATGGAAGCTGGGGCAGCCACTTTGGAAAAGTCTGGAGGTTCCTCAAAAGCTTAAACATAGAGTTACCGTTTCATGCAGCATTTCCACTTCCAAGGGAAATGAAAACATGTCCACCCCAAAACTTGAAAACAGACGTTTATAGTATTCAGAAGAGCCAAAAAGTGGAAACAACGCAGGTGTCCATCAACTGATGAATGAATGAACTACAGTATACCTTAGACTAAGGAATAGTATTCAGCCATAAAAAGAAAGTATAGATACATGCTACAGAATTAACCTTGAATTTAACCTTGAACCTGCATTAACCTTGAAAACATGATGTTGAATGAAGTAAAAAAAAAAGAAAGAAAGAAAGAAGTAAAGAAAAAAAAAGAAAAAATCCATTTATGTAACCTGTCCAGATTGGGTATATCCACAGCGAGAGGAAACAGAGTAGGAGATATTAGTGCTGGGTGGAGGGGAGAGTGGGGGGTATGACAGATCATGGGTATCGGGTTTCTTTTTGGAGTGATGAAAATCTAGAACTATGGTGATGGCTGCACAGCTCTCTGTATATACTAAAGACCATTGAGGGTCACCTGGCTGGCTTAGTCAGTAGAGCATGGCAACTCTTGATGCCTGCATCATGAGTTCAAACCCTACCTCAGATGCGGAATTTACTTAAAAAGCAAACGACCAACCAACCAAAACCACCAAAAAAAACCAAAACAAAACACCACCTCACTGAATTGTATACTTTTTTTTTTTTTAAGATTTTATTTTAAAGTAATCTCTACACCCAAGGTGGGGCTAGAACTTACAGCCTCGAGATCAGGAGTTGCACTCTCCTCCAACTGAGCCAGCCAGGCACCCCTGAATTGTAGACTTTAAATGGGTGAACTATATAAATAAATCTGATTTTTGTTTAAAAAAAAAAAGGTAAGTCAGCAGAATTTGGGTTTGCCCTGTTGACCCCTGGCATGGAGATCATAAGTAAAATGAGATTACAAGGAAAAAGACAAATTCATATCCAGAAGGTGTGATCAAGAGAGTAAGGGATCCAGTTTCTTTTATCAATCAATTATGCCAATAAGAAAAAAGGGTGGGATGGAGCGGACTGTTCTAAATTAAGAGGAATTTGAGAAACATAACAGCAATAACTTGACTAGATTCTGATTCAAACAAATGAAACTTTTTAAAAAGGCATTTTTGGCCCACAAGATTTGATTATCAACCAAGTAATAGGTAATATTCTAGAATTTTTGCTTTTGGAAAGTGTGATGATGGTATCGTGGTCATGTCAATGTCCCCTGTTTTTACACATGCATCCTTAAAGTTTAAGGGATGATATGTCACGATGGGTAGGATTTGATTTACATATTTAATTAAAACAGTACGTTAAGCCAATATGGCAAAAAGATTACTAATCGGTAAATCCGGGTGGTACGGATACTTCTATCATTCCTTCACTTTTATGTAAGTTTGAACAGTTTCTTTTTTTAAATTTTATTTAACAGAAAGGGGGGGGCGCACAAGCAGGTGCAGTGGCAGGCAGAGGGAGAGGGAGACGCAGACTCCTCGCTAAGCGGGGAGCACTACCTGGAGGTCCATCCCAGGACCCTGAGATCATGACCTGAGCCGAAGACAGAGGTTTAAACGACTGATCCACTCAGGCGCCCCAAGTGTGAACATTTTCATAACAGAACGTTAAAGTAAAATGCTTTGAGGTCCAAGTTCACACCGACTCAACAGCACTCAACCAGGTCGGCCGGACCCCAGAACTCCAGGGACGAAAAGGTTAAACCCTACACCAAGTAAGAGAAGGCACGGGCTGTCTGTCCAAAAGGTGCAAAGGCGGCGGCCCGCGGGGCACCATCTTCTCGCCCTCCCTGTCACAGTCTGGGAAATTGAGACAGGTACGGGATCCGTCTTCCTCAACTCCCACTCCTTAGGAACCCCCCCTTCCATACAACCAAGAGTCCCAGTCTCCCCTTCCCCTGGGACACCCGGCCCACCGCCGTCTACCGTGGAATACGAACTCTCAGCTGAACTGGCGGATGGAGGCTCGGCTACCTCCAGAGGTTCCTGGGAGATGTAGTTCAGCTTCAAACTTGGAGGCCTGGAGGACTCTATTCATGATTGACAGGGAGTCGGGAATTCGAAATCCTATCGCTGTCTCCCTCAGGACCCCAGAAGTCCAGCCCGCGGGAAGGCGATCGCAGCGACACTATCCCGCCACCGCCTGGAACTCACCTTACAAACGACTCCTCGTTCCTTCGTTGCTTCTTCAACTGTGCCCCTACACCGGAAAGGAGGGCTGTTTTCCCCGCTCCGCTTCGCCCACTTCCTCCCGGAAAAAAAAAAAAGACCGGAAGTACAGATGCCCCGAGTTACCTCGTCTGACTTGGTAAATCCTCCGTTCTTCTTTCCCTCCCTCCGGAAACGGTTGTAGCAACCTGAAGGTTCCGATTAGTGCAACTGGAGTGAATATGGGGCGCGTTTAGTATACAGTAGGCATTTCCCCGGGCGGGCGGTTATCCTGCTTAGACCCAGGCTTTGCGTCTCTCCAAGTCCGAACTTAAGGATTAACCACTTCGTCCAGAGATTGGGAAATTCATTCCCCCAAGTGTATCAAACACTTGTGACATGTTGAGAGACAATTGAGAAGGGACAATTCTTCTGTTCCCCGTTTATAAGGAGAGCAGTTGAGAAATCAGAAGTCAAACCCTTCAAATCACCTCAGGAAATAGGAACTGACTACAGCATCGCCCACCTACCCCCAGGAACCAAGGCATACTTATATTTCCCGCCAGTTTTTAGCTATCTAGCTATCTGGAGACCTCGATATTTATTTCCTAGCTCACCCAGGGAAACTTCCATCTCAGAGAGACCAAAAAGGGAAGAGGTACATATCCAATCCCCTAAGTGCCTCCCTTAAGTGCCTCCATGGTGTCGGAGACCCTGACTTCCCTCAGGACACTCTGGACCTTGGGCCCTTCCTCCTAAGGTCTCTTTAAATACTTTGTCCCTTACCTGAGTCCCGCCCAGAGCAGGTAATCACAAACCCCGCCCCTCTGCCAGAAACCGGGATCGTGTGGATTCCCGGGAGAGGGGCACCCCTTCTACCTTTCCCCTCCCCTCTCCCCTTTCCCTCATTCACAGCTGGCCGCAGCTGGCCGGAGGAAGCCCCGATTAAAAAGGAAGGGAAAGCGCTCACAAGTCTGGGCAGGTAAGTGAATGTCCCCTGGAGGCAGAGCCTGGCTTGGGGACTCTGGCCTCTTGGCTCCCTGCCCAGCTGGGACTCAGAAGTTCCCGTCCCCCAGCCCCAGGAGTCCAGGACCTCCACTCCCTTCTCCCCCTGGACCCAAGAATATAGGCTCTTTGCCTCTCCTGCTCTTGTCTCTCTTGTAATCTTTCATCTTTTGGGGGTGGATGTGGCAATGGGCACAGGGAGAGGCAAGTGTAGGTGGAAATTACTAGGAAGAAAGGAATCCTGATCACTGATGGACGTGTTTATGGGCACCTACTATGTGCCAAGATTCGTGCTGGGCGCTGCAGACTTGGTAGAGGAAAAATACGAGCTCCCTGCCCCAGTCTCGGGAGGCACGCTTCTTTCACTCAAATCCTGCTTCTGAATCTGGCAAAATATGACCTTAGGCAATTCTTTTACCTCTCTGTGCCTCATGTTCCTCATCTGTAAAATGGGGATAATAATAGCATGGCTGTGACAATTAAATCGAGTTGCTACAGGGAAACTACCTTGAACAGTAGCTCAGTGACCTAGCCCAGAATACAAGCTACATGAGTGTCTGTTATGACTATTATCACGGATCATAGCATCCAGTCGGGGGGACCTTGCCTCATTCCCCAGGGGCTGAGGCACTTGATACTGCTCCTGGTTTCAGGTGTTCATAAAATATGAGGGGCTACCCCTCTCTGCTACTGCTGTACCTGGGACTGACCACCTGCTCAGACACCTCACCTGGTGGGGAGCAAGACCAAGGTGAGTGTTTGTGGGATGAGCTGGTGTCCAGGCACAGACACCACCCCCCCATCCACCTTCCCTGGACTCAGGAACCCTTGCCTCTAGTCCTCTTCTTTCCCAGGACTCCACAGTTCTCAGTCCCCTTAGGCCCGGGTTCCTCCATGTCCCCAGTCTTAGGAACTCTCTATTTTTCTGTCCTTCGTGTCCTTTAGGTCCAGGAGTCTTCCTGGACTCCCCAGAGGCCCAGAGCTTTCTGGGAAGCCATAGACGGATTCCACGAGCCAATCACTGGGACCTGGAGCTGCTCACGCCAGGGAACCTAGAACGGGAGTGTTATGAGGAGCGATGTTCCTGGGAGGAGGCGAGGGAGTGTTTTGAGGACAATACTCTGACGGTGAGAGCCTCTCTAGGCCCTGGGATGTTCTGGCCCACAATTCCCTCTACCCGGGATCTCAGAAATCAGGGTGGGCTGGTGTGGGGGGTATGGAAGCTCCCATTGACATGCTGTCTTTCCATCTGCTCGACTTCCATCCTTTCAAGGAGCGCTTTTGGGAGAGCTACATCTACAATGGCAAAGGAGGTGAGTGAAAGGGAGGGAGGTGGAGGGGGGGTGGCTCTCGTTCTGGACAGCTAAGGCAGCCCTTTCTCCTGGAGGTTGATCCAACATCCCCTACCCCAAATTTGCCTCCTCCAAATCCCATGCTCCCTGAGTATGCTGGAGGTGGTTATTAGAAGAGTCCCCTCCTTTGAGACCAGAGTCCCTGCCCAAAGAGCCCACCACACCTCATTTGGAGGGAGTTTCCTGTCTCTAGGAAGAAGGAAGTACAGGTGGAGAGGGGTTACAGCCCTGGGGCCTGTGAGGCCTCGGGCTCAGAGGCGCCGACCCACCTGAGCCCCACTTTGGAATCCAGAGCCCCAGCCCCTTCTGCAGCTTGGTTGCTGGGGGACTGCTCCCTAGCAACGGGGCCTGGCCAGGCCAGGTCAGGTGGTAGAAGCCGCTTCCTCACCTGCCCAGGCTGTCCACCCCCACCCCTTCCTGTGAGTTCTAAGGACCCACCATGGCCGCAGTCTTGTTGCTAAGGGGGGACTGCTCCTTAGCAACCAGGCCTGGTCAGGCCGGACCAAGGAAGCCCGCAGCACTCACTACCTGGCTGGCTTCCCCTCCCCCACAGCCCCATCCCAGCCTTGGCCTGGTTACCAAAGAGGCCTCCCTAGCAACCACGCCTAGCCAGGCTCAGGACCCAAGACTCATTGCCCAGGGAGGAACCCCCTGCCTGTACCAGACGCACCCGCGCCCACCCCCCATTCTGGTGGCCTGGTTGCTAGGGGTGGATGCCCCTTAGCAACAAGCCCTAGGTCTGGGCGGGAGTCCTCACACTGGAGCCTGGTTGCTAGGGGAGGTGACTACCTCACTGCAGGCCTAGTAAGGCCTGGTGGCTCCTTGAATCCACCTGGAACCTGTCAGAATCCAGAGGGCCTGCCTTCTCAGTGTAGCTCTTTGCTAAGGGGCCTAAAGTCCTGGGTTTACCATTTGACCAAAACTCCTGACCCAGTGCTAGAGGAAGTGTCCCCAGCTGCAAGACCCCGGAGGGCCTCACCAAGCTGGAGTTATCCCTGTGTCTGCTTCCTTCAGACATGTGGCCTGGGATGGCTAAAGGCCTAGGGTCCTAGCAAAAGGTTCACCTGAGTTCTAGACACCCCCAAATCTATTATTGGGGTGGGGGAAGGTCCCGAAATTCCTGCACTAATAAATGAATTTTTCATAGCTTCTGGTCAGTTCAGAAACCTTCCTGTGATTCCGCCCTTTCTTTGGTGTTGAGGTCTTGGCCCCCTGTGACCTGGGTGTGGTAAAGGGACTATGTTCCTGAGGGGAGAGGGGTGCCAGATAAAACACAGGACCCCCCCCATCGGTTAAATTTGAATTTCAAATACACATGAATAAATTTTTTAGTATAAGTATATTCTAAATACTCCAAGGGACATACACTAAAAAAAAATTCATTTTGTCTCTAAAATGAATGTTTAATTGGGTATCATGTATTATTATTTGCTAAATCTGGTGATGCTCAGAGTGGGCATTTGCTAAATCTCATTCGTAATCTCCAGTTGCCTGCCTGAGCTCCCCACCTACACCTTCAGTGTGTCCATTGCCCTCTTAGCAGATGGATTTTGTTTGGGGGGATTTCAGCCACGCTGTGTCAGGGAGGGGCCTCTGTCACCATGGGGATCCCACTGCCATATTTTTTTAGCCCTAGATGGAGTTATCCTAGATCCTTTATGTGTTTGAGCTCAATGAATTTCCACAATGCATGGGGGAGGAGTTATTGTTCCCATTTTACAGAGCAGCAAACCGAGGCTTAGAGAACCAAATGTGTTGAGTTGCTTGGAGTCACACACCTAGGAAGAGGCCCTGGTTCTGTGTTGCTTCTTGGTCTGTACTCCTGCCACAGGGGAAAGTATTGGGTTATTGTGGTAAGTGATAGCCCCTGACACAGTGTCCCCCCCTCCACTGCAGGGCGTGGACGAGTAGACGTAGCAGGCCTGGTGGTTGGGCTGACGTCTGGGATCCTGCTCATTGTCCTGGCCAGCTTGGGAGCCTTTTGGTATCTGCATTGCCGACCGGGCAGAGGCCAGCAGCCCTGTCCCCAAGAGTAAGGGGCATTCAGAGAGAAGGGGCCCAAGGGCTGGAAAGCAGGGTGAACAGGAAGGAGGAAGGGTGGACTCAGGAGACGAGTCAGGGATTGGGACAGGTGGGTGCTGAGGAAGGATCTGAGGAGACCATCAGGTGGAGAGTCAGACTGTGAGGCTGTGCGTGGACGGGTATTGTCGTTTGTCTGACTATATCCTCAGTACCTTGTACACAGTAGGAGCTCGATCAGTATTTGCTGCCTGTTTCCATGGTACTGGGTTTTGCGTGATTATTACTGTGTGTATTGTATCTGGTGAGGCTGCATCGTGGGGTCTCTGGGTGTCCGTGACATGTCAGTTTCTGTGGTGACAGGCTGTAGCACACGTGTGTGTAGGTGTGTGTGTGTGTGTGTGTGTGTGTGCACCTTATGATTGTCTAGGTATGTGGTTCTCAGTGGCAGGGTCCAAGAAAGTGCTCGAGTGTCAGTATGGAAAGTATGGCTGGTCTGGGGGTTTTTCAGAAGAGTTTATTGTTAAGAGCGGCACTGGGAAATTTGTGAGTGGGTGTCTCTCTGTGTTGTGTTGGCTTCTGTGTATGTCGGCCTGTCTCTCTGAGGGGCTGTCTTTTTCTCCATTGCTCTCGCTGTAGCTGTAACGCATGTGTGTCTGTGAATAAGAGTGTGTCTCAGCAGTTGATTTCTGTCTCTGCCTGTCTCTGTTCGTCTGCTTGTCATTCTGAGTGGAGGGTCAGGCTGAAGGTGACCCTCTTTCTCCCTGCTATTGCTCCCTTCCTCTTGTGTCACCCTGCCACCCTCAGAGTCTCTATGTCCCTAGGTCTTCCCCACCTGCCCTCTCCCAAATCCATCCTGTAGGTTTCCCCTGCTAACGGTGTACTTTATGTCCACAGAGCTGAGCTCATTAATCCCTTGAGTCCCCTGGGCGACCTAGGCCCGCCCACGCCCCTGCCTCCACCCCCACCCCCAGGCCTCCCCACCTACGAGCAGGCGCTGGCGGCCTCTGGGGTGCATGATGCACCTCCGCCCCCCTACACCAGGTACTGGGCTGGGCTTCTACCCGGGGGTGGGACGCGGATGGGAGGATGCTGCGGGAGGAGGGGCGTAGTCTCAGGGGCGGGACTTGGAATTTCGAGCTTATTATCCCGGGCGAGGCTTGGAGCGTGGGGGCGGGGTCCTAGGCAATTGTCTGGGGGCGTGGCCCAGTGTTGTCTGTGTGGAGCTTTACGGGAGGGTGGGTCTTGTGTCCAGAGGGTCTGCGATTGGCTGAGACGCCCGCGGGCGGGTCGGAGTGGTCTTGATTCAGGGGGGAAAAACAGCCGGGTCTTTGACTGCCTGTTGTGCCCCTCCTCTTGCAGTCTCAGGAGGCCTCGGTGAGGAGCTGCTTCGGAGCCGAAGTTCCCCAGATTCACAGCGGATTTCAGAGCCCCCATGCCTCTTAAACTACGTAGCTGAGATCGGGGAGTGGTGGGAGTAGGGTCGTCCGGCCCAAGGCCTACCCTGGCACACGTGTTTCCGCCGAGTACGGATACGCGCACATCCCCGGCCAACGTGTACCCTCGCCCCGGCTACTCGCGGGTCCCCAGGCTTTTCTGACTGGGGGGGGGGGGTACCGCCAGTCCTACCCCCCGGGTAGGCGTCCGTGGAAACTCGGACCCCGGCGCGTAGGCCGGGTATACCCACTCGCGTGAGTGAGCAGGTGTGACAAGGCCATCGCCTTACAGTGCTATGGGCCACGCACACGCAGGGCCCTGCTTATGCACATGCATGTTTTCGTGTGCTCCCCGTGCACGCTCGCGGGCGCTCTGCAACCCAGGGAAAGGGTGGGGGCATATATGCAAGAGTGCTTTTGGGGGGAGGGCTCGCATTGCACCGGGAGACGAGCTGAGCTCCTCTCTTAAATGAAAAACCTTTGTAAAAGAGACAAAAAGTGAAACAAGGCAAAAAAAAAAAAAAAAGAACTAAACTAAATAAACTGAAATGCATTCACGGGCGCGTGTGCACGCGGCGGAGTTGGCTTTCTGTACAAACGCTGCGCCCTACACCCCCAGGCCCTGCTAGCGCTTAGTATCTAGCGCTCTCTCTCTTTCTTTTTTTTTTTTTTTTTTTGCATTTGCACGGGATTGTGGGAGGAAGCGGAGCGCAGCCAGACACCCCGCCGCCCGCCCCCCCTTCCCCTCCCCCCTCCCCCAGCCGCCTTGTGCAAAGATGGCTGCACCGTGAGCGCAGAGGAGGAGGAGGCGGCGGCGGCGGCGGCGAGAGAGCGAGCACCCAGCGCCCGCACCCACCCCGGGGCCGCCCGGGACGCCCCCTCCTGAGCGCGCGCCCTCCCTTCTCTCTTGCAAGCGCCGGGGCAAAGGCGGAGACAGCGGGGTCCCTCCTACCCCCCTTTCCCTCCAGGGGGAACCCCCCTTCCCCCTCCTTGGCTCGGCGGCTGCACCCCCCTCCCTTGCCCGCCCCTCCGCCCCTGCCCCCTCCCTCCCCAGCCCGGGGCCTTCCCGGGCCTTCGGCGGCTGCAAAGAAAAAGAGAGAGAGAGAGAGAGGAAAAAAAAGCAGCAGCGGAGGGAGCGGCGGCGGAGGAGAGCGCGCGCGCGCCCCCTCCCTCCCTCCCTCCCTCCCCCTCCCCCCAATTTCCACCGCGGCCAATTCATGGACAGGAACTACCCCAGCGCCGGCTTCGGGGACCCGCTCGGCGCCGGGGCGGGATGGAGTTACGAGAGGTCAGCGAAAGCTAGGTAAGGAGCCGAGGGTGGCCTGGAGGAAGGGGCCAAGGGGTGGGGGCCCAGCCGGGCCGGGCCTGGCCCGCCTGGCGACGCGTGCATCGCAAACTCCCCTCCGGCTTGCAAGGGAGCGGCCTTCCTCGGTTTGCAACAACGCCGCCGCCCCAGTTTGCAAATTGCAAACTCCGCCAAAGCCAGCTCCGGCATGCAAAGGGAGAGATGCAGCGGGAAAATGGGGGTGCAAAACAATTTCGGACGGAAAGGCCCCGGGAAGGTGGGAGGGACTGGCGAAGCAAGGCCTGGATTTCCCCCCATCCTTGGATTCCCGGCTTGCTGATTCCTACCCCTTGCGCCCCAGGCTCTGCTCTTGCTAAGGTGGGATGGAAAGGAGAATTAGAACGCAGACCTGGGGGGCGCCCCCCCTCCCGTCCTATTGTTCCGGGACTGCGCGAGGCCGCGCCACTCGGCCTCCCCCCGCCGAAATTCCGCGCGCAGAGTGGGCACAGGGCCCCGCCCCCTTTCCAAGCTGGGGTTCTGTGTGTGTAAGGGGGGGTCCTGGAATCTGAGACACGCCCCCTTTAGCTCCCCCACCCCCAAAGGCAGAGAATCCTAGTAGATGGCGAGGAGTGGAGTATTTGACCTCTCGAGTCCGAGCCATGAATCGGGGCCGTAGCATGGGAAGATTCAGATGTTTCCGTGGTGTGTGGTTGTGTGTGTGAGCGTGGGCCCTGTTCGTGCTTAGTTGGTAGCCTGCTCACCTGCGAATCAGCCCCTTTCCTGATGTGTATGTTCTGCCCTCACTCTTCACTTGTCCCCAGCCCCCCGCCCCCTGGGTTACCCAGCGTGGTTGGGCATGATCCCGCATGTGTTAGGATTTTCCATTTGGGACTTAGCGCTCTGTATGTTTCCTTCCCCACGAGTGAGCTGGATCGTCGTTTGCACACATACCTGGGTTTGCAAGGGGCCATACATTTGAACCTCAACCCCAGGGGATGGACCTTGTTCTTTTTCGCACTTGTACCTGGTACTTTCCCCTAGTCCTATCCCTTCCCCACCCCGCATCCCAGCCGTTTGGGGAACAATCTACCTTCTCCCAACTCTGTTTGCATCACCCCATGAAGTTCAGGGCCATGTGTTCCCACGTGTGTGCAGTAGAGTGGGCGTCCTTATGCACCTCTCAGGTTGGCCCCAGGGCCTCGTATCATCCAGGGGGTGGTGGGCTCGGTAGGAGGTCCATGCCTTTCACATTCTCAACTTGAGGTGCTTCCTCTGACTCTTCACCCTCTTCTGTTTGTCTCGTCTCTGTGCATGGCTGTGTTTGTAAACGTGAGACTATCTGGGCTTTATTTATTGGGGAATGTTTCATGGCTCTTTTCGTTGGGTACCCCGATTCCCTTGTCTTCTTTCCTTTAGGGCCCAAGGTTCCTTAGGATAACCCCCAGTCAGCTGGAAGATTTCCCCCCTCACCCCGGGGGATTTGCTGAGTTCCCTTCTAGGGCGGCTTTGGAGGACACCCTAACATCTCTCCCTTCCTCCCAGCTTGGTCTATGGCAGCTCCAGGACCTCGCACCCCGAGACCGACATCTTACACCGCCAGGCCTACGCAGCCCCCCACCCACTGCAAAGCTATGCCACCAACCACCACCCGGCAGGTACGGCCCCCGTCCTGCCCCGCCTGGGCTGGTCCTCCCTCCGCGGCAGCTGGTTGGCTGCTGAAAGTTCCACCCCTCCTAATTGGCCGTGCCCTGTGTCCCGGCCCGCCCCTTGCTACCTCTCCTCTGATTGGTTGCCTCTGAGGCTGCTGGTCCCTGCTCAATATCACGCTGGATTCGTCCACCCTTGTCTCTGGCCCCGCCTCTTTCGCTCCAATTGGCCCCGTCCCCTCAGCCCCCAAATCCCACCTTCTCTTCCAGGCTTTTCCTCCTCTCTATCCCATCTCAGTCCTTTCCCTCTGGGTTTGCCCGTCCTTTTGATTCCTTGGTCCTGTGAAGTCGTTCTTCCTGATTCCTTCTCGTCCTGAATGGCTCTAAGTCTTTGGACCTTCCCTTTTTTTACTGGGTTTGCCCACCACCTTACTCTTCCCTGTGTAGACCTACCTCTAGGGCTTCTGATTGGTTCCCTCCTTCCTGGCTGAACCAACAAGGAGATTATATTGTCTGATTTGATCCTTAACTTTCCTGGTTGGTTCCTTCCCTTTATTCTTGCCCCCCCCCCTTTTTTTCTGGGATCCTTCCACTTTTAATTAACCCCTTTTGGCCTGTCCTCCCAGTGCTTCTAAGTGGCCTTGGTTACCCCATACCTTCCCCTTCCTTGCTAGAATTGCCCAAATCCTTTTGTGTCTCCCCTGCCCCCGTCCTTTGCCTACCTTTCCTCTCCTGGGCTCCCTGCCCTAATGACTGGGGTATACTTCATCCTGCTGATTGGCTCCCTTTTTCCCTTTGTTGTCCTCAACCCTGTCTCCTTAGTTTGGCTGTGTTCATTTGATTCTCTTTGAATCTCCCTCTTTGCTTTCTCCAGTCCTTTTCCCTAACCCAACTTGCTTTTGGCCTTTTCCTTTTCCCTTTCAACTCTGCCACTTAGCTGACTCTGCCCCCTTGTCCTTGGCCAGGCCTCTCTGGACTCTTCGACACTGGCCTCCACCACGCGGGCTCAGCAGGGCCCGACGCCTCCGTCATGAACCTCATCTCGGCCCTGGAGTCCCGGGGCCCCCAGCCTGGCCCCTCTGCCTCCTCTCTCCTCTCCCAGTTCCGCAGTCCTTCCTGGCAAACAGGTAAGCCTAGCGCCGGCCCAGGAGTGCCAGGGTGGGGCTGGCATGTGGTCTGCCCTGACCTGTGGTCTTCTCCATCGTCCCCAGCCATGCACACGCCGGGCCCCACGGAGCTCTTCATTTCAGGCGCCCTGCCGGGTTCCAGCACCTTTCCATCCTCCTCTGCCCTGTCGGCCTACCAGCACCCGGCTTCCTTCGGCAGCCGCCCCTTCCCAGTGCCCTCATCCCTCAGCCTTCAAGACCCCCCATTCAGCCCCCCAGCTAATGGGCTCCTGTCTCCTCATGACGTGTTGCACCTGAAGCCCTCGCAGGCACCCACAGTGCCATCCTCGCTGGGCTTCGAGCGCCTGGCGGGGGGTGGTGTCCTGGGGCCCGCTGGTCTCGGCCCGGCCCAGACCCCTCCATACCGTCCCGGCCCCCCAGACCCTCCGCCACCTCCCCGCCACCTCCCGACTCAGTTCAACCTGCTGGCTTCCTCTTCTGCTGCCGCCGCTGCCGCCGCCGAACAGTCCTCCCCACAGCTGTACAACTTCTCGGGTGCTGCCCCAGGCCCCCCGCCACCCGAGCGGGCCCTGCCCCGCCAGGACACCGTCATCAAGCACTACCAGCGGCCGGCCAGTGCCCAGCCCCCGCCCCCCCCGCCCCCAGCCCATGCCCTCCAGCACTATCTGAGCTGTGGAGGCAGCTATCCCTCCATGGGCCACAGGGCTAACCTGGCCTGCAGCCCCCTGGGCGGTGGGGAGCCCTCTCCTGGTGCTGGCGAGCCTAGCAAGGCTGGGCCCAGTGGAGCGGCGGCTGGAGCATCCGGCCGGGCTGCAGGCCCTGAGGCGGCTGGGGGAGGTGGGGCAGGGGGTGGCGGTGGAGGTTACCGCCCCATCATTCAGTCGCCCGGTTACAAGACGGGCAAAGGTGGCTATGGAGCGGCTGCAGGCGGTGCCAACAGACCCCCACCACCCCGTTCGACGGCCACACCCAAATGCCAGAGTCTGGGTGGGCCAGCAGCCGCCTATGCCACCGGGAAGGCCTCTGGGGCTGGTGGGGCAGGTGGCCAAGCCTATTCTCCTGGTCAGCCCCAAGGGCTTCTAGGACCCCAGGCCTATGGGCAAGGGTTTGGAGGGGGTCAAGCCCAGGACTTGAGCAAAGGCCCGAGCTACTCAGGGGGGCCCCCGCAGCCTCCCAGTGGCCCCCCACCTCCTGGCCTAGCCACGTGCCAGAGCTACTCCCCAGATCAGCTGCAGGGGCAGCTCTATGGTGTTCAGGGTGAGCCATACCCAGGGCCAGCTGCCCACTCCCAGGGGCTGCCCACGGCCAGCCCCTCGCTCAGCTACAGCACTGGCCATTCCCCTGCGCTCTCGGGTCACGGAGGTGGCTGGGGGCCCAGCTCTCTGGGGGGGGGTGGGGAGGCCAGCCCTTCTCACATCATCCGCCCGCTGCAGTCGCCGCCCGCCCCCGGCCGCCCGCCGGGAGTCGGCTCTCCGGGGGCCCCCGGCAAATACCTGAGTTCCGTCCTGGCGTCAGCCCCGTTCCTGGCACCCCCAGGAGCCGGCAGCTATGCAGCTGGAGCAGGGGGCTACAAAGGCAAGGGGGATGGCTCGGAGCTGCTGGCAGGGCCCGGCGGCCCTCCTGCCGAGCGCACAGAAGATGAGGAATTCCTCATCCAGCATCTCCTGCAGGCTCCTAGCCCCCCACGGACCTCAGGGGCAGACGGCTTGGTGGG
Source organism: Neogale vison (assembly GCF_020171115.1). Classification (NCBI taxonomy): domain Eukaryota; kingdom Metazoa; phylum Chordata; class Mammalia; order Carnivora; family Mustelidae; genus Neogale; species Neogale vison. Next base: position 50,870,768 of record NC_058097.1, on the reverse strand, counting down.
GGAAGATGGGGCGGCAGATGCCTCCAAGGGACTTGGGGGTAGTGGTGGGGCCGGGGGCCCACCGGGCACACCCTACGAGCTGGCTAAGGAAGACCCCCAGAGGTATCATCTACAGAGCGTTATCCGCAGCAGTGGCAGCCTTGATGAGGGTACCACAGCAGCCCTGGAGCTGGGCCTGGGGAGGCTGAAGGAGAAAAAGAAAGGGCCGGAACGGGGCGGTGAGACCCCAGAGGGGCTGGCCACCTCAGTTGTCCACTATGGGGCAGGTGCCAAGGAGCTGGGGGCCTTCCTCCAAAAGAGCCCACCACCCCCACCTCCCACAGCTCAGCCTGCCCAGCCCACACCCCACGGCCTCCTCCTGGAGGCTGGGGGCCCTGACCTACCACTGGTGCTGCCCCCACCTCCGCCCCCACAGCTGCTCCCCTCAGTCCTCAGCCATGCCCCCAGTCCCTCTCCCAGCGCCCCCAAAGTTGGCGTTCATCTCCTGGAGTCAGCCACCCGCGACGGAGCACCCCAGCCACCCCCGCCGCCGCCCCCGCCTCCACCACCCATGCCCCTCCAGCTCGAGGCCCATCTCCGCAGCCACGGCCTGGAGCCTGGTGCCCCCAGCCCCCGCCTGCGACCCGAGGAGAGTCTGGAGCCGCCGGGCACCATGCAAGAATTGCTTGGGGCCCTGGAGCCACTGCCCCCGGGGCCCGGTGACACTGGTGTGGGCCCACCTAATACCGAAGGCAAGGATCCCTCCGGTGCCTACCGCAGCCCCAGCCCGCAGGGCACCAAGGCCCCCCGCTTTGTGCCACTCACGTCCATCTGTTTTCCTGACTCCTTGCTCCAAGATGAGGAGCGCAGCTTCTTCCCCACCATGGAAGAGATGTTCGGCGGAGGGGCAGCGGACGACTATGGCAAGGCTGGGCCACCCGAGGACGAGGGCGATCCCAAGGCGGGGACTGGGCAGCCTCCAGGCCCCCCAGCCTATGATCCTTATGGGCCCTACTGCCCTGGTCGGGCGTCTGGAGCTGGGCCTGAGACGCCAGGCCTGGGCCTGGACCCCAGCAAGCCGCCTGAGCTGCCCTCCACGGTCAACGCCGAGCCTCTGGGCCTGATCCAGAGCGGGCCCCACCAGGCGGCCCCGCCACCACCGCCGCCACCGCCACCACCGCCGCCTGCCTCGGAGCCCAAGGGAGGCCTCACCTCGCCCATCTTCTGCTCTACCAAGCCAAAGAAGCTGCTCAAGACGTCCTCCTTCCACCTGCTGCGGCGCCGTGACCCGCCCTTCCAGACACCCAAGAAGCTGTACGCCCAGGAGTACGAGTTTGAGGCGGATGAGGACAAGGCCGATGTGCCTGCTGACATCCGTCTGAACCCTCGACGCCTGCCCGACCTGGTGTCCAGCTGCCGCTCCCGCCCAGCCCTCTCACCCCTGGGCGACATCGACTTCTGTCCACCCAACCCAGGCCCGGATGGCCCCAGGCGCCGTGGCCGCAAGCCCACAAAGGCTAAGCGTGATGGCCCACCCCGTCCCCGGGGGAGGCCCCGGATCCGCCCGCTGGAAGTCCCCGCCACTTCTGGGCCAGCCTCAGTCTCCACGCCCACTGATGGGGCCAAGAAACCTCGGGGCCGGGGCCGTGGTCGGGGCAGGAAGTCTGAGGAGGCGGGGGGCACGCGGCTGGAGCCCCTAAAGCCACTTAAGGTGAGAAGGACTAGAGTTCAGATGACTAAGGTTGGAGAAGGCAAAGGCTTGGGACTGCAGTTGGGTGTGGTAGGGGCTGGGGTTTATATTCCTGAGCCTCGGAGGCAATGAACCTGAGGGTTTGGATTCTAGGCTTCCACCATCAAAGAAATCTGAGAATTGAGACTTCAGGGTCTAAAGGGAAACATAGGGGATTGAAGCTTGGGTTCTTAGGTTCTGGGTCTTGAAGGAGCCATGATTGGGGATTGCTGGATTCCTGGGTCTCGTGGGAGGAGGGTCTCGAGACTGGATTCCTGGGGTGGAGGCTAAGAGGGGTCAGTGAATGCTGAGGGAGGAACGCCAGTCCTGTCATTCTGGAACCTGAGAGAAGGGGTCTGGGGGCTTTGATTCTAGGGTTTTACAGGCTGAAAGTGGGAAAGTGATCTAGGCCTTAAGGAAGTGTTGGGGGCCTGCACCTCAGCCTCTGAGCAGGGAGGGGACTTGGGGCCCCAGACTTGTGGACCCTGACTCCCCACTGCCCTGATACCTAGATCAAGCTGTCTGTGCCCAAGGCCAGCGATGGTCTGGGAGCCTCCTCAGGCGATGCTATATCCGGCGCTGACCACAACAGCCTGGATTCCAGCCTGACCCGGGAGAAGATCGAGGCCAAGATCAAGGAGGTGGAGGAGAAGCAGCCAGAGATGAAGTCCGGATTCATGGCCTCCTTCCTGGACTTCCTCAAGTCCGGCAAGCGTCATCCGCCACTCTACCAGGCCGGCCTGACACCCCCGCTCAGCCCCCCCAAGAGCGTGCCGCCCTCCGTGCCCGCCCGTGGCCTGCAGCCTCAGCCTCCTACTGCCCCCACTGTGCCACACCCCCCGCCCTCCGGCGCCTTCGGGCTGGGGGGCGCACTAGAGGCGGCCGAGAGTGAGGGGCTGGGGCTGGGCTGCCCTTCACCCTGTAAGCGGCTAGACGAGGAGCTGAAGCGGAACCTGGAGACGCTGCCCTCCTTCTCCTCTGATGAAGAAGACTCGGTGGCCAAGAACCGGGACCTGCAGGAGAGCATCTCCTCGGCCATCTCTGCGCTCGACGACCCACCCCTCGCTGGGCCTAAGGACACTTCCACCCCAGATGTGCCCTCCTTGGCAGCTGAGGCTGCGGTGCCAGGGCCTCCCCCACTCCCGGGGCTCCCTAGTGCCAGCAGCAATGGCACACCTGGTGAGCTCTGGGAAGATGGTTTGGGGGTGGGTTGTGCAGGTCGCGCACTGTGTAAGAGGCATCAGTTACACTGTAGATGAAGTAGATTTGCGAGTTCACAAATTGAGGGCATACAGTTGGTGCAAGAAAGGACTCATTTTCTGACCTGTCCACGATGCTAAGTGGGCTTTAGGTGCCCCAAGGTGGGCACTGGAGAATGCTGGGAGACAGCAGGTTTTAAGTGATGGGGACAGGGAGGTGTAAGAGTACTGAGAGGTTCTGAAGACAGCCAGGGGATATGGGGCCTGAGAAGGAGCTAGGATTTAGAGACGCATCGTAAAAGACAGAAGAATGTCTGTGGGAGTGGTAGGGAGAGACTGGAACATTGATTAATTGGGTCTTGGGGGGTGGTGAGAGGAAAAGGCTGGGGGTGTGTGCAAGGTCTGGATGGTGGTCTATCCTGAGAGAGGCTTTGGACAAATTTTAAGGTGCTTTGGATGGGGGGAAATGGAGGCATTGATTCGGAGAAGGATGTTTGGGACAGTTAGTGAGGAGGCTTGAGGGCTCAGAGGGATGAGGGGACTTCTCAGGGGTTGTAGGAAGGTGGGAAACGGGGAGCAAGGGAACAAGATGATGTGAGGCCGAAGTGGAGATAACTACCGGGGCCTTCTGAGCAGTGTCAGAATTTGCTGAAATGGAAGCGAGCCCTGGGGGGTGAGAACCTTGGAAGGGTCAGGAAGGCTTTTGGCTAAGGACACAGTGACAGAGAAAGCAGTTTAAGGGATTTTAAGGCGTCAGAGGGTGACATTAGAAAAACCCATGGGGAGTCAGGGCTATAATGGGCAGTAATGATCCCTAGTAGAGAGCAGTTCAAGGAAAGGGCAAGGAAAATTTTGGATGGAGGAAGGACAAGACTCCTGAGCAGATACGAGGAGGTAGAGGCACAGAAGGAATGATTGGAGAATTAGGAGGGAAGGTAAAAAAAAATGGGAGGTGAGAGCCAGCAAGGGCTTTGAGGCAACTAAGAGGTGTTTCAGGACTAAAAGAGGCAACAGGGCGAAAATTCAGGGACTCCGAATCAGTGTGGGAGCTGGGAAGGGGTCCTCAGGGAGGGACTTCGGCAGAGTGGAAAAGCTTTGGGGGAGTTGAGGAGCTGTTGGCATAGGGAGGGACACTCAGGGACAAGAGGAGAGGTGCTGGGGATGGTGAATGGCATTCAGGAACTAGGAGCTGTGCCAGGGCAGGGCAAGGAGTTTGTAGGGACTAGGGGAAACAAGGGGTAGATAGACTGGGGTGGGAGACAGTTGAGGGATGAGGAAGGGGTGGTGGTAGGACAAAGGATGACTGATTTTGATGGAGGGACATGGAGTAATGGTATTAACTACCCAAAGGGACAGAAGCGGGGAGTATGTGGAAGCCAGGAAAAGATGGGGAGGGACAGATCTTCATTTCCAGGTGGGAAGGCTTAGTAGGAAGTTGGAGAAAGAAGGAAACCTGGGCTTCCTCTGGCTATCTGGGGGCAGAAGTGGGTGTGAAAAGTCGGGGAGGGGAGGGCCTTGGTGCCCGGCTGGCTCAGTCAGTGAAGCATGCTGTTCTTGATCTTGGGGTCGTGCGTTCGAGTCCATGTTGGGTGTACAGATTATTTAAAAACAAAGGCTTCAAAGAAAGGGAGAGACAGATACAAGCTTTGACTGGACAAAGGGCAACAGCAGAAGAGTAAGAAGTGGAGATGAGTGGGATTTGGAGCAGCGATGGGTGTTGGGGTGTTAGGTGAAGAACTCGGTTGATCAGAAGGGGTATGGGAGCACACAGCAGGAAGAGGGCTGCTGGGACCCTGGGGAAGAGAGGAGCCTGAAAGGGCTGACAGCAGACACTGATTGACATTGACTGACACTGACTGCAGACCTGAGGGACCCGCGCATGCACTCGAGGTGGAGGGGGCCTTCCCGCGCCCGGGGGTTTGCCCTGATGGCCCTCTCACCCACAGAGCCCCCGCTGCTGGAGGAGAAGCCCCCGCCCTCGCCGCCTCCTGCCCCAACGCCGCAGCCGCCTCCGCCGCCCCCACCACCCCCGCCGCCAGCCCTGCCCTCGCCGCCCCCTCTGGTGGTCCCAGTATCCAGCTCGCCGCCCCCGCCGCCCCTGCCGTCGCCGCCCGCCCCACCGCCGCCCCCGCCGGCCGTCGCGCCCGAGGAGCCTGCCGCCCCGTCCCCCGAGGAGCCCGAGCCACCCGATGCACGGCCCCTGCACTTGGCCAAGAAGCAGGAGACGGCGGCAGTGTGTGGGGAGACTGATGAGGAGGCCGGCGAGAGCGGCGGGGAGGGCATCTTCCGGGAGCGCGACGAGTTCGTCATCCGCGCCGAGGACATCCCTTCTCTCAAGGTGAGTGTGTCTGAAAGCTAGGCCCCCGGGATTTGGCCCCAGAGCGGTGAGGGAGCGCCTGCTGGATGACAGGCTCGGCGGGGGCCATCCTGAATTCCCAGGCTGATGGGGTCTGGAGCATGCAGCCGCTGCGTGGGGCTCTGAGATTGGGGAGGGGAGGTCTTGAAAATGGGAAAAAGTAATTGTTAACGTTTATTGCAGACATTCTGGGCGTTGGGGTTCCAATAAGAAAGAATCCAGACAGGTGCTGGTCTCAGTGAAGGTTCTAATTTAATTGTACAAGCCAAGAGAGCCAGGCTGCTTTGCAACGTGTAGCATAATGGTGGAAACGTGAGGTAGTAACAAAATGTTCCTGTGAATACACACACACATAGCCAATGATTTGGGACTGTGAGGCCACATCTTAAGACACTCTTTGCAGATCGGCCCATTTCCTGCTTCCATTGACTGTACTTCACGGCTTGGCCAACTGTGGACTCCAGGAGCCAAATCCAGGCCCCTGCCTGTTGTTACGAATAAAGTTTTATTGGCATACAACCCATGCCCATGCATTTAAAATCCCCTAGGGCTGCTTTCCCCATACAATGGCAAAATGAGATAGTTGAGGCAGAGCTTAGTTGACCCACCACGCCAAAAATCTTTCTTATCTGCTCCGTTATGGAAAAACTTTGCTGACCGCTGCTATACTCGGTTCATTGGACAGGGAGATTTTGGATCAGAGGATTCATAGCATAGGTGCTTGACAAGGGTGGGTGACATGAGATGCTCATGTAAGGCTTCTCCTGGGACATGAGGCTGAACAAGTCCTTGGTGGGTCAGCAAGCCATCATCACCTTGATGGTAACACGAGAGACGACGGCCTTTCTTCCCCTTAGTGTCACAGACTGAGTATTGACCACAGGGGCCAGGAATGTGTTTGGCTCTTAAGGTACATTATCAAGTTTAATTTACTCTCTGGTGTGGCTTCTTAAGATGGAGGTATTATGGGACGAATTCATTATCAGGTTAACAGTTGTTATGCTTTGCTGCTTCCTATGTTCTATGAGGTGAACTTAATATGTCTTCTGCGGTATGATTTTTACTCCATCTTATTGTGGAAGAAGTAGAGCCACTAGAGTAACGGGACTGTAGGTAACCATCCCTCAGCTTCCAGCATCGTCCCCTCCTGGCTAGTCCTTCTCTCTCTCTGTTCTGGCACATTCTGTCCCCTGCCTTATCCCACCAATTCCAGATGTCATGTTCTGTCTTCCATACCTTGTCTTTTTTTTTTTTTTTTAGCATGGTGATTGCTTCACCTAAAAGAACATTGATAAAAGGTATATTAGGGAATTACAAAGCCAAATGCCAGAGTGATTGGTCACGTTCCTCAAACCAGCCAGCAATCCCAGAATTCCCTGCTCCTTCCTCTTGTATCTCTCCCAGTCCTTCTCAATGCCGTTATGTCTTGTGTACGTTATTTCATTTTGGGGGGAAACAATGTATTTATTAGTTATTTTTTTAAGATTTGTATTTATTTATTTGACAGAGATCACAAGTAGGCAGAGAGGCAGGCAGAGAGAGAGGGGGAAGCAGGTCTCACCACCGAGCAGAGAGCCTGATGTGGGACTTGATCCCAGGAACCTGAGATCATGACCCAAGCTGATGGCAGAGGTTTAACCCACTGAGCCACCCAGGCAACCCTATTTATTTGTTTTAGAGAGAGAAGGAGAGAGAGGGCACAGAGGGAGAGGTAGACAGAAAAAGAGAATCTCAAGCAGACTCTGTTCTGAGCGTAGAACCCTATGCTGGCCTCATGCTTTCCACCCTGGGATTGTCTTGACCTGAGACAAAACCAAGAGTCAGACACTCAACCAGCTGAGCCACCCAGGTGCCCCACATTGCTTCATGTTAACTTCATGACTTCTGAAGCTGATTTGATCTCCGGCTGGGACAAGCAAGGAAGATACTGAATGAACAGCAGTGAGAGGGACAGCTGCCAACTCCTTAGGACAGGGTTTGAGACAGATCACAGTCAGAACTAGGAATTTTGTTCTTAATTTTCTTTTAAGACATTTTATGTACTTATTTGACAGAGTGCACAAGCAGAGGGAGAGGGAGAGGCAGGCTCCCCACTGAGCAGGGCGCCTGAGGCTGGGCTCGATTCTAGGACTCCAGGAGATGAGATTCTAGGACCTGAGATGAAGGCAGAGGTTTAACCCATTGAGCCACCCAGGTGCCTCTTGTTCTTCATATTTTTAACTTAGTTAAAAAAAAATTTTTTTTTTTTTAAAGATTTTATTTATTTATTTGACAGAGAGAAATCACAAGTAGATGGAGAGGCAGGCAGAGAGAGAGAGGGAAACAGGCTCCCTGCTGAGCAGAGAGCCTGATGCAGGACTCGATCCCAGGACCCTGAGATCATGACCTGAGCCGAAGGCAGCGGCTTAACCCACTGAGCCACCCAGGCGCCCCTAAAAAAAATTTTTTTTTAAAGATTTTATTTATTCATTCGACACAGAGAGAGATCACAAGTAGGCAGAGAGGCAGGCAGAGAGAGAGGAGGAAGCAGGCTCCCTGCTGTGCAGAGAGCCCAATGTGGGGCTCGATCCCAGCACCCTGAGATCATGACCTGAGCCGAAGGCAGAGGGTTAACCGGTTACACTGAGCCACCCAGGCACCCCAACTTAGTTAAAATTTTTAAAAAACCAATCTTAATGCCCAACGTGGGGCTAGAACTCATGACCCTTAGTCAAGAGTCACATGCCCTGAGCCTGGGTGGCTCAGTGGGTTAATGCCTCTGCCTTCGGCTCAGGTCATGATCCCAGAACTTGATCCCAGGGTTCTGGGATCAAGCCCCTCGTCAGGCTCTCCGCTTGGTGGGGAGCCTACTTCCCTCTCTCTCTGCCTGCCTCTCTGCCTACTTATGGTCTATCTGTCAAGTAAATAAGTAAAATCTTTAAAAAAAAAAAGAGAGTCATGTGCTATAAGGACTGAGCCAGCCAGGTACCCCTCCTTTTTTTTACTTTAATTGTGGTAACTTTTACATATCATGAAATTTATCATTCTAACCATGTTTAAGTGGTACCATTCAGTGCCATGAAGTGTATTCACATTGTTGTGCGATGTTCACTGCTGTCTCCGGGTTTTCTCTTTATTTACTTATTATTATTTTTTAAGATTTTATTTATTTATTTGGGAGAGAGGGCGCAAGCATGAGCAGGGGGAGGAGCAGAGGGAGAGGGAGAAGCAGACTTCCCACTGAGCAGGGAGCCTGATGTGGGGCTCGATCCCAAGACTCTGGGATCATGACCTGGGCAGAAGGCAGATGCCTAACCCCAAGGCATCCTCAAGTTTTATCTTTATAATCACCTCCCATGATAGGGATTACTCTTCCCATTTTATAGGGAAGGAAACTGAGGCGCAGAGTGCCACAGTAGCCTTCCTAGACATTCATGGCCCGGGATCCACACTGGTTCTGTTGGCCCCAGGAGCCTGGGCTCTCAGCACCAGACTCAACCTTTCTCTGTGTACATTCTGGCCAACATTGACAGTGGCAGTGGCACATGTGACAGGGAGTCCAGCACTGGGCCGAAAGAGCAGGGCTTTTACAGATGAGGAAGTTCACGTTTGGAGAGGGACTCAGTCGGCTGGCGGGTGCCGAGCTGGGATTGGAGCCACAGCCATCTGACACCACCTCCCAGCTGGCATTAGGCCGGGCAAGGACTCAGATGCTTAAAATACAACACGAGTGTGCTTTACAATGGGGGGACACACAGCCCCGGACTGAATCACTTCTGCAGACATTGGAGACCCGTTGGTGTGCTTGGAGTCAGGGCAGGCTGGTGGCATCGTTGCTGAGAGCCCAGCTTTGGCCTTAACCTGACTGGTTCATTCTCTGCCACTTTTGGGCTGGGCAGGTGTCGACCCTCCCTGACTGGATTTGGTGATAGAGGTGATCTCGTTAGTACCTCCTTTAGGTAACTGGAGAATCCAGGCCTTAAAGCTCCGTGGAACCCTGGGTGGCACCCAGTAGGTGTCCCTTTGCTTAGTTCCCTCTGCAAAGCTGGGCACATTTTTTCTATAAAGGGCCAGCTAGTAAATATTTTAGGCTTTGCAGGGTGCAGTGTCTCTGCTATGTCTTCTTGTTCTGTTTTTATGATCCTTTATTTTTTTCTTAAGATTATTTATTTATTTATTTGAGAGAGATAGAGAGAATGAGAGGAGAGAGGTCAGCTGGAGAAGCAGATTCCCTGCTGAGCTGGGAGCCTGATGTGGGGCTTGATCCCAGGACTCCAGGATCATGACTTGAGCTGAAGGCAATTCCTTAGTTGTCAGCCACCCAGGCACCCCCGATCCTTTAAAAATTAGGAAGCATTCTTATTTTAAAGATCTCTGAAAATGAGCAAGGGGCCGTAGTTTTTTCCAGAACAGTGGTAGTCGACTAGAAATGTCATGGGCTGTATACATCATTTTATTTTTATTTTTTATGTCTTTTATTTTTTAAAAAAGATTTTATTTATTTGACACAGAGAGAGAGAGAGATCACAAGTAGGCAGAGAGGCAGACAGAGAGAGAGGGGGAAGCAGGCTTCCCGCTGAGCAGAGAGCCCAATTCGGGGCTCGATCCCAGGACCCTGGGATCATGACCTGAGCCAAAGGCAGGGGCCTAACCCACTGAGCCACCCAGGCGCCCCTTATTTTTATTTCTTTTTTAAAAGATTTTCTTTATTTATTTGAAAGAGAGCACAAGCACAGTAAGGAGCAGAGGGAGAAGGAGGTGCCCCACTGAGCAGGGACCCCAACTTAGAGCTCGATTCTGGGATTGATTCTAAGATCATGACCTGAGCTGAAGGCAGACGCCCAACTCACTGAGTCGGACAATTGCCCGTGAATACGTCATTTTAAATTTTCTTGTATCGTGCTTAAAAAAATGTGAGGGATGCGTGGCTGGCTCAGTCGGTAGAGCATGTGACTCTTGATCTCAGGGTCCTGTGTTCAAGCCCCACTTTGGGCGTGGAGCCTTCCTAAAAGTAAAAGAATTAAAAAAAAGTTTAAAGGGGCACCTGGGTGGCTCAGTGGGTTGGGCCGCTGCCTTTCGGCTCGGGTCATGATCTCAGGATCCTGGGATCGAGTCCCACATCGGGCTCTCTGCTCAGCAGGGAGCCTGCTTCCTCCTCTCTCTCTCTGCCTGCCTCTCTGCCTACTTGTGATCTCTCTTTGTCAAATAAATAAATAAAATCTTTTAAAAAAAAAAAAGTTTAAAAATCGGTGAGATTAGCCACAGGAGTGTATTTTCTCTAACACAGCTTATTTAGAACAATCATTTTAGCATGTAATCAATGCAGAAAAAGCTAATGAGGTGTTTTACATGTTTTGCATATCAACCCTTTGAAATCTTGAGTATATTTTTTACTCACGGAACATATTTGGGGTAGCCAAATTAGCACAAGGCTGGCCCTCGTCTCTGCTTCAGCTTCCCCAGCTATAAAGTGGGACTGATAACATTAACTTCCAGTTCTTGCTCAAGATTTAAGAGGGTATAAACGCTGAGCTTGTACGAGTTTGTTGGATGGAGAAAAGTAGGGGGCAGGCGGTCCTGATGGAGGGAGCAGGGTGCAAAGGTTGTGTCGTGAGCAAAAACACGGCGTTCAAGGGGTTGAGTGGCTGCATTGTGAGTGCTGAACGCTGAACCTGGGAAGGTGAGCAGCTGCCAGGTCATGCCGGAGTGAGATCAATGGGCACCTGCTGGAAAGTCCACTTTTGGGTTTTCCAGCAGCTGCTAGGGCCCCTGGCTAGCAGGGTGGTGGCTGGGGAGGTGTGTAGGCCTGATGGTAGTCTGTCTGCCACCTCAGTCCTGTGACACCGATTCCCTTGTTCATGGAGCATGAAGCTTTTCTTCCTTCCTTCCTTCCTTTCTCTCTCTCTCTTCTTTTTTTTTTTTTTTTTTTATTTTTTTTATTTTTTATTTTTTTTTTAAAGATTTTATTTATTTATTTGAGAGAGAGAGACAGTGAGAGAGAGCATGAGCGAGGAGAAGGTCAGAGAGCGAAGCAGACTCCCCATGGAGCTGGGAGCCTGATGTGGGACTCGATCCCGGGACTCCAGGATCACGCCCTGAGCCGGAGGCAGTCGTCCAACCAACTGCGCCACCCAGGCGTCCCTCTCTCTCTTTTCTTTTAAGTAGGCTCCACACCCGGCATGGAGCCCGCTGTGAGGCTTGAACTCACAACCCTGAGATCATTAGCTGAGATGAAGAGTCAGATGCTTAATGACTGAGCCACCCAGGCACCCCAAAGCTTTCTTACTATCATCCTGCTAGGTGCTTCTGGCTCATTCCGGTCCTGCTGCTTACTGTCCTTGTCTTTGCTTCTTAAGAGTTCACATTCCCAGAAGAGAATCTGATTGGTCCAGCTCTTCATTTGGGGCCAAGATAGGATTAGTGATTTGCCTGTTGATTGGCTGCCTGGTCAGGTCTCTTCCAATCAGCTGTGGCTTCTGTGGGGGTGGGGGCAGGAGAAGTGGGTGTGGTCAGTGATAGGATTGACACCAGGAGAGGTGAGAAGGAGGGCCTGAGGGCTGACTGGCTCTGGTTGGAGATCAGGCAAGGCTGATGCCGGGGGTTGAGTGTGATGACCCCAGAGAGGAAGAGTGGTTCTGAGAAAGCTACCAAGCTCAGTTGGGGTGTGGTGAGCCAAGGGGCCTGAGTCCAGGAGAGAATCAGTCAGTGCCTTTGAGGAGGCCAGTTAGGGAGGGGGAAGAGACGGGGTGGTCTTCCCTGGCTGGGAGGGATGCTCTGATGGCTTTCTCGCCGGCTACTGAGAACTAGAATGGGGACGATGACGTTAACACTGAGAGGCAAAAGGCGCCCGTTTGTGGGGGTGGGAGAGCACTGCATATGCAAAAACCTGGAGAATCCAACAATCTGGGGTTCATCTGCTGAATTTGGAGGGATCGGGATGGCCTGTGGGGCAGGGGCAAGAGAAGAGAACGAAAATTGAGGCAAAGCCTCAGTGTGCCAGACTGTGGAGCCTGCACTAGGGGTCCTAGAAGGTTTTGGAGCACAGCAGCATGTGGCCCAACCCTTGGGCCTCTGACCTGACTCCCCAAGGTGACCAGGAGGGAGGACTGGGAACCATAGGATAGCTGGAGAAAAGAGACCAGGGTACCTGCATTCCAGTCTCATCCTGCCTCTTGTGACTTAAGCCAAGAACCCTTCTATCTATCTACCTGTTTATTTATTTGAGAAGTTTTGGTGTATATTTTTCTTTAAGATTTTATTTGACACAGAGAGACACAGTGAGAGAGGGAACACAAACAGGGGGAGTGAGAGAGGGAGAAGCAGGTTTCCCGCCGAGCAGGGAGCCTGATGTGGGGCTCGATCCCAGGAGCCTGGAATCATGACCTAAGCTGAAGGCAGATGCTTAACGACTGAGCAACCCAGGCGCCCCCAAGAGCCCTTTTAGACCTCATTCTCATCAGGTTATTGTCATCTCTTCTTGGCACTCCCCAGGTTGATCTGAGGGACACACAAAATCATGGACACACACACAAAAATGGATGTGAAAACCACTGACCCAAACTAGGAGTGGGCAGTGGATAGCTGACAAACAGACCCCAGTGTTACAGCTCCTGCCCGGGGCAGACATCATCAATTCATTGCAGCACTTATGCTGGAGCTGGTTCTGAGCCATGACCAATCAGTTGAAATTATCATCTGAATCCTGTTATCACTTGAGTGTGATTTCTTTGAATACAGGGACTAACTTCCGTTCATCTGTGGGTTATCACAATACCCAGTGCGTGTTTCCCACTGCATCTTTTTTTTTTTTTTTTTTTAAGGTTGTGTTTATTTATGAGAGAGAAGGTGAGCAGGGGGAGGAGCAGAGGGAAAAGGAGAAGCAGACCTGCACTAAGTGTGGATTCCCCATGCAGGGCTGGATCCCACAACCCTGCGATCATGACCTGAGCTGAAACCAAGAGTCAGTCACTCAGCAGACTGAGCTATGAGGCATCCCGTCCCACACTTTTCCACACTGTCCCGTGTCATTGCTCAGCCTGCTCACAGAAGACATTGTCCTTCCAGGACTCACTTAGGTATCCCCTTTTCCAGGAAGCATTATTGGATTCAGATTGCATTTGAGGTCCTTCCTTTAGGCTTCCACAGTGTCTGGAGGGGCAGGGGCGTCTGCCATTCATGTGCTTATTGTGCTGTCATTTTTTGGTGCCATGTCTGGCTCTCCTGCTATGCCACTTACTCTCCCCAGATTATACATGCTGGGTCTGACCCATAGCCTTCAGTTTCCAGCGCCCAGCTGGGGGGGTCACAAAAGTTTCGGGCTGGGGAATTAATCTGAGTGTAGGTGGAGTGGAGATGGGAGAGCCTCATATCACTGTGTCTTGCCCTGTCGTGGAAAGGGGGATGAATTAAGTGGCCGCAGGTCATCTGTCACCTGTCTGTTCTTGGCACAAGCCGCAACCTTACCCTGTTTTATTTGCTTGTCTGTCTTGTTGTCTCTGTGACGAAGATCTCGGTCAAAGACGCAGTCAGTCTCATTCCCCACTGTACCCCAGGGCCAGCATGGCGTCTGGAAGATGGTGGCTGGGTGCACAGGCATTGACATTACTTTAAGTCCCTTTATAAAGGCCATCTTCCTGTAACGTTGTAACAGTTAAAACTTTGTAGCACAAGAAGGAACACCTTGTTTGAGGGTAAGCAGCAGTGTGGGGTGTGGGGGAAGACGTGGTCAGCCTCGAGCTGCCTCCCCAGGGCTGAGACCATCCTAGGGCCAAGACAGGTGCTGGCCAGTGTGTGGCGATACCTGTTGACGACGGTACCTTTTCTCGAAGGGGTTATCGAGGGAGAATGTAGGGCCCAGGAATTGGGGGCAGGGAGGGCTGACCTAGCTGGCCTCTTGGCACCCCTCCTCAGCTGGCTCTGCAGACGGGGCGGGAGCCCCCCCCCATCTGGCGAGTGCAGAAGGCCCTGCTGCAGAAATTCACTCCAGAGATCAAGGACGGGCAGCGGCAGTTTTGTGCCACCAGTAATGTAAGCCTGGAGGGGGCAGTGAGGACTCGGAGAGGCCCGGGAGGTGGGGGTGGGGGGGCAGCCCCACCATCATGCATGGCTGGGATTCACCACTTCTCTAGGGGGTGGCCCAAAGGGAGGCCCCACCTCCAGGAGGCTGAGGGGCTGTTATGGTGGGGCGGGAGGGGTGGAAGTCTTGGGGATCGGGTTGCCAGGCTGTCTGGCTGCTGTGGATGAAGGATTTCCTCACGTGCCTCTTTCCCTCCATAGTATTTGGGATATTTTGGGGACGCGAAAAACCGGTATCAGCGCCTTTATGTCAAGTTCCTGGAAAATGTCAACAAGAAGGATTATGTGAGGGTCTGTGCCCGAAAACCCTGGCACCGGCCCCCAGTGCCCGTCAGGTACCCTGGTGGGCGGTGGCGATGGGCATGGGGATGGAACGTTCAAGAAGAGGTAGAAGCAGGGAGAGTGGACACAGGCCCAGAGAGAGAAAGGCACCCAGGTCTGGGGTTGGGGGGCAGACAGAGGCAGGAGGAGAAGCTGGTTCTGTGCTCACTGTGATGGGGATCTCAAGAGAAGCATTGGGGTCTCTTAGGGTCTGTGGACTGCAACCATTCCCTTCCGTGTTCCCTTCCAGACGCTCAGGGCAGGCCAAGGGCCCTGCGTCTGCTGGGGGCAGCTCGGCACCAACTCCCAAGGCCCCGGCACCACCTCCTAAGCCCGAGACCGCTGATAAGACGGTATGTGAGAAGCCCCCGGAGCAGACGCCTGAGACACCCGTGCCCGAGCCCCCTGCTCTTGAGAAGCCCTCCCCGCCACGGCCCCTCGAGAAGGAAAAGGAGAAGGAGCGGGTGACACGTGGGGAGCGGCCGGCCCGGGGAGAGCGGAGCGCAGGCGGACGGCAGACTCGGCCTGAGCGGAGCCTCACTGCGGGACAGCCGGCCACCTCCCGGCTGCCCAAGGCCCGGCCCCCCAAGGTGAAGGCCGAGCCGCCCCCCAAGAAGAGGAAGAAGTGGCTGAAGGAGGCAGCGGGCAACGCCTCTGCGGGCGGGGGTCCACCAGGCAGCTCCTCGGACTCGGAGTCATCCCCGGGAGCACCCAGCGAGGACGGTGAGGCCCTCGGGAGCCACGAGGCGGGTGGGGAGGCCTGAGGAAGTGAATCCACGGCCTCTGGAGGAGATGTGGACGAGAACGGGCCACAGGGTTCCAGCAGCGAGAATTTGTAAATTAAAATAATAGCGGTATTTGTCAGTTACGTGACGCCTAACTGGAATGGGTGTCTTCTTTAAATTCTGTACACGGATTAATTTGTGCGATGATCATAGCAGGGCTACAAAGTAGATAATGTAATTTTTAAACCTTTTAATTTTTTTTAATTTTTATTTTGTTTAGATTTTGTTTGTTTATTTGAGGGGGGAGAGAGCACGAGCAGGAGCAGGGGAAGGGGCAGAGGGAGAGGGAGAAGCAGGCTCCCCGCTGAGCTGGGGCTTTGATCTCATGCCCTGAGATCACCACCCCAGCCAAACCTCGCCCAATGGACTGAGCCACCCAGGTGCTCCAAGGGTAGCTATTGTAACAGACTAAAACGTGCGGGCAGTCAAATGAGTGAGGTCTCTTTCCGTCAAAGCCCGACTTAGGTGTTGGTTTCTTGGAAAATAAGAGGCTCTTAAGTTGTCCAGGGTCTTTCTTTCTTTTCCTCTTGTTGCTCTGCCTTCTGCCTGCCTCCTCTCCTCAAGCACGTGATCAGAGGCACCCCAGCAGCCCCAAAGCCGCAGGCCTATCAGTGGGAAGTGAGTCAGGGGTCAGGGAACGGGGGTGGGTGGGTGGGGGACCTTTCTTTTAAGTTGCCAGATCTGGGCGTGGCACATAAACTGTCTCTCATGTCCCATTGGGCAGATCTGGGTCATATGGCCACACCTAGCTGCAAGGGAGTCTGGAAAATGTAGTCTTTTAATTGGGCATGGCGATGTCAATCATGCCAGGTGGAAGCAGTTAAAGGGGATGTCGTGAGGGTGCTGCAAGGGGGGGCATTTAGCAAAGGCCCAGATTTGCAGGTCTGTCTTTCTCTGGCCTTCAATTTCCCTTTCCTATTTCTTTAGCGATTTACAAATTTAAGTTGAATTAACACATCATATAGTTTGCCTACTTAAAAACATAAAATGCGGTGGTTTTTTTTAAGATTTTATTTATTTGACACAGAGAGAGATCACAAGTAGGCAGAGAAGCAGGCGGGGGTGGGAGGAGCAGGTTCCCTGCTGAGCAGAGAGCCGGATGAGATGATGTGGGGCTTGATCCCAGGACCCTGAGATCACGACCCGAGCTGAAGGCAGAGGCTCAACCCACCCAGGGGCCCCAATGCGGTAGGTTTTAGCACAGTCCTAGGCATCCATCTTGGCAGTCAATTTTAGAACACTTTCAGTACCCCACAAAGAACTCCTGTATCGATGGGTTATCACTCCCTTCCTGGACATTATGCATAAGGAAATCCTTTAACATGTAGGTTTTTTGATTGGCATCTTTCAATTGGTGTTAATATTTGGGGTTCATCCGCATGGTAGGTGTGTCAGGACCTTATTCCTTTTGTGACTGAGTACGATCCCACTGTGTGGATGGATAGACCACCCTGTATCGCCAGGCACTAGTTGATGGACTTCTGGGTTGTTTCTACTCCTTATCGGTTGTGAGTAATCCCAGTATGGAGATGCATGGACAGCTCTGAGTTTCCTGAGCGCTGGAAAGGGGAGGAGCTGAACTCCACCCTCTTATGGGAGCGGCTCCCCTGCCAAGGGTCACTATGGGTCTGGGTCTGGGTCTGGGTCTGTCTCGCCTCAGCCCATTGGACCAGGAGCAAGTGAGTGTGACTCATGCTTCACTCAGCCCAGAAGCCCGCAGAACTAACCTCCTTGCTTGTCTGAGAGCAGGGATCCTCTGTGTGTCCCAGACTGACATTCTTTCCTTTCTTAAACTCATCATAGATGTTCTAGAAGGACGTTGCAGTGACTGTCTCCTCTCACCTCCTCTAGTCTGCTCCCATTTGGCTTCCTGAGCCCTGTTCTACACATCTTTATTAAGTACCTACTTCATGCCATGGAGGAGGTTCCAGCAGTGAACAGAATAAGCAAAAACATGTATCCTCATGGGAGCTTGCAGTCTTAGCTGGGGGAGTCCATCAGATAAACACGTTATGTAAGAGAGCACAAAACAATGAGAAAAATGGTCAGGGTAAGACTGGCCAGGCTTAAAGGCAGTTCAGAAAAGCATTTCTGGTCCAGAAGATCCAGGTGGTATAGCGGGGGCTGTTTTCAGGGGGATGAGGGAGTTGGGGAAGGCTTCTGGAAATGACACTGGAACAGAGATCCAAGTGCAGCAGGGCTGGAGTTGGGTGACTGGGAGAGCGAACATTCCAGGCTGGGTGTGTCTGGGGATCAGGAAGGAGGCCAGTGGCTGGAGCGAGTGAGTAAGAGGCGAGGGTGAGAAGTGAGGGCAGAGAAGGAACAGGACCAGATCTTGGAAGGACAGGAGTCCTGGAGCCTGGTGCTCCCACTGGAAGGACTTTACCCGGAGCGAGACAAGAGCCATAGGAGGGTTCGGGCTAAGGCCTGGTGGAGTTTGACAGCCACTGCCAGGATTTCACTCTGGCTCCTGAAATGACTGTCACCAAGGACCCTCCGCGTGGATGAGTCAAATGGACATTTCTCACGCCTCTTCCTGAGGGACATTTTAGGGCCGTTCAGGGCCATCTGCTTCTCTTTTTTCCCCGATGTTCCTTCTTGGGTTTCATGTAATTGTCCCTCACTCCTGACCTTGGCCTTGTTGCTTCACCTCTCACTTGGCAGGCTCAGCTTCCCAGTGATCCTTGCTAGTTTCTTCCCACTGGCCCCCCTCCAGGCCTCCCCCAAACCCCCTCCCTCCGGATCCCACTGAGTTCCTTGTCCCAATTTTTCTATCTCAGGGGCAGCCCCACTGGCTACTCAGTCAGCAGGCCAGATCTCCCGGCACACAAGCCTTTGCTCCCTCACCTCCACAGCTGGGAAGTCCTCAGCTCTGGCCCTCTAGTCCTCCTGTTCTCCATCTCTGGATTTTGTCCTTACGACCCTGCTACGTCTTCATCCTTTTTTATGTCCATTATTCTGGCCTCTGGTCTCTGGTCTCATCCCTTTGATCCATCCCTTACATGGCCTCGAGAGGTCTTTCTACACTTAACCCTCACGCCTCCCCTGCTCACAGCTTTCCCATGGCTCCCTAGCACCCACCACGAAAAGCCCCTATTCTCTTCATTTCCCACCTCCTCCCACAGTCTTGCCCTTTGTGATCTGATCTCTGAGTGGCTTCGCTGGTTTGGAAACCAATTATGCTGCTTCTTTTTTTTTTTTTTTTAAAGATTTTATTTATTTATTTGACAGAGAGAAATCACAAGTAGATGGAGAGGCAGGCAGAGAGAGAGAGAGGGAAGCAGGCTCCCTGCTGAGCAGAGAGCCCGATGCGGGACTCGATCCCAGGACCCCGAGATCATGACCTGAGCCGAAGGCAGCGGCTTAACCCACTGAGCCACCCAGGCGCCCCAATTATGCTGCTTCTTTAGACTTTATTGAAGCCACACAGAACTAGTCAAACATGAAGTTCACTGGCCTGGAATGCTTTTTTCCCCATCAGTCAAGATTTGCCTCCTGGCTGACCTTGAACTGACCTTCCCTGGCTGGCCAGGCCGAACTGGTTACCATACATGCCTGTGACGCCCACCCTTAGAGCGTGTTGCACTGGGACTCAGGGCTCCCTGAAAACAGGGGTTTCTCTCCGGCCCTGGTACATAGAACTTTGCCACCCAGGTGGCCTCCGATGAAGGCCAAATCGTGAGCTCGGGTCTCGTTCTCACCCCCCTCTCCCCCAGAGCGGGCAGTCCCTGGGCGTCTGCTGAAGACGCGGGCAATGCGGGAGATGTACCGCAGCTACGTGGAGATGTTGGTGAGCACAGCCCTCGACCCAGACATGATCCAGGCCCTGGAGGACACGCACGGTGAGCCGAGGCCTGGGGAAGAAGGTTCTGGCACTCCCGCTCTGCCCCACCCCCTCCCTGTGCGCCATGGGGCTTCAGATCCCCTGAAGCCACCTCCTGATCTTGCAGACGAGCTGTACTTGCCGCCCATGCGGAAGATCGATGGTCTCCTCAATGAGCACAAGAAGAAAGTCCTGAAGCGGCTGTCACTGAGCCCAGCCCTGCAGGTGCCTGTGGGGCCTGGGTGGGAGGGGTCTGGAGCCCAGCGGTGGGAATCGTGAGAGATGGGTATGAGTGAGCCACGGGGTCTGCAGAGCGTCAGGCCCTGGAGGGCAGGGCTCCAGCTGGAGGTGTTCTCTGTCCACCGAGATGGAGGGGCCTTGGTGGGGGCCTGGTTGGTGGGGAGAGATCCCAGAGACTTGCGAAGGTTGGGGGTGTGCAGCTGGGAAAGCCCAGCAGAGTTTATGGAGGGAAGGTTTGGAGACAGCAGGTGGCCAAGGCCTTGCTGGGAGACAGTGGTAAGCGGATTCTGATGGCTTCTCTTCTCATATGGAATTCTTAGCGTCTCAGGCCTCACTGTTAAGTCACCTGTATGATTTCCTTTCTGGAACGGCCTCAGATTCAGGGGTACAATATTCGGGCTGCTCTGAAAATTCTGAAGGGGAGCGTTGTGTGGGACTGAGAACTTGGGGATACAATGTTAGCACAACAGAATTCTGGGATGGAGTGTTAGTCTGGCCTTAAAATGTCCCGATGGGTCCCAGTCTGGATCTGGGAATTCTGGGGTGGATTCTCGGTTGGTTCAGAAAATTCTTGGTGGCATGTTAGTCTCCCAGATGATACGGGATAAAAATGATGAATCTGATTCTGGCAGTCCGGGTGGGATGTCAGGGTAACCAAGAGTTCTGGGATGTAGAGTTAGTCTAGCTCTGACAGGTCTGGGTAGGGTGTTATCCCAGGGTTAACATTTCTGTGGTGGAATATTAGGATAAGTCTGGGAATGGTGGGATGGAGTCTTCCTCTGGTTTTAACATTCTGGGATGGAATGTCCGCTTGGCACTGGGGATTCTGGATTTTGGGCCGTGTCTTGAAATTCTGAGTAGGATGTGAGGCTGGGGCTGAGAATCCTGAGTAGAATTTTTTTTTTTTTAAAGATTTTATTTATTTACTTGACAGAGATCACAAGTAGGCAGAGAGGCAGGCAGAGAGAGGAGAGGAAGCAGGCTCCCCGCTGAGCAGAGAGCCCAACGCGGGGCTCGATCCCAGGACCCTGGGATCATGACCTGAGCTGAAGGCAGAGGCTTTAACCCACTGAGCCACCCAGGCCTCCCCCTAAGTGGACTATTAGAGGTCTCCGAGAAGCTGGGCTCGGCCCCAAAGCACAGTACATGGTCACCAGATAGGCCTAAGCTCCTCTGTCCTTTGAGACACCCAGGATTCCCGAGGGTCATCTGATCTGCAGCCCGAGGGAAACGGAGGCAGCTGAGAACTGAGTGGAACTGAGCGGGGCATTTGGAGAGTGTGGGTCCAGGGGGATGTCCCACTGACCACTTGGCTTCCCACAGGACGCCCTGCACACGTTCCCCCAACTGCAAGTGGAGCAGAGCGGGGAGGGCTCCCCGGAGGAGGGGGCCGTGCGGCTGCGGCCGGCGGGGGAGCCGTACAACCGCAAGACGCTCAGCAAACTCAAGAGGAGCGTGGTCCGAGCCCAGGTGTGGCTGGGGGTGGGTGGGCGGCGCGGGCGCCTGGCGACAGGAGCTGCCCTGCCCTGGGCAGTGGCGTGAGGCTTCTCCGCCCCGTCTGTCCAGGAGTTCAAGGTGGAGCTGGACAAGTCGGGATACTACACACTCTACCACTCCCTCCACCACTATAAGTACCATACTTTCCTGCGCTGCCGGGACCAGGTAAGCCCACCCGCCGTGCGCGACGCCCTGAGGTTCTGCCCCACAGGCTCTGCTCTGGACCCAGGGGTCTGGACCCCAGCCCCCTCCTCCCTCAGACCCAGGAATCCAGACCTCCAGCGTCTCCTCCTCCAGGCTCCCAGACTCCTCTTTCCACAAACCTAGGAGGCTAGATCTCCAGCGTCCTCCCTCAGACCCAGGAGTCCAGGCCCCCAGCCACCTCCTCCTCCCTCAGACCCAGGAGTCCAGGCCACCAGCCCCCTCCTCCTCCCTCAGACCCAGGAGTCCAGGCCACCAGCCCCCTCCTCCTCCCTCAGACCCGGTGTCCAGGTTCCCAGCCCATCCTTCCTGAGACCCAACCGTCCTGGCCCCCACCTCTCCTCCTTCAGACCCAGCCAGGGGTCTCGCTCCCAGCCCCCGTTTCCCTGGAACAGCTAGACCTCCAGGCCCCAATGGCTGCCTGTCGCAGCTCCCTGTCTAACGCCCTGCAGACCCTGGCCATCGAGGGCGGTGCTGAGGACCTGGGCCAGGAGGAGGTGGTCCAGCAGTGCATGCGGAACCAGCCGTGGCTGGAACAGCTCTTCGACTCCTTCAGCGACCTGCTGGCCCAAGCACAGGCCCACAGCCGCTGTGGGTGACCCCCGCCCAGCCTGGGGGAGCCACCTCTTCCACGAACGGAGAATTGGGACAGAACTGTGTCCTCAGGAGCTAACCCCCTGGGCCCTGTCGCCAGGGAAGGGGGGGGGTCATCGGTCAGGGTGTGTCCATGCTGCCCCCACAGGGCAGGGTTCAAAGTTCGACTCCTCCCCTCTCCCACACCCCCTCCACTCCCCCCCCCCACCCTCCCACTGTCCGGTGTACAGAGAAATTATTTATATATATGTATAAATGTCTATTTAGTAACGGTTTCCCTCCCCACCTTGCCCCAATCCTCTCTCCATGGCCACAGCCCTGCCCCCTCCACCTTGTACATAATGTATAGGAAAAGTCTATGTATGGTTGAGGGGGGCGGGGTGGCTTCAGAGAGCTGGGGGACCCCCCTCCCCCCCAATCCTCCCCTCATAGGCCAAGATCTTTGCTAAAGGCCATTCCCTCCCCAGGGCATTCGGCATTGGGTGGGAGGGGGAAAACGCATCTTGTTAATTATTTTTAATCTTATTTATTGTACATACCTGGGGTGGAGGGCTGGGGAGGTGGAGGGGGGAGAAGGGTCCCCTCCCTTTGGCCCTCCTGCTCCTTTTCTACTGCGATTGTCTGTGTCTGCCCCTCCCCCACCACCCCATCCCCTTGTTGTCTGGATGTGGTTCTATTTTTTAATCCGTCTCCTCTCCCCTTCCCTCCCCCCCCCCAACCCCTCTGCTCCTACCTCCCGACCACCCTTTGTCTCTTGCTCTTTCTTGGGCTTCTGTACAACTCAACTTGTATACACTGTGTACACACAACCAGCCAAACGAAAACCCAACAGCAAACACTTTATCAGCCGGCTGGAGTGCCTCTGTCCTGCGGCGTCTGGGTGGGCCCAGGGGTGGCAGAAGGAGAAAGGATCTGGAGTTGCAACGTGGCTTCTCTGGAAGCCCCCAGAAGTGGCCAGGCTGGGGTCGTTGTATGCCTTACATCTCGCTGTGTAAAATCAGCCACCACAGCCCCACCCTGAAATTTAGTGACCTAAAACAAGAAATGTGCAGGTCCACTAGGTGGTCTCCTCCCAGGGTCTGCTGTGAGGGTCCAGTCAAATCAGCCAGAACAGCGGTCCTCCGGGGAGTAACTGGGGTTATAGGTTCCGCTTTCAAGGTGGCTCACTTTGAGGTTTTTTTATTTTTTTAAAGATTTTGTTTATTTATTGGACAGAGATCCCAAGTAGACAGAGAGGCAGGCAGAGAGAGAGGAAGGGAAGCAGGCTCCCCGCTGAGCAGAGAGCCTGATGTGGGGCTCGATCCCAGGACTCTGGGATCATGACCTGAGCCAAAGGCAGAGGCTTTAACCCAGTGAGCCACCAGGCGCCCCTCACTTTGAGTTTTTTAAATATTCATTTGAGAGAGAGCGAGCACGAGAGGGGAGTGGGGCAGAGGGAGAAGCAGACTCCAGAGCAGGGAACCGGATGCGGGACTCGATTCCAGGACTCCAGGATCGTGACCCTAGCTGAAGGCAGAGGCTCAACCGCTCAACCGACTGAGCCACCCAGGTGCCTCAAGGTGGCTCCCTTTTAAGATGTGTGGATCTGCTGCCAGCTGGAGACTGCATTTCTGTGCTGTGGGGACCTTGCCATGGGCACCTTGAGTGTCCCCACAGCATGGCTTCCCCCAGAGCAGGGGATCCCAGAGAGAGAGCAGGAGAGAAGCCAGCAGAGTTTTCTGTCCTAACACAGCGTTGGCTCATGCATACTGCTCGTGGACAAGGGGTCCTTGAACCCAGTACCCACTTGAAGGGAGTTTCAGCTCTGCTTCAAGCAGGGAAAAGCGTAGGTACTTTTCGATACGTTTTCAGACCAGTGTAGGCTGTGGCAGGTGTCAGGAGTTGGCCAGCTTTTTTCTTGGCTGCCTAGTGTGGACTCAAGGGTGGATCTCTTGTATTCTTGAACCCTGGAACTGCAGGGTCACCAGCAGACTGGCAGTTGAGATGTGGATGGATTCCTGTGTTCTGGAGACTTGCTGCTCGAAGTGTGATTTGCCACCCTTGGGAGTTCTGTCCATCTGTCCCCACCCCCCGCAAGAGCTTGTAGAAATGTAGACTCTGGGGCTGATTCTCAGATCGGCTGAGTCAGGACCCACTTTTCAGTAATATCCTGGGAGGATTCTAATACTCAAGTTTGAGGAGCAGTGTTCTAGAGTAAGAGTTAACAATTTGGAAGTCAGCTGGAATCCAGAGGGGAGCAGTGAGTAAGCCGTTGGCATTTGAGAGCCAGTACCGTTGTAAAGAAGGCACTCTTGGTATTCTAGAACTCTGGCTTCAGCACCAATGATGTCTGGTCAGTGGGTTCTGACCTGGTGTAAGATTTAAGGGTAGACCATCTGCATTCTAGATAGATTCCCTTCTTGGTGAAATTGAGAAGGAGCCCCTAGTGTTCTGTGACCTTGGATATTGTCTTAGACTATCACCAAGGTGAATGACTCGAGAGCCCTGGTTTTACAATAACATTTAAGGGTCTTAATGGGAGAGTCAGTGATGGACCGTGGGCTTTTTAGAATTAATGGAGTTGCGAGAGGTAAGGATGGACCTTGGTGTCCTTGAACCATGGCCTGTAGCACGAGGCTCTGGGCTAGTACCTCCGATTGGAGCCAAAAATTTCCACGATCAGCGTTGCCTTGGATCAGAGCTTTCTATCAAAAGTGGGTGGGTTTTTCAGAAGGCAGGTGGCAGGGCCCTATCATCCCCTTGGTGGCAGGATAACCTTGTGGTTGGATTTTGGAATCCAGCTGCCCAGACTCGAATCGCAGCTCCAGCACTAACCAGGTGAGTTGGATACTGGCTTGTATCCCCAGCTTCGTTGTTTGTAAAATGGGCTTTTGTCAAGGTGAAGGAAACCCAATGTTTGAAGCACTTGGTGCCCATTAAACTGTAACAAGAGGCCCCAAGAGGTTTGTTGGAGGTCCAAGAGATGGCAGAAGGAGAGGGTGGCAAAGATGTTTAAAGAGGGACATCAGAACCCTGAGGCTTTGAATCATGGGCAGGGCCTGCCAGAGCACTGGGGAGGGCAGGAACGGGAGAGGCATGCGCACACCTAGGGAGTTGCCAACTAGGGCCACACCAGCCTCTTCACTGCTCTCTGAGGAACTCGGGATAGCTGGTGCTCGCGAGCCACCCAGAAATGGCCTGCCAGCTGTCGTGTGGGTTTGTATGTGTGCCTTTTTCTGGGGGTGAGCAGTAGCTTCCGTCACCTCTGCAAATCTCATTGTTGTCCTTAAAGAAGCAGGGTGTCCCAGGCAAGAACTTGGCACTGATGGACAGTGCAAAAAAAGACTAAGGCCCTCTGCCAAGGTGGCGGTGATGGGGGGGTGACCAGGGAGTGAGACCTTGGCATAGGTCTCCCCTGATTCCCTAGAGTGCTTCGCCTCTCTGGCTGGGGTTAGGGGGAGAGGTCAGAGCTCATCTGGAAAGTGATAGAACCTATCCCCCCACCCCCATCCTTGTCCTGCAGGGGTTGGGCCCCTGGCAAGCAGAGGTCCTGGGGCTAGAGGGAGTGAACGTGCAACACAATACGTGGGAGCCACGCTTATTCCCAGGGCGGAAGGTTGAACACAGGCCAAGGATTTTGTTATAATGAAACCCGGAAGGGGATATTGAGATAATCATTGTTCTGATCTGGAGTACAGAGGGACATTCATGGTTCTGGGGCAGGAGGAGAAGTGGGGCCTCCGTCGCTGATACAGAGCACTTAGTATACTCCAAACGCTGTTCATCTTCTGGGTCCAGATAGGTTCCTACAGGCCTCCCGGAAGTAGTTCTGTGATCTCCCCCGTTCGACAGCTGAGAAGTCAGAGGGGCTGCCGGGGCCATCCTCTACCCTTGAACCAGGAAGTGGGTTCTGGGGTGGGTGTGAGGGTTGCTGTTTGGAACCAAGGGTCAAGGGATCGAGTCCAAGCATGGCAGACGTTGGGGTAGGAGGAGTAGATTGTGGATTGGTGACAGTTACAAGTGGTGATCAAAGTTCCAAGGCATGGGATCTGAGGGTGAGGTTTCTGGCCTGCAGTGTTGACTCGGTGTTGGGAGTTTAGAGACACTTGTCACGCTTGGTAGGTAGGCGAGGGGTGGTCTCCCTGTGGTACCAGCCTTCCAGGTTAGCAAATAGACTGAAGAATTAGGGGTCCTGGGTGGAATTTGGAGGAATCCAAGGGCTCCCAGACAAGCTGGTTAGCAACTTTGGGGGAGGCCTGAAGATGACCCACACTTCAGCCCTTTCCAGGAGAGAGGCTCAGATGGAAAGTATGTCTACACCGGCCACAAGTTGGATTAAGGGTTTGGACTCAGATGTCAGTCCAATTGAGGACTTTGTGGAAACGAGAACTTGCCAGCCAGCTGCTTGGACACCGTTCTGCCCACCTGTCCCTGCTCCCTCCTGTAGCCAAAAGGTCTTTTTCAATATTTATTGGCGGTGGGAGGGGACAGGCAGGCGTTGTAGCAGAGGCCAGTTTCCAAGATCCTGGAGCCTTCTGGAACACCACTACCCGGTAAATTTATATAGCCACATGTAGTTTCTGGCTAGCTTACTGAACAGTGCAGTTCTAGAACTTTTCAGGAAAGAAAAAAAATTTTTTTGAGCTGTTTATTCCCATCCCGGCAAAATGCCCACCCAAACACGAAAGGGCAGAATGGCCTTCATTGAAGGTGATGCAGAGGTCCAGCCACTTGGCTTGCCTTGACTCATTCTCTGCCCACCCCTCCCACCCCCGCCCAGCCAAGCAAAGGGTTCTAGATCAGATGGTGGTAGATGGAGTGAGACTTTTACCTTTGTGCGCCATGAATTCACTCACCACCCCTTTTCCCTTCCCAAAAAACACTTTCTTACATTGGCAGTGAACTTTATTTCCCTGGGGGTGGAGAGGGGAGTTATATACAGCAGTGACCCGGATGCCCGGGAGCCCCTCACCCCAACGAGGGGCTTCGGTGGGGAAGGGAGGCATTGGCAGAAGGCACACAGTGGCGATGTCCCGGAGGAGGCCAGGAATTCCGGGTGAGGGTGTAGTGTATCCTGGGAAACCCAGATGGGGAAACAGGCTCGGTGAAGGCAGCTGGTCCCGAGTGCTGGTCTCTCCTCTCGCACCCCTGGGGCTACAGAAGGACGCAGGGACAGCCTCCATCTTTCTTCCTGGGGGCGCTGGGTGGGCTGGGTGGGAGCTCTTGTTCCTGGTACTTCCTGTGGGAAGAAGCTGGTGATTCCGGGTCGCTGGGACTGGGGACAGGGACAACAGGAAAGGCGCTCTGCTCACCGGACAGCCCGCACCAGCTGCTCGAAGGCTTCGTCCACATTGAGGCGCAGCTTGGCCGAGGCCTCAAAGTAGGCCACGTGGTGGGAGGCACCAAAGGCAGAGGCTTCAGATCTGGGGACCTGGGAGGGGGACAGCAGGAGGAGTCAGATGTCTGCACTCAGGGTCGGGCCCAGCTGTGGGAGGGAGACAGAAAGACACACTACACGCTCTAACGGGGGTGCCATATTGTGGGGGTCAGGGGAAGAGAAGTTGTTTCAAGGAGATCATGGGGAACGTGCTGAGAGGGCTCAGCTCCATTAAGTAAGCAGTCTGGGAAGGCTCTGTAGACATTTGCCCTTCTGAACATCAGGTGACAAGAGTTCCTCCTGCGGAGAAGTCAGGATGTCCCCTGCAGAGGCCGAGCTTTGCTTTGAAGCCTGGAAACCCCCAAAGGCTTAATTGGAAAGTTGAGTTCGGTGTGGAAATCACAGTCTCTGTGTGTAGGAAGTGGTGAGAGCAGAGAAAGGGACAAGACCTGGTGGGAATCAAGTGCCAAGTCCAAGAGTTGGAGTTCTCTCTGGGGGAGGAGGGAGTGCCAAGGGAGGGCTATGAGCAGGGAAGGGGCAGGGGCACTGGGGGGCCTGGAGGGAGGCTCACTGAGGTGGGGATGGAGCAGAGTTGGGGCAGGTCGACCTGGGGGTCGGTGCGGGTACCCTTGGTCCCATCCAACAGTTTTCTGGGAAGCCTGACGTGCAACACTGGGAACGCAGAAGATCCAATTTGGGGGCAACCCATGTAGTGATGAGTGTGACAACAGAGGGAGCGGGACCAGAGGAGCCAGAGGAGGATGCCCAAAGGAGCCTCCCAGGTTGAGATGGGGGACAGGGGTTGGAGGCGGTGGGGAGTGTCCCAGACCTGGCGCTGTGTCTCCAGATCTGCCTTGTTCCCAACCAACACGATGGGGAAATCGTCTCGGTCCTTGACACGGAGGATCTGTGTGAAAAGCTTGCCCACCTCGTTGAAACTGCAGATGAAGCCAGAGGCGTGAGCTCTGACCAGCTGCTGGGCCCCAGCCCACCTTGCTCCACCACCCTCGACTCCCCTCACCTCTGCCGGTCGTTAATAGCAAACACCAGCAGGAAGCCGTGTCCAGCGCGCATGTACTGCTCCCGCATGGCACCGAACTCTTCCTGGCCTGCTGTGTCCAGGACTGCAGACAGAGGGAGAGGGGCCGCCGTGGGGATGAGGCTCCCCAGAGACCTCAGCCCCACCACCATCCTCCCACCCACTCCCCGCCGCCCTCACTGTCCAGCCGGGCTGGAACACCATCCACAGCGCAGATCTTCGTATAGGAGTCTTCGATGGTTGGGTCATAGTCAGACACAAAGTAGGACTGGGGGGACAGGGAGAAGACATCATTACTGCGGTTCCTGCAGTGCCCCAGGAGAGAGGACTTAACCCTATCACTGGGTTCTGCCTCCTCCGCCCCTTCTTGTTGGATCCCTGTTCCCCTCTCTGTGGGTCTCTGTCCCTTCCTCCCACCCTACCTAGTCTCCTTTTTCCGAGTCTCTCCCAGTCCTCTCTCTCTGTACATCTCCCACATGGTGATTACGTCCTAGCTGTGCGTTATTGATCAAATCACTTCCCCTCTCCGAACCTCAATTTCCTCATTTGGAAAATAAGAATAAAAATAAGACTACACTTAATCCAGCATTTGTGAGATTTGGGGGAAAACCCTGCTAAGCATTTCACGTATGGCTTGGATCTAGTAGGTGCTCAGTTATTGGGAGCTATTATTGCCCAGAAGGTCTGCCTGTTTCTATCTTTCCCTCCTCCTCCTCTTCCCTCTTTTTTTTCTCCTTCTTCCTCCTCCTCTCTCTCCCCCTCCTTCTCAGGCAGCTTCTAGTGTCTCCTCCCAGGGGAAGGTCCCAGTTCCAATCCAGCTGCCGAGAAGCTGCCCCGCCCGGAGGCTGGGCCCCTCCCTTCCTGCCTGGGTCAGGCCAGCCTCCAGCCAGGCCTTTGGCCAGCTTTGGGTCCGCCCCTGGGTGCAAGGGGCTGGGGCCTTCTTCTATATAGGCAGGGGCTCCCATGCAGGGCCTGGCTGGGGTCTCTTAAGGAGTCTGAGGCCCAGGACCCTCTGCGGTAGCATCTCAGAAAGGAGACACCTTTCTAAGGTTTCTCTAAGGTGGGAGGGTTTCCCTTGGGAATGGGCTGGAGGTTTCCTGGGCAGTGGTGGATTTTCAGGAGAGAAGGGGTGATCCGGTAGCTGGATCGGGAGGTCGGTCTGTTAGGGGAGGGGTGCTTGTTGAGGGCTTGGCCTGCAGGGCGGGTGCAGGGACCACGCCATGGGGGGATTATGAGTGTGTCTTCAGAACACATCTGGAGAAGTCTGGGGTGAGAGCTGGGGAGAGCCCCAAGGTGCAAATACATTTGGGAGGTTTGTCACAGAATATAGGTACACGTCTAGAGAATCTGAGACATCCCAAAATGCATTTACAGAGTCAGAGAAACTCCTAAGAAGTGGGTCTCTCTGGGGGTGTCAAGAATCTGGGGGTTTCTTCAAGGAGGTGATCTGGGGGCTAGCCAAGGTTTCTGAGAGATACTCAAGGAGTTAGAGTGGAAGAAAACTCAACATGGAGGAGTGGGTGGTTTTCCCTGGGGGAGGGTGGAGGTCTGGGACTGGTGGGGTGAGGGATCCCCAGAACAGGACGTGCAGTCATAAGAATTCTCTGGAATGGCCCAGGGGCAGGATCTTTTTGAAATCTCTTGGGTCCGACGGTGCCTCTTTTCAGGACCAGATGGTACTGGATGGGCCCCAGGCAAAGTCTGGGCACAATTTCTAGATTCTGGGGGAGCTTAGTATCTAGAGGAGGGTAATCTCCCAGTTAGGCTTTGGGTGGCTCAGACGGGAAGCTGGGACCTGGGATCTGGGGGAGATGGGGCTCAGGGTAGGGGGAAGTGACACCTAGGGGTGGGGGCCTATGGGAGTGCTTAGGGTCTATATGGGGTGACTTTTGGATTTAGGATGCTCCCAGGAGGTGCTCAAGGTCAAGTCAGCAGGGAAGCGGGGTCTTGGGTACTGGGAGGAGGGATGGGGGGGAGTCTCAGGATGCGAGTATAAGTCCCTTGTGTAGAGGGGGGAGGCCCTGGAGCTGGGGGGCTCAGGGTCACCATCTGAGGGGATTTTTTAAGATTAGAAGGTCTCATAGGAGGGTCTCAGTGATGGATCGAGGGGAAATCGGGGTCTCAGGGATCTCCCAAAGGGCTCAGTTCTAGGTCCCGGGGGCACCCCCCCGGGTGAGGGCCCACTACCTGGATGAACTGGATGGTCAGCGCGCTCTTGCCCACGCCGCCGCCGCCCACGACCACCAGCTTGTGTGTCTCGCTGGGTGGGGGGTCCCCGGGTCCCGGCCCCCCGCCCCGGGGCCGCCCCCGCCCCGTCCCGGACGCCGCCCCGCTGCTCATGTCGCCACCGCTGCTGCCGCCGCCGCTACCGCCTTGGGGGGAGCCGGGCGGGGCCTAGGGGCGGGCCCCGCTAATAAGGCTACTGCATAATCATGAGCTCCGGAGAGAAGGACTGGAGTCTCGGGACGCTTAGGAGGTAAGGCCCGGGAAAAGGAGGAGCTATGCTAATAACGGAGGGGGAAAAGCTTTCCTTGTGGAGGGGAATTCCGAATGGGGCGGGGATATGCTAACGCTAGGGCTAAGCTCTCCCGGAGCAGCGCCACGCGCTCTCCGCGGGCTGGCCGTCTGTGGGCGGGGATATGCTAATACGAGCCCTCATACTTTCGGCGGACGGGTCGGGAAAATCGTTCGGGGAGGTGCTATGCAAATGAGGATCCCGTAGGCCCCGTTTTTAGTAGGCGGGGTTAGTCAACTCGCGCGCGGCCGTATATAGGCGCGCTCGAAGGAAGGAGCGGGTCTTGAAGGGAAGCTCCACCTCCGTCCTGGGATCCTAGCCAAACTTCCGACCCGGGAGTCTAGGCTGGACGCCGGAGTCTCCGCCCGCTAAGGGACGCAGGCTTCCGGTTCCCGGAGTCCCAGCCAAGCGGAAGACAGACTGGGAGGGGAGGTGGGGCCCTGGAGGGGGACAGCGGGGTAACGGGACTGGGAGGGGCCGTGAGATCACTGCATTCCTAATCCCTGAGCCAGCTCGCCCAAACTGGGGTGGCTGGGTCATTGAAGGGCCTAGGGCCAGGCTTTCTGAGTCCTGAAGGAGGAAGATGAGGGCCCAGACTCCGGGGTCTCTCGGGGAGAATGAGACTGGAGTTCTGGACTCCTGGGTCCCGGGGAGTAGGGGATCAGGGAGTCTTTACTACTAGGTCCGCAAAGGAGAGAGCTGGGGGCGTGGACTCTTGGGTCCAGGGGTTGGTGGGGCCGGGTATTCAGATATCTGGATCTGAGGGAATCCGGATTAGGAACCCGAATACCTGTGTCTGTGTGAAGTACGAGTTTGAGACCAGGAATGGAAGGATGGAGGGAGGACGGGCATGAGGGCCCGACTTCTGGTTGTGAGGAAGGAGAGGTCGAACTCCCCAGTCCCAGGAAGGAAGAAAATGGGAGTCCGGACTCCTGCTGAGTGAGAGGAAATCGGAATTTGGACTTTTCCATCTTGAATGAGGAGGAGGTTGTAGGGTCGGGCTTCTCGGCTCTATATTTAGAGGGGACTTAGGAGACCGGGATATTCTGGGATTCCCCAGCAGGTGGGCGGCGCAACTCCCAGCCAGCACGGCTTTTTTCCTACCGTCCACTTTACGGAACTACAATTCCCTTGCAGCCACCCTGCTCAGGGTTTCACGTCACTTCCTGTTCCGCAGCTCTTTCCGCGCGCGCGCAGGGCACTGTGGGGCCTTGTAGCGGGTTACCGCAACCCCGCCCCCTTCACCTCTCACTTCCTTGCTGTCCCCGCGCGACGAAGGCGACGCGCGGACTACGCTTCCCGGCGTCCGTCGCGCGCGCCCCTGCCTGTGTGCCCCATTGACTTCTGGGAAACTGAGTCCGGAGTCTTCCCACCAGCCTTCACGGCACCGTGCTCGGTACTTGAAGTCCCGGCAAGCTCGGCGGCGTTTTAGCTCCGCCCCTCTCCTCCCTCTGCTCGCGAGCCCCCCCAGCCCGCCCCGCCCCGCGCCGGGGCCGGAGCCGCAGCCCGAGCGGCGGGGTAAGATGGCGGCGGCAGTCTGGGCCGCGGGGCTCGGGCCTATCGGGGTGGGCGGGGCGGAGTCGGGTCGCTAGTTGTCCTGGGGTCCTCCCCACACGCCGCGGGGCCTGGAGGACTTAGCGGGGCGGCCTCGGGCCCGGCAGCGGCGGCGGAACCTGGTGCCGAGCGGGGGGCCTTTTTAAGGCCCCGGGACGCGTCTGTGGGTTCCGGGGGGCATCTACAGGGCGTCCCCGTGAGGACTGGGGACGTCCACCGGGCTGCACCGGGACTGGAGCCTGCTCTCCATCACCTAGCTGGCGTGGGTCATTTCTGTAGGCACTGTTGATCGTCTTTATGGGCTGACCAGAGGTTAGGGTCTGTTTATAGGGTTCTGGGGCCATCTTGAGATCTTGAGATATGTCCCAGGGTGAAGGAGGTCTGCAAGAGCTGAGGAGTATCTGCAGAGCCATCTATAGCGCCCGGGGTATGTCTGTTAGGGCTGGGAGTGTCTGCATGAGCTGACTTGAGGATGCGGCTCACCTACATGGGTCTGGGGCCATTTAGCGGGCCTGAGAGAACCCAGGAAGCCTTTTAGGGCCACCCTGACGGGTGGGGTATGCCCACCAAGGGAGGGAGGCAAATACTGAGGTGTGCTGTGAGGCCTGGATGGGTCTCTAACCTCTGAAGAGTGTCTAATCTGGGTGACAGGAGGCTGGGGGCAGTTAGAAGGACCTGGAACCATCTAGTTGGCTTTCAGTGTGACTGCAAGAGTGCATGCAGTCTTTATGCCTGGAGCAAATTCGAATGCCTTTTGAGGCTGTATAATCGCGTGGAGAACAAGACAAAGGAGAGTATTGGAAAATTTGCCCAGCTTAAATGTACTTGCACTTTATAATGTAATTCAAATGAAAAAATGTTTTTAAATTCTGCATTGCCCTGGAGCTATAGAGATTAGAATTAGTCCACATTTGTGTGGGGAAGTCTCTAGGATCACCCAGATTCATTTAGTGCAATGCTTTTCAAACTCTTTTGACCTTGATCTACAGTAAGAAGTACATTTTTTGTTGAGACCCATTGCATATTCCCCTATGTGTTGAATACCAAAGTCCCATTAATTCATATTTCCACTTACTGCCGTGCAATGTACTGTAAAGATTTTTCTCCTGCGTTCAATTTATTTATTTTTTTTATAACAATCTATTCGTGAACCACTATACTCCTATCATACGTAGTTTGGGAAACACTGACCTATAGGGACTTAACAATGTCTGCAGAATGTGTTTTCATGTTGAAAAGATCTAAAAAGCCCTGGGTGTGTCTGCAAAGCCCAGGGCACGGCCACATGGGCAAGGAATCATTTTCATATGCTGCAGAGGGCTTGGAGATCTGTGTGTCTATACTCAGCAGGTCTCAATTAGGCTTCTGTTATGTGACAGTCACTGTTCAGCGTAGCAGGTGCTTCCCCCAGAGGTGCTGGAGAGCAGCTTCAGGGCTGGGAACTGTCCACAGGGGTTTATAGGCAGGACATGTTAGTGGGAGTTAGGGAAGAAGCTCCAGGCTCATTGCTGAGAGCTTTGGCTTAACTTGGAAATCTGTGGTAGGAGAAAGACCTGGACCTGGGTGTTTGCTTTGCAGGTATGCGGCTGGGAGAGTGGCAGAGATAAACCTGGGCTTCTGGAGGCTAATGATGCTAATTATTGTTACTTTGTATTGAACGCTTGGGCTGTGCTGACTCTGTGGCAGAAGTCAGTCCACTTTGAATTCTCACAGCCCTTCTTGGACGTAGATACTCCTGTTGTGCCTGTCTAGATAAGCACAGTGAGTCGGTGTGGGGGGCAGTTTACGGGTTTCAAAGCTTTCTGGGAACTCAGATTGGATATTGTTTTCAAAGTAGCAGATTTGATGGTTACAGGGAAGCTAGCAGCTGAAATAGTCATGCTTTCTGAAGTCCTAATCCAGACAGCCACCAGTGGGAGGGATCATCTCTCCGCTTTCGTATAATCTAAGAATTTCTGTGACGTCATGAAAGCTTGAGCCATGCTTTCATCCAGTGGGCACATAGGAGTATAATCTAAGAATTTCTGTGACGTCATGAAAGCTTGAGTCATGCTTTCATCCAGTGGGCACATAGGCCTTAGGT
Source organism: Neogale vison (assembly GCF_020171115.1). Classification (NCBI taxonomy): domain Eukaryota; kingdom Metazoa; phylum Chordata; class Mammalia; order Carnivora; family Mustelidae; genus Neogale; species Neogale vison. The sequence goes on along the minus strand of NC_058097.1, from coordinate 50,836,443 downwards.
GGATGCCCTCTGTGGGGTCAGGTGAACAGCCTGCCTTTCTGAAAGCAGTGTTTTCAGTTCAGTACTGGTTTTATACATTGCTCTATTGCAGTTCCATCTTTTGCATATAAATACAATTTTTTGGTTCTGCGCCATCGAGGAGAGTTGATGCTGTAGGAAGTGGTGTGGTATTTGAGGTACACCCAGCCCACTGGTGCATGTCTCAGTTTGGGAAAGGAGGGTTTAGGAGACTATGGGACACGGTATTTGAAATCACAACTCAACCAAAAAAAAAATCTTGGCATTGGGTTGGGTCTTAGGAGGGTGGGCAGTGAGGTCTTAAAGCTTGGCCATGGGGGAAGCTGTGGGCACTTGGGCGTGCCTTGTTGAAAGGGGAGGCTGGGAAGGCCTCCCTTCCACAAAGGGGGGGCAGCTGGGATCCAGGCAAGGGAAGAGAGCCCACTCTGGTCCCTCCGATGGCTGTACTGGGCATGGGGCTCGCCCAAGGACTGGAGTGCAGCGGTAGAAGGGAGGGATGCCAGAGAGGTTGCTGAACAAAGCAACATTGGAGGCCCTTGAGGTCTTTGCATCCATTTCCTGCTCCTCCCGGAAGACCCCCCCCCCCGCGCCCTGGTCTCCACTCCAAACTGTCACCCTCTCAACTACCAGGTGACCATGGAGGAAGAAGATGAGTCCCGAGGGAAGACAGAGGAGTCGGGCGAGGATCGGGGCGATGGTCCACCGGACAGAGACCCCACACTTTCTCCTTCTTCCTTTATCCTGGTAAGGCTGGTAGACACCCGGGGCCAAGGCAGGCAGGGATGGGCTGCAAATTCAGATTTTGGGGCCCAACACCTGGGCCCTGGTGGGGAGGAGGGGCTGGGGGCCTGGACTCTTGGCTCCTCTGATGGGTTTGGATTTGGCTATAGGGGTGTCTGGAATGGCTGTCTCCCAGGAGCAGAGCTTGTAATCATTTGCACGAGTCCCCTGACTGCCCTTTCTTTCCATCCCCTTCACCCTCCACCTTTTCTCTAGCGGGCCATTCAGCAGGCTGTGGGAAGTTCCCTGCAGGGGGATCTGCCAAATGATAAAGGTATGATGGGCTCTGGTTCCTCTTAGCCTCCTGTCCCATCTCTGTGTTCTTTACCCTAATTTCATTCATAACCACTCTTCTGAGGCCTCCTGGGTACCACTCTCATGCTGGCACAGGGAGCCAAAAGATGGGTCAGACTCCACGGCTGCCTCAGAGCAGCTGCCAGTCTGATGGAGGGGAGACGCCATCACTGGGTGGAAGTGGCCCAAGGCACTGTTGGAGGGCAGGAGGAGGCCCGGTTCAGGGAGTGTGTGGGGGAGGAGATGGGGTCTGGGAAGGCTTCCTAGAGGGGGGAAACAGGGGAACTGGGTCTCTAAGGAGAGATCCAGTAAAGAGGGAAGCCTGGTAGGCAGAGGCAGCCAGCGGGTGCACAGCACTGGGCCACCTTGCAGGACTGCGTCATTGTTTTCTGGGGCTGGTGGGCGCGGGGGTGTGAGCAGGAGACAAGGCAGGGGAGCTCCTTGGGGACTGGGCCCTAGGAAGGCTCTAAAGGCACAGTGCCTTGTCTGGACAGCATCCTGAGGGCAGCTAGGAGGACAGAGGGGTGAGAGCACTGGCGCCTCAGAATGGTGTTGGGGAGTCCTTCCGGGACCCGAGCTGGGGCGTGGTGGAAGGAGGCATGGAGAGCCGGCAGGTCCTTGGTTCCCTTGGCAAGAGCTAAGCAGGACCCCCTTTCCTCTGCCCCACAGAGTCTCTGTGTCTAGTCTCGTTTCCAATCCCCCATGTAAATCTCTCTCCAGATGGCTCCCGGTGTCATGGCCTTCGATGGAGGCGCTGCCGGAGCCCACGGTCAGAGCCCCGTTCCCAGGAGTCAGGGGGGACTGACACGGCTACTGTGAGTAAGAACAGGGGGCTGGGGGCCCAGACTTGGGGAGGGTTGGGGGGGCTAGGTCACTGGGGTCTGGATCCTGGCATTGGGTTTGGGGACCCAGACTCCTGGGGCTGGAGTCAATCAGTGGTGTTGGAGGGGCTGGGGACGTCATCTGTGGGGGTGAGCTTTGGGTCCCAGAGGCAAGTCAGGGTGAGAGAATTGGTTGGATCCTGGCATTTTCTTGGAGTTTCAGATGTTTGGGTTCCTGAGAATTTAGGGGCTGGGGAAAGGGGGTTTGTGGGTCCTCACATGAGCAGATACAGGACGGAGCCCCTCCTGGCCTATTCCAGGTGTTGGACATGGCCGCAGACAGCTTCCTTGCGGGGCTGGTGAGTGTTCTGGATCCCCCAGATACCTGGGTTCCCAGCCACCTGGACCTGCGGCCTGGCGAGTGAGTAGTTGGGCAGCTGGAGTGGGAGAGGCCTTTGGCGTGGGAGCTGGAAGCTTCCCTTGGGCTCACTCACCCCCTTCCGCCCTGCAGAAGCGAGGACATGCTGGAGCTGGTGGCTGAGGTCCGAATCGGGGACAGGGATCCGATCCCTCTGCCCCTGCCTAGCCTGCTGCCCCGTCTCAGGGCCTGGAGGACAGGCAAAACGGGTATGTGGGGCCAGGGCGGAGCTGAGGAGGAGGCCTCAGAGTTGTGCGGGAGTCTGCTGTCATTGGTAGTAATAGTAGTGATCGTGTCCCTTGGACAAAACCTTTAAGCCTTTGCCTGTTAGACCAAAATAAAGGCTGTGCGTGTCGACAGACACACGGAAAGCAATCGCTGATGTGATCGCTAGCACGAAGGAGTTGTTAGCACATGTGAGGTGCTCAGCATCCCAGGCTCCACAAGGCAGTGGAGCTACAGTGAGAATTCATCTCCCTGGGAGCGGGAGGCCCTTAGCTCTTAGTTTCTGATTCAGTGGGTTTGGGGTGGGGCCTGGGAGTTTGCATTTCTAACTAGTTCTTCAGGGCTGCTGCTGCTGCTGGCCCCCAGGGCCCAGGTTTAGACTTCCCTTCTGCATGGATGTCTGCAGTTGGGAGGGGTGGAGAAGAGAGGAAGGCTCGATCAGCTCAGGTGCAGCATGAGGGCAGCTAGGGGTGCTATTTGGCAGCTGACCCTGGGCCCCCACCCTGGCCCAGTTTGTTTTCTTTGATCTTTTTTTACAGCTGTGGGTTGACTTGTCTATTAGGCTCAGGGAACGTGATACCTCGGGCCCACCACACTCTTCGGGGCCCACAAGAATATGTTCATTTCTTTTCAAATTAGAAGTCTAGAGGATAAATAAAGGGGCATGGCAGTGTCCTAATAAAACTTTATTGACAAAAGCAGATGACCTAGGGATTTGGCCCCAGGCATTCAGTGATATAGACGTATCTGGAACCTGAGAGCTGTTTTGCCCGGGGTGGGGTGGGGAGGATGCTGGGGTTGTGATTTATTTCCTATTTACGGGTGGTTTTCTTCCTCCATTTGGAAACTATTAAGAATTTAGGGGGAAAAAACTCGCCCTTAATCCTACATCATATAAAAATTATAAAAAGAAGTGGCTGTCTTGCAGTTCCAGACTGCTCCGGCCTGTGGATTCCTCTATACCTCTGGGGGTAGTAATAATTCGTAAGCAGGGTAGAAGAGCTCATGCTCACCGGGTCCTCGCAGGCCAGGCACAGTCTGGTTTGGTCCCCACAGCTGCTTGTCCAGTCCCCTTGTCCTTATGAGGTGTGAATGCTATCATCACCATCCTCCTCTGCTTACGTTTCTTTTTTTCTTTTTTCTTTTTTTTTTAAAGATTTTATTTCTTTTAGATTTTATTTATTTATTTATTTGACAGACAGAGATCACGAGTAGGCAGAAAGGCAGGCAGAGAGAAAGGGGGGAAACAGGCTCCCGGCTGAGCAGAGACCAGATGTGGGGCTCGATCCCAGGACCCTGAGATCACGACCCGAGCCAAAGGCAGAGGCTTTAACCCACTGCACCACCCAGGTGCCCCTCTGCTTACGCTGCTTTCCTTTTTTCCTTTTTCTCTTTCTTTCTTAGATTTATTTATGTATTTTAGAGGGGTGGGGAGGGCAGAGGGAGAGAGAGAATCTCAAGCAGGCTCTCCGCCAAGCGCGCTTGGCGGGGAGCCTGACAGAGGGCTTGATCTCATGATCCTGAGATCATGACCTGAGCTGAAATCAAGAGTCAGAGGCTGAACTGCACCACCCGGGCATCCCCTCTTGTTTTTTATCTTCTTCCTCAGCCTTCAGTAGCTGGTGGGCTTTCTCTGTGGCTCCTTGAGATTTCTCTCCCTGCTCGATGTGAGCTCCTTGAAGGCAGGGACTTTATCCCTTGTGCTCACTCTTCTATTCCTCGTACCCCAGACTGCCCTTGGCACAAGATAGGTGATCAGTAAAAATGTCCTGAATGAATGAATGAGTGGACCCCACTGTAGAGATGAGGAAACTGAGACAGGCAGCAGTTGAGGTCCTTGTCCTTGGTCATGTCATGGGTGAGGGCTTAGAGCCTGGGATCGGGTTGAGAGGTGGCTCTGGGACTGCCCTCATGAGTCCTGGCTATCCTGGCACTGTCCACCTGACCATGCTGGCCTCCTGGCCTTTGCAGCACCCTGTAGTATGTGGTTGAGAGGGGAGGTTGAGAGGGCACCCCAGTGTGTGTGTATGGAGGTGTGGCCCTGGTCCGTTGTCTCCATGTGGGATTTATGGCCCTGAGACCCTGTCTTCAAGAAAGCATGGCCTCGGGAGGCAGCAAGGGTGGTGCGGGAAAGCACGATGCCAGTGGGTAGGAGGGGCGGACCCTGGTTGTTCCTGTCGCTTGTCAGTCCCTTGGATGGGGCTCATCACAGAGTGATGTGCATGGGGCGAGGACTCCAGCGGCCAGGGCTCCCCAGCTCTGCCCTTTCCTGGCTCTTGAGAGGAAGTTATTACCTTTGCAGCCGCAGGCGATTCTCTCCATGAAGTAGGATAAATTTCCCCCAGAGGCAGCCAGAGTGGTGGGCCAGAGCTCAGCTTCGCAGGTGGTTTTAGGTTCAAATCCCGGCTGCCCCGCTCTGGCCCTTGTCTTCTGTGGTAACACCGATCATGAGCTTCTTGGACTGCAGGCCAGGGGATGTCTCAGGATATGGGAGCACAGGCTCGGTGGCACACTGACCGAGTCCACACCCAGCTTCTCCCCGCTGTGGGCCCTTTGGGAAGATACTGCAGCTCCCTGAGCCTCAGTGTCCTCCAGTGGCATAGAGTTGTGGGAATGTGCTGTGAGTCAGGCCAAGTAAAGCTCTGAGAGCTGTGTCTGCTGGTGCCCTGAGGGCCGCCGGAGGAGGGCAGTGGCTGGGGTGCCGTCCTGCCTGTGGGCGCTGTGCAGGACACTGGGAGGAGGGTGTGCACCTGACCGTGGTTCTCCGTCTCCACCGTTTCTTTGCAGTTTCTCCACAGCCCCACTCTTCTCGACCCTCCTGTGCCCGCCACCTCCTCACCTTGGGCACCGGAGATGGGGGCCCAGCCCCTCCCCCTGCCCCCTCCTCTGCATCCTCCTCACCCTCCCCTTCCCCATCATCTTCCTCTCCCTCCCCTCCCCCACCTCCCCCACCCCCAGCACCCCCGGCCCCACCTGCCCCCCGATTTGACATCTATGACCCCTTCCACCCCACCGATGAGGCCTATTCCCCACCGCCTGCTCCGGAGCAGAAGTATGACCCCTTTGAGCCCACTGGCTCCAACCCCAGCTCATCCGCGGGGACCCCATCACCTGAGGAAGAGGAGGAGGAGGAGGAGGAAGAGGAGGAGGAAGAGGAAGAGGAGGAAGAAGAGGAGGAGGAAGGCTTGTCTCAGAGCATCAGCCGCATCTCCGAGACCCTGGCGGGCATCTATGATGACAACAGCCTGAGCCAGGACTTCCCAGGTGACGAGAGCCCCCGCCCGGACCCCCAGCCCCCACAGCCAACGCCAGCCCCCGGAACGCCGCCCCAGGTAGACTCCACCCGGGCGGATGGAGCCAGCCGCCGGCGCGTCTTCGTGGTGGGGACCGAGGCAGAGGCCTGTCGGGAAGGCAAGGTCTCTGTGGAGGTGGTGACAGCCGGTGGAGCCGTCATCCCGCCAACCCTGCTGCCACCGGGCGACTCAGAGATTGAGGAGGGCGAGATTGTCCAGCCTGAGGAGGAGCCCCGGGTGGCGGTGTCCCTGTTTCGGCCCAGCGGCGGCCGGGCAGCGCGCCCCCCTCCCGCAGCCGCGGCACCGCCTGTGGCTCAGCCCCCGCCCCCGCCCCCCGCTCCCCGTGCCCCGGAGGGGGACGACTTCTTGTCTCTGCACGCGGAGTCGGATGGCGAGGGCGCCCTGCAGGTGGACCTAGGGGAGCCTGCCCCCGCCCCACCGGCTGCCGACACGCGCTGGGGCGGCCTGGACCTGCGCCGCAAGATCCTGACGCAGCGGCGGGAGCGCTACCGCCAGCGCTCGCCCTCCCCCGCCGCCGCCACTGCGGCTGCTGCCGCCCCCGCGGGGCCCCCCACCCGCAAGAAGTCACGGCGGGAGCGAAAGCGGAGCGGCGGGGAGGCCAAGGAGGCCGCCTCGTCCTCGTCCAGCGCGCCGCCCGCCCCACCGGCCCCGGCCTCCCCCTGGGACTCCAAGAAGCACCGCTCCCGGGACCGCAAGCCGGGCTCCCACGCCTCGTCGTCCGCCCGCCGCCGCTCCCGCTCCCGCTCCGCCCGCCGCCGCTCACGCAGCACCGACCGCCGCCGCGGGGGCAGCCGCAGGTCTCGGTCCCGGGAAAAGCGGCGGCGGCGGCGGCGCTCGGCCTCCCCGCCCCCTGCCACCTCCTCCTCCTCGTCGTCCAGGCGTGAGCGGCACCGCGGCAAGCACCGAGACGGCGGCGGCAGCAAGAAGAAGAAGAAGCGCTCACGGTCCCGGGGCGAGAAGCGCTCTGGGGACAGCGAAAAGGCCCCGGTGCCCACCCAGCCGCCCTCCGGCTCCAGCTCCTTGGGCGGAGAGCGCGACAGCCGCCGCCGGGGGGCCGTGCCACCCTCCATCCAGGACCTCACGGACCACGATCTCTTTGCCATCAAGCGGACCATCACCGTGGGCCGGCCTGACAAGCCCGACCCCCGCGGCCCCTCACCGGCCCCGGCCTCGTCGCCCAAGCGAGAGGTCCTGTACGACTCGGAGGGACTGAGCGCCGAGGAGCGGGGTGGCAAGAGCAGCGAGAAGGACCGGCGCCGCTCTGGGGCTGCCTCCTCCTCCTCTTCCTCCCGGGAGAAGGGATCACGGCGGAAGGCGCTGGATGGGGGGGATCGGGACCGGGACAGGGACAGAGATAGGGACAGGGACAGGTCATCCAAGAAGGTTCGGCCTCCCAAGGAGTCAGCGCCCTCCTCGGGGCCCCCACCAAAGCCGCCGGTCAGCAGTGGCTCGGGCTCATCCTCCTCCTCGTGCTCCTCTTCCTCCCGGAAGGTGAAGCTGCAGTCCAAGGTGGCAGTGCTGATCCGCGAAGGCGTCAGCAGTACCACGCCTGCCAAGGAGGCCGCATCAGCAGGCCTGGGCTCCATCGGGGTCAAGTTCAGCCGAGACCGGGAGAGCCGCTCCCCCTTCCTCAAGCCCGATGAGCGGGCCCCTGCTGAGGTGGCCAAAACAGCTCCGGGCAGCACCAAGCCCAAAAAGACCAAGGTCAAGGCCAAGGCTGGGGCCAAGAAAGCCAAGGGGACCAAGGGAAAGACCAAGCCATCCAAGACCAGGAAAAAGATCCGCAGTGGGGGCGGCAGCGGGGGCAGCGGGGGCCCTGTGATGCTAAAGAAGTCCAAGGCGGACAGCTGCAGCCAGGCAGCGGGGGCCAAGGGAGTGGAGGAGACCTCCTGGTCCGGGGAAGAACGGGCAGCCAAGGCCCCCAGCACCCCGCCCCCCAAGGCAGCCCCTCCGCCCCCCGCGCTCACACCGGACTCACAGACCGTGGATAGCAGCTGCAAGACGCCCGAGGTCTCCTTCCTTCCCGAAGAGGCTGCCGAGGAGGCTGGAGTCCGAGGTGGGGCCGAGGAGGAGGAGGAGGAAGAAGAGGAGGAGGAGGAGGAGGAGGAGGAGGAGGAGCAGCAGCCTGCCACCACCACAGCCACCAGCACGGCTGCAGCTGCCCCAAGCACCGCCCCTAGCGCGGGGTCCACAGCCGGTGACTCGGGGGCGGAGGACGGGCCAGCCACCCGTGTCTCCCAGCTGCCCACGCTGCCCCCGCCCATGCCCTGGAACCTGCCTGCTGGTGTGGACTGCACCACCAGCGGCGTCCTGGCCCGTGAGTGTGCCCTGGGGCTGGGGGGTGCAGACAGGACTGAGAGGTCAGGTCCTAGGGGGTCAGACTTGGAGGCAGTGGGGATGCCCTGGAAGGGGTCGGTACACAGTGTTCCAGACAGTGAGGGGCTGGGTGGATGAGGGCTCGGTCAGGGTCTGTCCGGGAGGCTCACTGATGTCTGGGTATGCCGGAAGAGAGCAGGTGGGTGAGCGCGGGGCGGCCAGCCTGTGCAGACTGGGGGCCACCTGCAGGTGGCCTGGGGTACGTGTGGAGGGACCAGAGAGAAGACGGGGGTGGGGGGCAGCAATGTCCCTTGGGGGATGGCGATAGGCCACAGGGGTCTTGAGACAGAATCTCGCTTCTGCCACCACCTTGTCCCCAACTAACCTGGCCATATTGCCCCCGACCACATGCGTACCTTAAGTTGTAAGTAAGAACAGGGTGGTGGTGGTGCGGAGTGGGTCTTTCAGGGGCCGAGGCCCCCTTTTCCCAGCTCTGAGCCCAAGACCCATGGCCTCTCTAGGAGTCCGGGTGGGAGGGGGCAGCAGGTGGCCAGGTGTTGCTCACCGGCCCTTCTTGTGTCAACTCCTGATGTCCTTATCCTCAACTGTCTGCCCCTTGCAGTGACTGCACTTCTCTTCAAGATGGAGGAAGCCAATCTGGCGAGCCGAGCAAAGGCCCAGGAACTGATCCAGGCCACCAACCAGGTGGGCTCCCCTGGGGAAGAGTCCCCACAGTCCCTTCTCTTGTGCCCTGACTCTGGTCAAGAGAGGAACTGCATTTCCCAGCGGGCCTTCGGACAAGGAAGGGATTGGCCAGAGGAGGAATCTCTGGCCCATGAGACTACTGGGAAACCAGGGCGGGAATGATGGGGGTGCGTGGTCCCTCTTCCCCTCCCCCTCCCTTTGTTCATGTTCTCTCCAACCTCTTCCCACAGATCCTCAGCCATCGAAAGCCACCCTCTAGTCTGGGGGTGACCCCAGCTCCTGTGCCCACCTCTCTGGGGCTGCCCCCTGGTCCCTCTAGCTACCTGCTCCCTGGCAGCCTCCCCCTGGGGGGCTGCGGCTCGACCCCTCCCACCCCCACGGGGCTGGCTGCAGCGTCTGACAAGCGAGAGGGCAGCAGCAGCTCCGAGGGACGGGGAGACACAGACAAGGTGAGCTGGGCTTGGGGGCAGTGGGTGGCTGGTGACAGCTTTGCAGAGAACGGGAATGGATGCTGAGACACAGGGGCCCAAGGAGGACTGGAGACTGATGCCCACAGGCAGGAACTTAGATCATACCAAAGTCATTAAAATGTAAGGAGTTCGGCTTTCCCGGATGAGTGGGAGATGGGTGCTGGGTAGATTTTTTCCCCCATTACGTGCGCACAGAGAGGGTGAGGGAGGTACAAAAGCATGACGACGTAAACACACCCACGTGCCGACACGCATCCGGACGACTGTGTACTTCGTGGTCACTCGTGTCCCTCCTTCCCTCCCCATCCCTTCGTGTGAGAGGGAGGATGGTTTAAGAAAGGAAAGTCAGGTATCTGTTGGAGGGCAGGAGTGGGTGCCGGGCAGATTCGTACAGGTTTTTCCTCAGCTGCACTTGGCTCTTGCTCGGGGGGGCCTCAGGGCAGTTTTCCTTTTGATCATGTCTGCATGTTTTCCGTCCTGGTCCGACAGCCCATGGCCCACCTCTCATTTCATGTACATTTTGTGTGGACAGTGGACGTGTGGGTCCTGGTCCAGGGCCACCTGGAGGGCCTGGGCTCCGGCCTGCAGTCGGGGGCGATGGCAACGAGGGGAGTGCAGGGCTGAGGCTGAGACTACAGGCAGGGGAAGGGAGGCCGGGGCTTCCGCAGGAACTCATCTGGCCTCTGCTGTCCCTTTTTCCTGCCCTGTCCCCACCTCTGCCAGTATTTGAAGAAGCTGCACACGCAGGAGCGGGCGGTGGAGGAGGTGAAGCTGGCCATCAAGCCGTACTATCAGAAGAAGGACATCACCAAGGAGGAGTACAAGGACATCCTGCGGAAGGCTGTCCACAAGGTGGGGCCCAGAGGCGAACAGGTACACCGAGGTGGGGAGAGGAGCAGGAGGAGAGGTGGACACGTGCAGACAGATGTTACCCAGACAGGGAGCTGGGAGGGGTGCGTCTGTCTGGAAGGTGAGGAGCGGGATGGGATTCACTCAAGCCCGCCGGGGCCTGGCCTGCTGGTGGCAGGGCTACAGGTGGGGTTGTTAGCCTGGAATGGTGGGGGAGCAGCTCCCATCCTAGTTGCCAGCTGTGCTCAGCAGTCCAGGTGGCAGAGACCCCGGGGGTCTGGCAGTGACCGCAGCTGCCCCTCACTGCCTAGATCTGCCACAGCAAAAGCGGGGAGATCAACCCGGTGAAGGTGAGCAACTTGGTGCGGGCCTACGTCCAGCGCTACCGCTACTTTCGCAAGCACGGCCGCAAGCCAGGCGACCCCCCCGGGCCCCCGCGGCCGCCCAAGGAGCCCGGGCCCCCTGACAAGGGTGGTCCAGGACTGCCCTTGCCCCCTCTCTGAGACCTTCAGCCACCCCTTCCCTCCTTCGCCTCTTTGGAATTCTGGACGTATTTATGGCTCCACCTCCCCACTTCCCTCCCCTCATCAGTGGGATGACTGGGGGAGGGTTGCTGCAGGGAAGAGGAGAGCCCCCTGCCCTGCCCCGTCCTGTGCCCCTTGCCCCCAAGCCTGTCCTCATTGCCCCTCCCTTCTGTTTGTGTCCCTCCCCCAATTTCATTAAAGATTTCATGAAATGTTAGCCCCAAGCCCCATGATTTCAGCCCTTTCTTTTCAGAGACCAGTCTGGGAAAGGCTGGGAAAAGATACACAGGTATACATAGGCCAGAGCCTATGCCCAAGGGTGGCTAGCCAGGTGTGACTCAGGCAGAGTGCATTCACCTCTCTGGGCCTCAGTGTCCTGATCTTTGACGTGGGTGTTGGAAGGATGAAGACCCAGACAAATGAAGCACTTCTCGCACCCCTGGTACATAGTCAGCCACTGCTTTTTTTTTTAATGTATTTGACAGGTCATAAGTAGGCGGAGAGGCAGGCAGAGAGAGAGGGAAGCAGGCTCCCTGCTGAGCAGAGAGCCTGATGCAGGGCTGATCCCAGGACCCCGAGATCATGACCTGAGCCAAAGGTAGAGGCTTAACCACTGAGCCACCCAGGTGCTCCTCAGCTGTTGCTCTTGACAGAAAGTGGCAGTGGGTGGGAGGTTGGGGTCCTAGGTCCCACCTGCTCGGTGTCTTCCAAGCTCGGGGCACCTGGGTGCTATTGGTCTGCCCTGGAATTGCCCCAGCAACAGGACCTTTGTTCCCCATTGAGTTGAATTTTCTTTTTACCGGTCCTCCGAGGCTGCAGTGATCTTATCCATTCTCCTGCGGTAGAGAGGGAAACTGAAGCACAGAGTAGCAGGGGCCACAGAGTGAGTCAGGGCCACACTGGCCTCCATCAGTCCCTGCTGGGGTGGGCAGGCCTTAAGGCTGGAGCCCAGAACTTCTCTACAACTGCCTGTTCCAGCCCAGTGCAGAGCGGGGCTCAGAGCCTGGCAGGGAGGACTTGCCTGAGGTCGCCCAGCACAAGCTGTGGGGGGACCTAAGGCCCCCGCCCCCAACTAACAGGATGATCCAGGTGAAAGGTTCTTTGCTAACTGGACAGTGGCCTGAACTGTTCATAGACAAGACAGGGGTTCTAGATTCTGCCCCAGGGGCTCCCTTGGAGAACAGCACCCCTGGAGTCAGACTGGATTCTAACCCATCTGTGTTTCCTGCTTTGTGACCCTTGCTTTTCTCCAAGCATCAGTGTCTTGGTCTGTAAAATGGGGGTGACTGTCCCCTCCTCACCAGGTCCAGGGAAGAGGTAAGGATGTCACAGGTATCAGCTGCCCCCTGCACAGTGTCTGTCCTCATGCAGAGAGCATCTAGGGTGGGAGTTGCTTGCACAGATGTGTATGCTGAGGCCCTAAGAAGGAATAAGGCCCAGTCTAGGTCAGGGCTACCCTGGACCTAGCTGAAACCCAGCTGACACCAAACACCAGGCACACAAGTGGTGACAGTGGCAAGAAATAGTTTATTGGCCAAGGTGAAGGCACGAGGGGGAAGCACCCGTGAGGAGTGAGGGATCAAACCTCCCCCGTGGCCTAGAAATCCATGTCCTCGACCAGGTCCTGGAGGTAGGCCTTGTACTGCTCTGATGTGAGAGAGAGTGGGTAGCTGTTGGAAATGTGCAAGTCCACAGTGTTCTCTAGTGAGGAAGCGCCCTCTGATCGTGCCATGTCCAGCAGGGCCCTCAGGCATGTGGGAACAACCTGCAGGAGGTGGGGGGGAGAAACAGGAGTCAGGGGAAACACTCAACACAGTTTATTGTCAAGGGTGGGGTTGGAAAACTACAACTCCCAGCAGCGCCCACTGTGACCCAGGATGAATCAGTAGGCCCAGGGCTGCTGGGAGTTGTAGTTTCCCCCCATAACCACAACCACCAGTGGTCTGAGAAGTTTCCTAGGGCTGAAATGCTGGAGGGGTTCCCAGAAGCTAGGGCGGGGCAGCTTGTGGTCAGGACTCCTAGGCACTGTAGTTCCTCACAGAGGTTGCTAGGACCGACTTCCACATGGTTTTCAGAGTTCAAAACAGGTTCTGGGGGTGAGGCCAGGAGAGGGACACCCAGAAGCTCCTGAGGATGAGGAACTGGTGGTTGTAGAGACTCTTGGAAGTTGTAGTTCCTCAGAGGGCTTCTGGGAGTTGTAGTTCCTCCTCCCTTCCTTAAGATCCACCCCTTAGCTCCAGAAGCCCGGGACTGCAGCACCTTGACCATCACGAGCTTCTTGGTCCACGGCTGGTCCTGGGGCCATGGCTCCCCCATGCAGAACCAGAGGGTGTAGCGTGGTGAGTGTCGGCTTCCTTCGAGGAAGGCAATCAGATCTGGAGGCCCGAGATCCTAGTCAGGCATGGGAGGAGGACCCTCTACCACCTGCCCCTCCCTGCCCACCCCCCCCCCCCAAGACCTATCAGCCTCACCTTCTCCCCTGACCTGAAGCCTGACATACCTACAGCATGACCAGATGGCTGCTAATCTAGGAAAAGTTCCAGCACAATCTTAAATTTTTTTTTCCCTCCCACCGGGGTGGAGCTGGAAGCTCTGCACTGAACCCCCACCCCTGCCCTCATTTGGGATAGGAAGGAGTACACTCTCCTCAAGGACTTCCCTGATTCTGAGTACAAGGTGGCTGGCAGTTTCTGCTCTTTAACCCCCTAAGGCCACATTCTCCTGGTAGTAGCCACTAACCACTATGGCTATTTCCGTTTAAGTAGTAACTAATTAAAAGCAAACAGAGGAGAAGCTGGGTGCTCAGTCATTAAGCAGCTGCCTTCAGCTCAGGTCGTGATCCTGGGGTCCTGGGATTGAGCCCTGCATCAGGCTCTCTGCTCTGGGGCAAGCCTGCTTCCCCCTCTCCCACTCCCCCTACTTATGTTCCCTCTCTCGCTGTTTCCCTGTCAAATGAATGAATAAAATCTTTAAAAAATAAAATAGGGGCGCCTGGGTGGCTCAGTGGGTTAAGCCGCTGCCTTCAGCTCAGGTCATGATCTCAGAGTCCTGGGATCGAGTCCCGCATCGGGCTCTCTGCTCGGCGGGGAGCCTGCTTCCCTCTCTCTCTCTCTTCCTGCCTCTCTGTCTACTTGTGATTTCTCTCTGTCAAATAAATAATAAATAAATAAATCTTTAAAAAAAAAATAAATAAAACTCCCTTCCTCAGTTGCACTGGCCAAAGTACCCAACAGCCACCCGTGGCTGGTGGATACCAGATGGGACAGTGCAAATTCAGAACATTTCCTTCACTGCAGACAAATCTACCCGGTAATAAAGCCCTAAAGGCTTGTCTTTCCTGCATCTGTCTATCCACAAGAATAACTGGGAACAATGAGGACTATGGCAGCTAATTCTTCGAGCATCTTCTACACACTGGGCCCTGTGCCTCCTGCAGCGGAGATAGTCCTCAGATGCAGAGCAGCCCCACAGTTTGCCCCAGGTTATAGCAGAAGCAAAGCAGCAGGGCCTGAACTGGAACTTGGAAGTCTGGAGATTTGAAATCTTTTTTTTTTTTTTTTTTTTTAAAGAGAGGGGCGGAGTGTGGCAGGGAAGGGCAGAGAGAGAGAGGAAGAGAGAGAGCATCTTAAACAGGCTCCAAGCTGAATGCATAGCCTGACTCGGTGGCTTGATCTTACAACTGTGAGATCATGACCTGAGCTGAAATCAAGAGTCACTTAGCCAACGGAGCCATCCAGGCGCCCCCAGAACCCAGAGTTCTTAACCATCGTGACCTAGTCTTTATACAGCAGAGTCAGAAGGCCTTGCCTCACTCACCTGACACAAAAGGCCGTAGGTCGAACACGTCTCCCTCCTCATCCTTGGGGACCTCACCACTGGGCCCGTGACTGCTGTCAGGGAGGAGCTCCTCGCCCAAGGCCCAGTATGTGTGGCAGTGGCCCAGCCTCCGGGCCCAGAGCCGCTGTCCTGCCCTGCACAGAGCTAGTCCCCCACCCAGGCAGCTCAGCACACGTCTCACGTAGCCCAACACACCCCTGTCCGTCAGCCACAGCCCAGGGTCTGGCAATATGATCGGCTGTCCAGACAGTGTCCCGTCCCCTGCTTCTGATGCCACCAGACGCAGGCCCCTCGGGCAGAAGACAGTCTGCTGGAAGACTTGGCGGCCCCGGTAGAAGGCAGTCACCTCGAACTCCCACTCTGAGTGGTGGCAGAAATGACATAAAGGGAGAGTGAGACAGAGTATAAGGGGGCGTGGTGCCCCAGCACCTTCCACCCCATACTTGGAACTCACCTTCCTCAGGCACCAAGAGCCGCCTCAGTGGGTTTTCCGGGGGCTCTGAGTTTGGGCAGGGAGGAGGGATGTCTACTGTGGGGCTCAGCAAGAATGGAGGGGTCTGTTCAGGGACCACACCCAGGCTCGAGGGCCCCCCATCTGGGAATGGGGCCAAGGCTATGTCATTCAGTAACTCCTCTAGTGTGTCTCCCTGGAGAGAAGAAAAAAGAAAAGGATCTGGCATTTCCATAGCCTTTTTTTTTTTTTTTTTAAAGATTTTATTTATTTATTTGACAGACAGAGATTACAAATAGGCAGAGAGACAGGCAGAGAGAGAGAGAGAGGAGGAAGCAGGCTCCCTGCTGAGCAGAGAGCCCGATGCGGGGCTTGATCACAGGATCCTGGGATCATGACCTGAGCTGAAGGCAGAGGCTTTAACCCACTGAGCCACCCAGGCGCCCCTCCATAGCCTTTTTGAGAGACTTCATATGGACCAGGCTTTGGGATCAGGAGAGAAGTCAGACCTGAGCTTTGCCCTCAAGGGGCTTCCTGTGAGGAGGGTTGGGGGGAGGCAGGGAGACAACCATGGGCACAGAGAGCAAAATATGTGCTCTGGTATATGCTGGGTGCTACTGGGGCCCAAGGGGAGCAGCTAATTCCAGCCCAAGGTTCTGGCCCTGTGCAAGCAAGACCTGGGCAGAAAAGGCTGGACACAATTTCAGAGGGAACTTGCTCTAGCACAGACATCAAGATCAAGGGTAGGGTGGTTCTGGGTTCCCAGGAGGCTGAGGGTACTCTAGCAACAGAAGCTATGAAATTCCGGGTAGGTGTCTGTGGGCCCTAGATGTCTGGGGAAAACTCTAAACTTTGTCCTGAGGGTGTTGGAAGCCATGGAAGGGCTCTGGGCAGGGGGACAGGGTCAGCTAGGGATTAGATGAGGGACAGCCCACAGGGCAGAGGATGGACGCTCAGGAGGAAGATTGGGGTGATGGTCCGGGGGAGAAAAGGACGCCTGAACAAGGCTGTGGGGAGACAGACAGTAGATGGGTCAGATGGGGCGGGAGGGCTGGGGTGCATTCCCACCTGGGTAGCCAAGGTACTGCATCCACCATTGGTCCCCAGCGATGCGTCCAACTCAGGAAAGTTCCCAGCTCCTGATGAGGAAGATGGTGAGTAGAGCAGAGTGTTGGGGACACTCAAAATCCCACCCTCTCCATGTGAAGCCCCACTTCTGGCACACCTGAGATCACAAACTCATAGACCTTGTGCGGGTCGTGGGGGTCCTTGCTCCGATCCTCGGCTAAACGCAGCCCCTCCTTCCGGTTCAGGGCAGATCGGAAATTCCTCTTCCAGGTGGGCAGATCAGGTTTATCCTTTCCGGGAGTGTAGGCACCGCTGGCCTCGGCCCACGCCTGGGGAGCCAGTGGGTACCAGGATAGTGAGGAGGATGACCAAGACCCCGCCCCAAGGGTTCTCTCCCCTGGCACGTTCTAACTCGGCAAGGATCCAACCCCAAATTCTTGGATTCTCTGCATCCTAAGGCCCCCTATCTTCACCTTTTGAAAAGCTTTGCTTTCTAAGCCAGCCTTCCAGGTCCTACTGGGTGTCTAAACTCTGCAACCAACCTGCCCCAGAACACCTTCTGTAATAACCCCGCCCCTCGCACTCCAACTCGGGTTACCACCACTGGTGTATCTTAATTTGGTGAGAAATCACCTCAGCTTCCGGGCCAAGTCTTGCCTCTAAGGTTCCGAGACCCGTCCCCAGAATTCTACGACCAAGACCCCGCCCTCTGCGAGCCCGAATGCTCCGTTTGCATTCCTTTCGAGTTCTAACCCTGTTTTTCTGGTTCTTTTTCCGGAACCCGGCCCCTCCAACCTTGCCAGTCCGCTGATCCTACTAACCCTGCCCAGTCTCGTCCTAACTCCACCTACCTCCACCTGCCAGCGTCAGCGCCTGCCAGCTGCAAGCGTGCTAACCACCCCCTGCCCCTCTACCTCGGCTCCGCCCCCTGTGAGTCCCCCCTCTTCCCCGCGGTTATCTCAGGGTTCCCGGTGTTCGGAAGCTCACACACCTGGAAGATGCCGAAGTCTTCTTGCTGGGCATCCTGCCGCAAGCCGTGCTTCCAAGGGATGCGGAAGCGTGTGCGGCTCTCGTCCAGCCAGGCCACCCCCTCCAGCTGCCCCAGGTCCAGCTGCGACACAAGCCAGGGCAGGATCCGCGGCTTTGGGGTTCCCATGGTCCGGCCTGCGCTTAGAGGGCAGTTCGTGGGCGCGGACGGCCCCCCTCTTCTTTCCCCACCTTTTTCTGTGCAGGCCCCCTACCTCCCCAATTCCGCCAGTGTAGATCCCTCCCTCTTCCGCGGTAAACCCTTTTCTCCTTTCCCCTCCCCCATATCACCCAATGCAGTTACCCCCACTTCCAAGTTAGAGAACCTCCCCTAGTTATGCCAGGGCAGACGTTATTCACTTGTAGATCTCTACCTCCTGCACTTAACCGTGCTGTAGACCCCTTCTACAAACTGCCCCACAGAAGAGCCGCTCACCCATTTCCACCCTAGACCCTCCATCCACCCCACCCCAAACACAGCCTGGCTCCTCTAGGGCGCGCGCGCGCGCGCGCGTACACACACACACACACACACACACACACTTTATAGGGTGGACTGCCTCCCATTTTCAGGGTCCACTCTTCTCTCCCTTAGATCCCCCAGTGCGGACGCCTGCCCTTCCCACCCTCCCCGCTACTTTTTCCTGTTGTCGTTGTTGTTGTTATGTTGTTTTTACAGCCGACCTCCAGCACCGGCCATTGTTTCACTTTCTCCCCTGGCTACTTCACTTTCCCGAGTACACAGTGCCTCCTCTAGACTCTCAGGGCAGACCCGTTTTTTCCTCGCGCTTCTCGGTCCGGACGCCACCAATTCCCCAGATCCGCCGTTACCTACGTAAAGAGTCCGGGGCGCAAAGTGCTAGGACCCACGCCTGCTTTTGAGGGTCTGATAGCTCTCGAACTTGTAGCTGCACACCCTCTTTTCTGTCAGCTGAGCTTCAGAGCAATGCGGTTTTCTTTTCTATCGATTTCACGAAATAAAAACTTCAACTGCGGTGGGTCTACAGACTTCAGAGCCAAAGAGGCGGCACCAAGAGCCCGGACTGCACCCCCGCCCCCGGTCAATGCCCTTTTTAGGCCTTCTGGCCAACGGCATGCTGGGAACGTCACACGCAAATTAGATGGGCCCCAGCGCTCCGCCTCTTCTGCAATAGGGCCGTCACCAACCCTGCCCAGTGCGCAGGCGCGGGAAAGTTGAACTAAGAGAAGTTTATGCAAGTTCAGTGAAGGAGGAGTGGGCGGCGGCTCCGGCCGCAGGTAAGCCGAGCTTTTGGGAGGGCTGGGGTGAGAAGGGAAGAGGCCGGGATCTCGAAGTCGGCACCTCAGTCCCCCTTCTCCGACATCCATGCGTCCCGAGACCCCAAGATTCCAGCCTGGGTCGGATAAGGGAACTACACCTCCCAAGGAGGCTGCGCGGCGAGTCAAGTGCGGACGGAGGGGAAGGTTTGTCATGAAGCCTGCTGGGATTCGTAGTTCCCGATTCTCTAAGAGCTCGAGCCCCTTGGCATATGCCTTCAGAATCCAGAAGTCGGAGCCCCGAGTCCCCTTTTCTGTCAGGCTCAAGAATTCAGATCCCCCAGGCCCCTTCTCCGAAAACTCGAGTCCAGCCCCCAGTCTCTTTCTCCCCTAGACCCAGGAATCCGGGTCCCCAGCCTCTTCCTCTCCAAGGATCAAGGAGTCTTCGTCCTCCTCCCTCTTCTCCCTCCGAGGACTCTAGAGTCTCGGTCCCCAGACTCTAACTCCCCTAAAGGACTTAGGAGTTAAAGCTCTCAGCCCTTTCTTCCTTTGGGGACTCACGCGTCCCGGCCTCCTCCTTATTCAGGGACGAGGCATTTGGGCCCCCATCCTCCACCTCAAGTCAACCCTGGAGACCATCCCCCAGCTCCCTCTTTCACAGGTGCCCCCATGGCAGGCTCGGAAGAGCTGGGCCTCCGGGAGGACACGGTGAGAGTCCTAGCTGCCTTCTTTAGGCGAGGTGAGGCTGCCGGGTCCCCCATTTCGATCCCACGCAGGTAAGAGGAGTTGCCCTCCTCCCTCAGGGGCCTGTATCTGGGGTGGGGCCCTCTTGATTCTTGTGCCTTGTCTCTGTGTTCCCCTCTCTTTATATCTGGCTCTTTTCCTTGTCCCTGGGGTTGCACCGAGAGGCCCTCAGTGGGAGGAAAAAGGGACTGCTTGCAAAGGGGCCTCTGGGGTCACTCTCTGAGGTCCCCTTTCCTAGGAGTCCTGCCCAGGAGGAGCCAACAGATTTCCTGAGCCGCCTTCGCCGATGTCTTCCCTGCCCCCTGGGTCGAGGAGCAGTTCCCCCTGAATCCCCTCGGCCTTGCTCCCTGCCCCTCCACCCATGCTATGTTTCAGAGCCTGGTAAGAGATTTCCCTAGATCACCCATGAACTGGTAGGGCCAGAAACTTTGATTTTTTTTTTTTAAGAAGCTTTGATTCTCTAAAGCATAGAAAGGATAAGGAACTAGCCCAAGATCACTTAGCTAAGAGGGGAACTGAGTGGGAACTACTCTCACATTCTCTGCTCCCCCACCCCCTGTTACATTCTGTGAACTGGCTTCCCAAGGGGGCTTTTGGTCCCTTTCTGTTTGTTATCTCTCTCCTCCCATGCATCCTTCCCTACCCCTGGGACTTTGTAGCCTCCAGTACCCACAGTAGGGAGGAAGGGGACCTGGTTTTGAGTCACAACTCCCTGGCTGTTTGGCTACATGACTATGGGAAATTCCTTTTGTTTCTTGCTCCTATATTTCTCCAGAAGCAAAGTAGGAATGTGTGCATGTGTGTGGAGGGGTGTCCTTGGGCATGGTCAAGAGTAACCATGTGGGTTACTCATGTGGGAGCCTTGATAGACTAGTAATGGCTACCAGCAGTGCTTACTTGAAAGGGATTTCACAGCTGGGGAAGAAGAGTTCTGTGATCAGTAGATGATGCCTGAAACCAGCAAGGGGTAGGTAGGGTGGTAATCACTGGAGTGCCCTGCATTTGCCTGTCTTGGATAGGATTATCTTCAAGGTCTAGTTCGGCCATAACATTCTAGTTTGAGGGACACAGTAAATGGGAAGTACCAAGGCCTTTTACCAAGTGTGCTCAGTGGGTCTCAGTTTACCCCACTATGAAATGGAAATCATTGCAACCTGGCAAGATGGTTGGGACAAGGAGAGAATCCATAACTGCTCGATGTCCCAGAGACCCATCATTGGCCCTTTTGACCCCAGGCCCAGCAACTCCAGATTTCTATGCTCTGGTGGCCCAGCGGCTGGAACAACTAGTCCAAGAGCAACTGAGATCCCCACCTAGCCCAGGTGAGGGACCAAGGGGCCCCGGGCGGAGAAGGATGAGGGCAGAAGGGTGGGCAGGGTTCTGCCCCCAGCTATTTCTCTTTTGCCCTCCACACCCCACCCCCCAGAGTTACAGGGAGCCCCACCCACAGAGAAGGAAGCCCTACTGCGGAACCTGGTGGCCTTGCTGGAGGAAGAGGCAGAAGTCATCAATCAGAAGGTGACAAGTCTGTCTGTTCCATCTCTTAGCTGGGATGGGGATTGCGGGATGGCTGGGCACTGGGATCAGAACCTGGATCTGCATTCTCATTAGATGGTCAGGTGAGGAGAGGGTGGGTCTCCACTTCTATGAAGGGTTTGTAATGGGGTCCAAGCCCATTCTGCTCCCAGCACCACAGACCAGTGAGCCAAGAGCGAAGACGTTGGGGTAAGGAAAGCGACTTTATTTGGAAAGGCAGCACACTGAGGAAATGGTATACAACCGTCTCAAAGAACGTCTCCCCCAGCCTGAGATCTGAGCTGCTTTTATGTTAGAAAGGGGAAGGGGATGGGGATTGGAGTCAAAAAGTGGCTGCCGTTTATAGACAACAGAGGAAGGTTGTGTGACTTCTTTTGTCCTTGATCAGTTTTTTCTTTCAAGAGGCTTTATTTATTTATTTATTAGAGATTTTATTTCTTTCTTTCTTTTTTTTTTTTAAAGGTTTTATTTATTTATTTGACAGAGAGAGATTACAAGTAGGCAGAGAGAGAGGAGGAAGCAGGCTCCCTGCTGAGCAGAGAGCCCGATGCGGGACTCCATCCCAGGACCCTGAGATCATGACCTGAGCCGAAGGCAGCGGCTTAACCCACTGAGCCACCCAGGCGCCCCTCTTTCTTTTTTTTTTAAAGATTTTATTTATTTATTTGACAGAGAGAAATCGCAAGTAGATGGAGAGGCAGGCAGAGAGAGAGAGGGAAGCAGGCTCCCTGCTGAGCAGAGAGCCCGATGCGGGACTCGATCCCAGGACTCTGAGATCATGACCTGAGCCGAAGGCAGCGGCTTAACCCACTGAGCCACCCAGGCGCCCCAGAGATTTTATTTCTTTATTTGAGAGAGAAAGAGAGAGCATGAGCAGGGTGGGGGTGGGGAGGGCAGAGGGAGAGAGAGAAGCTGATTCCCGGCTCAGCGGGGAGCCCGACATGGGGCTCCATTCCAGGACCCTGGGATCATGACTGAGTGGAAGGCAGACCCTTAATCGACTGAGCCACCCCCTCGCCCTGTCCTTGGTCAGTTGATCTTTGTGTACAAGTCGTGTCGTTCCTATAAATCTTACATAGAGCGTCGTCATTTCTGTAAGGACTTCCTTATCTCCTCCAGTGAGGTAGATTTCTGGTAAAAGAGCCGTTTTTGTGAATCTTAGCTGTAGCGTGCCTACGTGCAGGGCTAAGCAGAAGTTTCTAAACTATAGGTCCCAGCAGTAAGGGAAATAGAAGCATTATGGGGTCAGACGTGCTAAGCTTCTCCGCTACTGGTTGAATAAGGTCAGGATAGTTTTGGATTTACAGTGAGAAGGGTGTGGCCTTTAGACCAGGGTTGTGGGCACCCGAAACGTGATCTGGGAAATGGACCAGTTGAAGAATTAGGGACTGTATGGTGGTGGGAAGGGAGTTTGTTCGGAGAGGACTGTCTAAAATATGAAACCCTGGTTAGCTGAATAGGGGTATGCCTTGGAATGTGGGGGGAAATAGCAGCCGGAGGAGGTCTGGCTTATGATTCGCTCCTGGAACTTGATTGGCTCAGGAGCTTGGGGAAAGTGTATGACCTTAAAATATTAATTGTACGGTGGAAGGCAGGATTGTTGTAGGGACCGGCCTCGTTCCAGGGACTCTCAGGGAACCTCTAGGGGGCGTGGCTATAAGATCTGTATTCTAGAACTCAGCTAATTAGGGCTTTGGCCCTTATTGGCTGTTGGCCACCTTTCTAGGAGTAGTTTGGCGCAGACCTCAGATTCTGGTTTATGATTGGCTGGTGTGAGGGATGGGCGTGGCTTTGAGCTTCAGTGTCGGGAGTGCTTTAACCAGGAAGTCACGCCTCGTAGCCTCCTATTGGCTGGCTGCGGGGGCGTGGTGGAGGCCGACCCAGTCTCGTCTCTTCCCCACCCCACAGCTGGCCTCGGACCCGGCCCTGCGTGGAAAGCTGGCCCGCCTCTCCGCGGGCTCCTTCGCCCGCCTAGTGGAGCTGTTCTCCAACCGGGAGGACAGCCCTCTTCCTAGCCGCCCACGCCCCAACTTACCCTGCCCTGGGCCTCCGCCGCCTTCCCCGGAGCCCCTGGCCCGTCTGGCCCTGGCCATGGAGCTGAGCCGCCGCGTGGCCCGGCTTGGGGGTACCCTGGCCGGTCTCAGTGTGGAGCACGTGCACAGCTTCGGGCCCTGGATCCAGGCACACGGGGGCTGGGTGAGCTGCCAGAGCTTCTCTGGGCCCCCCTTTATCCAACTGTAACTTGTGTCTGTGTGGTGGGGTGGGGGGTGGCTTCTTTGGCTTCTTTTCAGACATGACAGGTGTTCTCCCAGCCCAATCATTCAATTGTTTTGTGTTTATTGAGCACCAGCTATACACCAGTAGGTAATCAGTGCGGACTTAAACCATGTGTGCCCGGCTTAAACCATTCTGATACATACTTACAGTTACGAGTGGGAAACACGGGAGACCCCTTCCTGGGCCTCGGTTTTTATCCATCAGGTAGGGCAAGTAGAAGTACCCATGTCAAACGGTTATTGTAAAGATTAAAATGGGACCATTGTAAGATCTTGGCACCCTGTGGGCATTTGTGTGATTATCTGGTGACTGTCTGCTCTGACGCTGCCTGCCAGAATGCACTTGCCCAGGTATCCCCCAGTGTCACTTCCTCTGCTCCATTCGGGTGTCACCCTCCCGTGAGGCCTCCCCTGGTCCCTGTTTGAAACCAGAACCACCTCCATCCCCTCCCACCCACTCCCTTTGCCTCTTCATTGCTTTGCTTCCTTCATAACACCCTGCACCTTCTAACGCAAGCTTCTACCAGATGGTAGGATTGACTTGCTTTACTTATTCCTTTCTGCTTTTTGTTTTTTCTTGGCCCCGACCTATCAGCTTCAGAAGACCACTGCTTTAAATTCAAGGCCAGGCTCAGAGCTGGATTGGCCTCCGGGGTACTGATGAAACGATTGCTTCACAGAGTGGCAGGAGCTGGCCAGGGGTGTTTGAGGAGCAGAGAGGCCGGTAGGGCTGAACCAGGGTGAGCGAAGGGGAGAGGGCGAGAGTTGAGAGCAGGAGGGGGCGGGGCTTGTGAAGGTAAGAACTTGCGCACTGACTGAGCGAGCTCTCTGAGCGGAGGGCAGTGGAGGGCGACGAGAGCTGATTTGGGCGTTAACTTGCGCCCTCTAGCGGCCGCATGGGGCGATACCGTAGAGGGCGAGGCGGAAGTAGGGAGTGGGGAGGTGTCCGCTGGTTCAGGGAGCAGATGATGTTGGATCATACCGCAGGGGCGGTAGTGGAGGAGTCTCCCAGTTAATTCAGAGGTAGAATTGACAGATTTTGCTTATGAGTGGATTACGAGTGCTATTTAGGAGTGCTAATGAATGGGAGACGGAAATCAAGGATGCCGGCCTGATGCAGTAGAGCTGCTTCGGTTGCTCCCTGAGACAGGGAGGAGCAGGTGGGGAGGAGCAGGTTGAGTCAGGGATGATTGGAAGTGGTCCAGGTAGGGGAGAGACGTCCTTGGGACCTCAAAGGGAGATGAAGAGGGGACAGTAGATGTACGTGTCTGGAGATCAGTGCAGAAGCTTGTTTATTTGTGAAATTGTTCTTTTGTTTTGGGGGTTTTGTGGGGGTTGTTTTGTTTTTTGTTTCTGTTTTTGTTTGGGCACATGCACAGCCAAGGACTTTTAGTGGAATGATTCAATTTAAACCCCGTGACAACCTTCTGGGATTGGATGTTATCCCGATTTTATGGAGATTGTCCCTCATGCAGAGGTTTGGACTCAGGACTTTGACATGAAGCCAGTGCTCTTGATCGTTACAACCCCGGGACCCTGCTCCCCATCTCTGAGTCTCTGGTCCCTGTCTCTCTGTCTCCATGACACTGGTGCTCTGCCCTCCACCCTGGGGCTTTATCTCTCTTTCCTTTTCCCAGGACTCTGTCCCTGTCCACCCCTGGGTCTCTGATTCTTCGGATCCTCCTCCTCCCACCCCTGTCCCTGTCTCTGCTGTCATTGGGCTGGCGGGGATGCCACTGTGAATGGAGGACAGGGTCTACCTGTGAATGCTCACGAGCTCTTCCACTTTTCCCCTCCAGGAGGGCATCCTTGCCATTTCACCCGTGGACTTGAACTTACCCCTGGACTGAGATCTTCCTCAGAAGCTGCTACAAGATTAGACCTCCTGTCTCTATGGTCTTTGTGTGCTTGTCCAAGCCTTCCTATTCCACTCAGGGTTGTGGGGTGGTGGCTGCCCTCCCTGTTTTTGCCAAAAAGAAATTAAGATTTTTTTCATATTAAAAACATTGTCAGGTATTGAACTGTTTGTCCCTTCTCTCGAAAACTTAAGTTCTAAGTAGGAGATTTGGGTAAGAGATCTCTCTCTCTCTGGTTTATGAATTGAGGGAAGAGCCAGTTCATTCATTCTAGAAATACTTATTTGGGACACCTTCAAGTGCCTGTCACTTGAACGTACAACCTGCTTGAGGATATCTATGGATACAGTTCCAGCTAATTCCATGTTTTTTCTTGTTGCATCATTTCCAGCTTATCCTGTGTTGATGGTCATGAAGTCTTTCTAGCTAGTCTTTCTAGCTAGTTCCAGAAGAAAGCTGTGATCTTCCTACACAGGACCTCCAGAACACCACCCTCTTCTCGTTTTTCTCCTCCCACTGCTCCTTCTGAACATTTTTGGCTGGTTACTCCCCATCTGTATATAGACCAGGGGTATCACCTTTTCAGGGCTGTCACCCCCACTTCACAAAATTATGTCTATAAGCGCATAAACTGAGATGCATATAATCACAAAGGAAACCACTTAGCCATGGATCCTCATTATTCATGGATTCCATATTTGCGAATTTGCCTACTCACTAAAATTTATTTGTAGCCCCCAAGTTAACACTCACTGGGTTTTTGTGGTTGTTGGTTGGCGTGCAAATGCCCAGAGAAGCAAGATTTGACTCACCCATCGCGGACCTTGTTGGCTAAGATTGAGTTCCTGCTCAATCAAGTGTCCTACCCTGCCTTCCTCCTTCCGCTCTCACTCTGCAAATAAGCATCCCTTCCTCGAACTATGTGGTGCTACATTTCTTGGCATATTTGTACTTTTAGGGGTGATTTCTTGTATTTTAGAGATCATGTGAGTTGGGGGGAGGAGCAGAGGGTGAGGGAAAAAATCCTCCCCCCTCACCATGCAGGGCTGGATCCCAAGAGCCCGCGATCATGACCTGAGTGGAGACCAGGAGTCAGATGTTTAACCAACTGAGCCACCCAGACATGCCCAATTTCATTGTTTAAAATGAACCCAGGAGGCTTCGTAAGGGCGAGAAGGCTGGTATGTGTCTCGTTAGGATAAGCTTGACCCAGGCATGCATCCTAGCGCTGTGGGCTGTGACTTCAGTGTGAACGAATCACTATATATTCAATAAGGTGTATTTGAACAGAAAGCACATAAAATAAGGTTATGTATTGATGGGTTGGCGCAAGTTGTAATGAGAGGCTGGCAGGAAGCTGCCCCTGTATTTCCTCCAGGAACAAAGGGTCTGCATCCACTTAGTGTCCACAGTGACTTTATAGAACAAAACTCCTGCAAATTGGAATTGGCTGTATTTTGAACTAAATATTTCTTTTTTCTTTCTTTTTTAAAAAATATTTTATTTATTTTTTGACAGACAGAGATCACAAGTAGGCAGAGAGGCAGGCAGAGAGAGAGGAAAGGAAGCAGGTTCCCTGCTGAGCAGAGAGCCTGATGTGGGGCTCAATCCCAGGACCTGGGATCATGACCTGAGCCGAAGGCAGAGGCTTTAAACCACTGAGCCCCACAGTGCCCCTCTTTTTTCTTTTTTTTAAAGATTTTATTTATTTGACAGAGAGATCACAAGTAGGCAGAGCAGCAGGCAGAGAGAGAAGGGGAAGCAGGCTCTCCGCTGAGCAGAGAGCCTGATGTGGGGCTCGATCCCAGGACCCTGAGATCATGACCTGAGCCGAAGGCAGATGTTTAACCAACTGAGCCACCCAGATGCCCCTGCAAGTCTTCACTGCTTGGAGCACATCTCATTCCGATATGCCACAGTCCAGTGTTCATTAGCCCCACGTGGGGAGTGGCCGCCACCCTGGAAGATGCATAGTTCCTTGGGGACACCTCCCCCATCTCTGATTTCAGCTCAGACCACTTTCCTGGACTCTGTACCTGTGTATCCCCCTGCCCAATGCAACCTCCTTTTCAATGACATTAGGTTATTTCCTAGTATTAAAAAGCTAGTTTGTTGGGCACCTAGGTGGCTCAGTCGGAAGAAAATAGGACTGTTGATCTCAGGATTGTGAGTTTGAGCCCCACTTGGGGTGGAGAGATGACTAAAAAATAATAATAATAAGGGGTGCCTGGGTGGCTCAGTGGATTAAGCCTCTGACTTCAACTCAGGTCATGATCTCAGGGTCCTGGGATTGATTCCCGCTCTGGGGTTTCGGCTCAGAGGGGAGCCTGCTTCTCCCTCTCTCTCTGCCTGCCCCTCTGCC
Source organism: Neogale vison (assembly GCF_020171115.1). NCBI lineage: Eukaryota > Metazoa > Chordata > Mammalia > Carnivora > Mustelidae > Neogale > Neogale vison. The sequence goes on along the minus strand of NC_058097.1, from coordinate 50,809,317 downwards.
TACTTGTGATCTCTCTCTCTCTGTCAAGTGAATAACAACAACGAAAAAATCAATGGAAATAGTTGATTACAATTTCCCGGTGTAGCCCATTGTCTCCTTGGGCGCCTGGGTGGCTCAGTGGGTTAAAGCCTCTGCCTTCGGATCAGGTCATGATCCCAGGTTCCTTGGGATAGAGCCCCGAATCAGACTCTCTGCTCAGCGGGGATCCTGCTTTCACTTCTCTCTTTCTCTGTCTGCCTCTCTGCCTACTTGTGATCTCTGTCAAATAAATAAATAAAATCCTTAAAAAATAATAATAATAATAAACAACTTTAAAAAAACACCTTAACATGTCTGTTCTTCAAAAGACAATATTTGGGGGCCTCTGGGTGGCTCAGTGGTTTAAAGCCTCTGCCTTTGGCTCAGGTCATGATCCCAGGGTCCTGGGATTGAGCCCCACATCGGGCTCTCTGCTCAGCAGGGAGCCTGCTTCCTCCTCTCTCTCTCTTTCTCTCTCTCTCTGCCTGCCTCTCTGCCTACTTGTAATCTCTGTCAAATAAATAAATAAAATCTTAAAAAAAAAGACAATATTTGAAAACTGAAACTGAAAAGACAGGTCACAGACTGGGAGAAAATATTCAAAGTATATATGCCTGACAGACACCTGCATCTCTGTCTCTATAAAAAATGTTTACAATTCATGAATAAGAAAACAACACCATTTGTAAAACTAGACTTGAATGGATTTAATAAAAGAAGATCTACAGGGCTCCTGAATGGCTCAGTTAAACATCTGCCTTCAGCTCAGGTCGTGATCCTGAGGTGCTGGATCGAGTCCTGCATCAGGCTCTCAGGGAGCCCGCCTCTCTCTCTGCCTCTGCCTCTCTCTCTGTCTCTCATGAATAAATAAAATAAAATCTTAAAAAAAAAAAGATACAAAGATGGCCAATAAGTACGTGAGAAAACACTCAACATTAGGGTCAGAACAGTGGCAATGACAACCGCAACGAGAAGCCTCTTCACTGCCACCAGAATTGTTAACATTAAAGCCTGCTCGTGATGAGTGCTGGTGAGGATGTGGAGCGTGTGGGGGCATGCATCGCTGATGGGGCTGCAAAATGGTAGAATGTGCTGGAAAACCTCTTGGGAGTTTCTCATAAAATTTAAAACATACACCTAGCGTCCAACTCAGCCCTCTGCTCCTAGGTTTACCTGAAACAAAAAAGTACATCCACAGAAAGACTCACACATGAGCATGGGATACCCATTTTCTTCATAATAACCCCCCAAAAGTCCAGAGTGTCCATCAACAGGGAAGTGGATAAACTGTGAATACATCCCTACAATGGAATTCTCAGGAATAAAAAGAATCACACGGGGGTGCCTGGGTGGCTCAGTGGATTAAGCCTCTGCCTTTGGCTCAGGCCGTGATCTCAGGGTCGTGGGATGGAGTCCTGCATCAGGCTCTCTGCTCAGTGGGGAGCCTGCTTCCCTTCCTCTCTCTCTGCCTGTTTGTGATCTCTGTCAAATAAATAAATAAAATCTTGAAAAAAAAAAAAGGATCACACCAACATTATATGCAACAACTTGGAATGAATCTCAAAAGCATTATATTAAGTGAAAGAAGAAAGGCACAAAAGAGAACATACTGTAGAATTTTTCATATAAATTTTTATTTATTTGTTTATTTATTTTCTTATTTGAGATGGGGGAGAGAGAATCTTAAGCAGGGTCCACGCCCAGCACGGAGCTCCCAAGATAGAGGCTCAGTCTCAGGACTCTGAGACAGTACCCTGATCCAATATGAAGAGTTAGACACTTAACCGACTGAGCCACCCAGGTGTCCCCCTGTGAAATCTTAGAAAAGAAAAAGCAGGAGCCCTTGGGTGGCTCAGTCCTTTAAGTGTCTGATTCTTGACCTTAGCTCAGGTCTTGATCTCGAGGTGGTGAGTTCAAGCCCCACGCTGGGCTTTGTGCTGGAAAAAAAAAAAAAAAGAAAGAAATAGCTACATTGGAGAGACAGAAAACAAAGTGATTGCTTCTGGGGTGGGTGAGAGAGGTACTGACTGGAAAGAGTCATGAAGGGTGATGGATCTAGTCTACCAGTTGCGTTCATCCTCATTTAATGACAGATGTCCTCGACTCAAGATGCTTCAACTTGCAATTTTTTAAGTGAAGCTTTACACTTTCTGTAGAAACCATACTTTGAATTCGAATTTGGGCATTTTCCTGGGCTCCTGATATACTGTAGGATACTCTCTCTTGATGTTAGGCCACAGCTCACACCCAAGCAATTACAAGGGCAAACAACGGATACACCTACATCCGTTCCGTACCCATAGGACCATGCCACAGTATTCATGAGTTACATGAGCTGCTCAGCACTTGTGTTGGCCCCAAGTGTCCCAAGCATGGCCAACCTCTGGTTTTCGGCTGGTTAAGTGGATTAAATTTTCAATTTATGATATTTTCAACTTAGGGCGGGTTTTCTGGGGGTCGGAGGTAACCCCATCATAACTCAGGAAGATCTGTAGCGACTTTTTCTGCAAGACGATGGAGGCTCCCCGGTAGAGGTGGTATCGAAAGCTAATACATAGAAGTCTGCAGGCAAAGCGAGACGAGTGTTCCAGCAGGGGCAGGACCTGGCAAAGACCAAGTGGCTTGAGTGGGGTTGTTGGATTTAAAAAACTCGGAACAGTTAGGTAGAGGGCAAGACAGTTATATGTCTTGAGGCCTGAGTCCTATTACTGACTTGTGTTGGACCCCAGACAAGCCCTCTTTTCTTTGGGGCTCTCACTTCTCCAGTCTGTCCCTCAGGTAAACGGGCACAAGCTCCCTTATTCCTTCCGAACTCCCCTCCAGCTGGGAGAATCCACCGAATGGCTGAGGAGTGACAATTGTTTGAGCCAGTCGCTGGAGCCTAGAGGCCGGCCTTCCTCCCTCCTCGTGGGCCAATCACCGCATTCTCCTTGAGACAAGCCGCTAGACGAGGGCGGTCTAAAGGCTTCGTGACGTCACACCAAGGATAAACCAATAGCAGCTACTAGGAGGCGGGTTGTTTTGGTGATGGACACTCTTTTTCAAGATGTCCGCTTAGCGCGGAGCCCGTCGGGAAGCTTTGAGGCGGTGTTGGAGAGGACGGGGGCGGGAACTTCTGGTAGATTTTGCCCAATCATCAGTCGTGGTCCTTGCGATAGACGGGCAGTCTTTCCCATCCCGGTCGAGTTAAGGGGGCGGGGCTCTGCACACCAGACTGGGCGGGACCCTCAACTTTGATGGGCGTCTTCTTTGCCCAGTTGGTAAACGACATTCTCAGACGGGCCGCCTCCATTGCCAATGAAATCTCCTGGCGGGGTCGTTGTGGGCGGGACGAGGACCCTCCGGTATAAGGCGGTCCCGGGGGAGTGCGGAGAAAGGGGGGGGTCGCGGCGGCAGGAGGAGGAGTAGGTGCGGGTGAAGATGGCGGCAGCCGAGGCCGCGAACTGCATCATGGAGGTGAGCGCCTGGAGCGCCGTCGGGGGTGGGGGGCGGTTTGTTGGTCGGTGTTTTATGCCTCCGTCGTGGGGAAGGGGCTCCGAATGGGCGGATTGGGGCTGAAGGCTCTCAGCCGTAAGGAGGGGACGCCGCATTCTCCGGATCCCGGGATATAGTCTGAGGTGCGGGTTTCCTGGCTTTCGAGGGCCTGCGGCACCGGGTCAAGCCGAGGGTATCGTGCCCCCTCCCACGTGGAGGAGGGCTGGGGGCGCTTCCGGCCTGGCCCCCACGTGGCCGAGGCACGGTGGGTGGGGAGGGGGTGTGCCGTGCCCGGTGGCCCGGCGGGCTCCACGTGCGGGACAAAGGCCCCGCCCCCGGCCGGGGGAGGGCTGCCCCGGGGGGGGGGGCGGAGAGGAGGCTCCGACCCTCCCTAGGAGACCCCATGCCCTCTCCCCCGGGATCGCGATGTACCCTTCGAGGAGGCTTGCTTCGGTCCCTACGAGAAGTTAAGAGTCTTTCGGGAGGCGCAGTGTATCTCGATTCTCCCAAACCCCGTCCCTGATACCGAGGCATCTGCTTAGGCTTCGGTCCAGGTTTCGTGCTCTCCTGGCTTGGGATTGGAGGAAGAGGGAAAATTGGTTCCCTCCGGACCCCCGTTTTCCTGTCCCTGGATTCTCCCCTGCTCGGGGCTTTGGGAGCTGGGGGGATGGGGCATGCCCCTGTGACCTCCCCCTGGGTGGTGGTGGGGCCTCTAGTTGAAGGAGATCCTTCCCGATAAGGTGTCGTGCACCCCCTTGTGGCCATTTCTGGGTGTGTGGGAGGGACATCTTTTTCATGGGGCGTGTCCCAAAGCCCATCTACCCTTTGAAGCCCTCCCGGGCAAGGGGAGGGAGAGTCTCTGCTGGGAAGAGGATGTGGGAAATATGAGCTACTAGCTTTACCAACCTATTGGAGATCTGTCTCTCCCGGGCGCATATGCGAAGGTGGGAGATGACCTCCCCCTTCCTGAAGCTCTGTTTGAGAGTCCTGAGCCTGAAGGCTTGAAATGGTTTCCTGAGCGGTTTGGTTCTTGTGCAGCCATGTGGGTTGGCTCCGGTGCTCTTTCAGGCCCTCTTGGGACTTGCCTTGTCGTGGTATTAGTGGTATTGAGAAATGTGTCCCAGTGGGAAATCCCCTTACCAGTCACCCTTTTTTATAGGTGTCCTCGCTGGCTTGAGAGAATAGGGGCGGGGCTTGGAGCTCTGTGGGTCGTGTCTGTGACTTTGTGCTTCTTGGCGCCTGGAGGGTGGTCACATCTGGAAGAGATGTAATCTGATGGGGCCTGCGGACTCCCTCCTTTGCCTTGTAGTGTTGTGGGGCAGGCAGCTCCTAGGGTCACTCCAATGACTCCCACCCACCTTGACTCTCTTCTGGACCAGGATCCCTATGGGTGGAGGAAATACCTTTCTTAGAGGTTGCCTCAGGACTTGGCCCCACACCCCAAGGTGTCGTGTCGTGGGGTTTGAGGGTCCAGAGTCTGGCCTCCTCCTCCGTGGGATTCTACCTTCCTGGGAAGAGGGTGCTAAGCTAGGAGAGTGGCTCCAGGTGGTTTTGTTTGGGGCTTCCTGAGTCCAAGGCAGGAGCTAGGGCTCAGGGTGCCAACTCTGGTGGGGGTGCCTGTGTGCCACACCTCCTTTCTGGAATCCTCTCAGACAAGAGACTTGTTTGCAGAGGTGGCAGATGCCCAGTGGGCACATCCTGCCAGTCCTCCCCTCCCCTAGCTACTCATGGCACCCCAGGATGGGGTGTGTGTGTCAGGAAATGTCACCTAATCTGGGGGGATTAGATGATGAGGGGGAGCGACAGCTGGCAGTGCCTGTGTGCCTGCCGGGTGCCAGTTCCTCTGGCCTGGTTGGGGGAGGGGTGTATGGTCAGGTGTCTGGCCAGAGAGGGACAGCGTGGGGGCGGGCCACCATCTCTCCAGCCATAGCTGGGACAGAACCCCATCTCTTCTCCCCCCACTTCTCCCATCCCTTTTAAAAACATCCCTGCCTCTTTTCTTGCTCCCTCTGCTGCCTCATCCTGCCATGCCAAGGAAAAGGAAAATTGCAAGAAACACCCCCTCACCTGTGAGCTGGGGTCCCCTGGCCTGGCCCTCCCCTAGCCACTCCCAGTAGCTAATCCTGTCTCCCTGTTACTCTCTCCTAGAATTTTGTAGCCACCTTGGCTAATGGGATGAGCCTCCAGCCGCCTCTTGAAGAAGTAAATATCCTTTTGTGAGACCCTTCCCCATATAAATATATCTTGCCACATCCCAGGCCCTTTCAGGCAGTCTAACCATGATTCCTCTTGCTTCAAATCAGTTTACCCTGTGCCCCCAAACTGTTAGTACAAACTCCCTCCAGGTTTGTGGCTCCCATCTGGCCTCCCCAAATACTGTGGCTACTTCCTTAACTCCATTTCCAGCCCCCCCTTTCCCCTTCCCGTGTCTGCCCCAATTCTGCCTTCCCCTCCCCTCCCAAGCTGTGGGCTGAGCTAGAGACGGGGGCAGAGAGACTGGAGAGATGGTAGGCGTGGCTGAGGTATCTGGGTACTCCCCTGGATGGTGCTCTGGGGGGGAGGTCCTGGAAGAGGAGAGTGGGGTTGTAGGTTTTGGGGTTTGGGGAGGCAAGATGGCAGACGGGGGCTGTAGGATTGCCATGGTATGATTTGGGGTGTGTGTGTCTGTTCTCCAGGGAGAAGTAGGGACCTGGAGGTTTAAGAGGCCTTAGAGAGCCTTCAGATTTGACCCATGCTCCCATCCACCTCCTCCCAGGTCTCCTGCGGCCAGGCAGAAAGCAGCGAGAAGCCCAATGCTGAGGACATGACGTCCAAAGATTACTACTTTGATTCCTACGCTCACTTCGGCATTCACGAGGTGAGTGTGAACAGCTTCTAAAGCTGCTGGATCTTGAGGGGGTTAATGTTTGGGAGGGCTGGAACTCAGTTTCTCACGCATGCGCACCGCCTCCCCTGGCACCGAGCCCAGCCGCCCCTCTGGGTGTGAGGCACACACCCCGGGGTCGCCTCTCCCAGCCGTTGCCTTGGAGACGGAGCTTCGCCAGGAGCTCTCGAGAGGCTGGTGTGGGAGCGCAGGCGAGCTTGCCTGCGACTTCAGCGGGAGGTCAGGGCCTGCCGGTCTCCGCCGCCCTCTAGTGGCTCGCGGTGGAACTGTCCCCCAGCGGCTCCCGCCTGCCATGCCCCTTGCTTCTGGACCCTGTCTCGGGACCCTGTCCTGTCCAAGAAAGCGGTGGGAATGGAATTCTGAACATATTTTTCTTTCTCTTTCTCTTTTTCTTTTTTTTCCTTTTGCTGAAACCTCTTTTCTAAATTGTGGTAAAAGATACGTAACAAAAATTTCCTTAAGCCGTAGTACAGTTCAGTGGCACTAAATTCTGGGGAAAGCCAAGGAAATGGAACTTGGGAGGCAGTGGTAAAATCAGGCCAAGGCAGTAGGGAGTTTAGCCTATCCAGTCTGATTTTACAAATAGGGAAACTGAGGCACGTGGAAAGGAAACGATTTGTTCCAAGGGGACTGGGGAGGTGGGAGGACTGAGCTCTGGCTCTCCAAACTGCCAGTGTGTCAGAGGCCAGCACACCGTTTTCCATCTGGGAACGCGGGTCCCCTCATGGCATGTTTGTACCTTGTGCCCCCACGTCCCTGTCCAGGAGATGCTGAAAGATGAGGTACGCACCCTTACGTACCGGAACTCCATGTTTCACAACCGGCACCTCTTCAAGGACAAGGTGGTGCTGGACGTGGGCTCCGGCACGGGGATCCTCTGTATGTTTGCTGCCAAGGCTGGAGCCCGCAAGGTCATTGGGGTGAGTGTCGCATGTAGGCGGGTGGGTCAGGGCCTGGGGACGGAGAGGGGCCCCTCAGGGCTCAGGGATTGGATGGAGGGGACTGGGGGTGGAGGGTGGGAGTGGGGGGGGTCTCACCCTCCCTTCTTCCTGGGCCCCCAGATCGAGTGTTCCAGTATCTCTGATTATGCGGTGAAGATCGTCAAAGCCAACAAGTTAGACCATGGTGAGCCCAGGAAGAGAATGGGTTTGTGGGGATGGAGTGGGTGATTTCCCGCTTCCCTGGGACCCTTGGCAGTGGGGTAGGGATTGTCACTGAACAGATTCAGCTGTTCTCCCGCCATGGGCTCTAAGAATCCCCCCATCTCAGCACCCACAACAACAGGTAGTGACAAGTAGCTGGCTCTGCTGGTTTAGAAACTGAGTGGCGAGGTCTTGAGCTAGGGGCCTCACCCGTCAAACCCTGGGGCAGGGAGCACTCTGTAGCTCGTAGAGGCGTAGGGAGTCCATGGTGAGGAGTCTCTTGGCCACCCCTTTAAGTTCAGCCCACATTCCCTTCCGGAGAAGTCTGCACCCACAGGCTTGTACATGTGTAAATGTTTTCACGCCCACATGCTCGTCTTGTACATAAATAGCATTTCACACGAGGCTTTTGCCCTCACTTCCTCCACCTGCTCACCGTGTAGTTGCACACGTTTCCAGATGTGAGAGGTTCTTGCTCTTTCCTATGACCGCTGTGGCCTGCGTGGCCCGCAGCTCCCTTCTTCAGGCCCCTGGGGGCTGGCATTCCAGTAGCTCCTGCGATGCTCATCCCCTTCCCCACAGTGTCTGCTCATGCAGGAACTCGTGCATCTGGAAGGCCGGGTTATTAAAGGAGGGTAGCTCAGGTCACAAAGGCCGGTGGTGCAGATGTTGCCACATGGCCTTTGAGTTCCTACCTGCCAGGTTCCTGGGGCAGCGCATGTGGGAAGATGGGTGGGTTTTCTGTGTGTGGAGGCTCCTAGCATTCTAGAAACTGAAGTTTTTGTTTTTGTTTTTAAGATTTTATTGATTGATTGAGTGAGTGCAGGGAGGGGGAGGGGGAGTGAATCTCAAGCAGACTCTATACCAAGCTCGGAGCCTACCACAGGGTCATATCCTCTGACCCTGAGATCATGACCTGAGTCAAAACCAAGAGTGGAATGCTTAACTGACTGAGCTACCCAGGGGCCCCTGCAGTGACTTTTTTTTTTCTTTTAAGATTTTATTTATTTGACAGAGATCACAAGTAGGCAGAGATGCAGACAGAGGGAGAGGGAGAAACAGGCTCCCTGCTGAGCAGAGAGCCTGACGTGTGACTTGATCCCAGGATTCTGGGATCGTGACCTAAGCCAAAGGCAGAGGCTTAACCCACTTAACCAACTGAGCCACCCAGGCGCCCCATGAAGTGATTTTTTAAAAAGAGATTATATATATTCATATATGTGTATATATATATATAGAGAGAGAGAGAGAGATTAGTATAGTGAGCCCCCTGATACGTACCACTGAGCTTTAAATATCTCCTCTGGAAGCAAGTTTCAACCATGATGTCATTTCTCCTATAAATCCTACCGTGTGTGTGTGCGTGTCCGTCCCCGATAGACCCTTTTAAAGAACATGACCATGCTCTTAACGACACAGTCTTACCATCCGGTGCCTAATCCATGCGTTTCTGCTTCTGCCTTAAAAACATCTAGAGATGGGGTGCCTCGGTGGCTCAGCGGGTTGGAGCCAACAAAACATCTAGAGAGATGAATGGATTTTAAAACTGAGTTAATAGAGGGGCACCTTCCTGGCTTGGTCTGTAGAGTGTGTGACTCTTGGACTTGGGGTGGTCAGTTCGAGCCCCACGTTGGGCATAGAGATTACTTAAGAAAAAAAAAAAAAAAAAACCCAAAGCAGAAAACCCTGAGTTCAGAGAGTATGGCTTCAGCCAGCAGAGTTCTTTGAAGATGTCTACCTGCAGCTCCCAGCCTTTCCTTGAGGAGACGGGGGCAGCTCCAGCGGGGTCCCCGGGCCCTGGCCCCGCAGGAGAGGCGAGCGAATGGGTCTCCATGGGGCTGGCTGCATGTGGCTGTCTCTGCCCCCCGCAGTGGTGACCATCATCAAGGGGAAGGTGGAGGAGGTGGAACTTCCGGTGGAGAAGGTGGACATCATTATCAGCGAGTGGATGGGCTACTGCCTCTTCTACGAGTCAATGCTCAACACCGTGCTCTATGCCCGAGACAAGTGGCTGGTGAGGCCTGCGCTGGGGTGGGAAGAGCTCACACAGGTTGAGCGCCTATCATCTGGGGTCTGGGCAGAAAACCAAAAGCTGGGCTAGATATTTCCCCCAGCGGGGACTTCATGTAGGGGATTGACGGCCCAGATGTTGTAGGGCCCAGAGCCAGAATGGGAGGTCACAGGCACCAGAGCTAGACAGTAACAAGCAGACAGTGTCAGGAGGTGGGTGGTGCTGGGAAGAAGACTACAACAGGGCAGAAGGATGGGGGAGAGGCTGGAGGGCCATGGTTCCAGGTGCTCAGATCCAAGCAGGCCTCCCAGGGGGAGGTGACTAAGACCTGAACAGGGGGTTGGAGCCATAGGAGATCTGGGGTGAAGAACGTCTGGGCAGAAGAACTGGTGCAAAGGTCCTGGGGCAGGAGTGTTCCTTATTGGGTGTTGAGGAACAGCAGGGAATGGACTGGGGGGGGTCAGGAAGAACAGTAGAAGGGAAGGGGGTGGAGGGGCCTGTGCACCCCCTCTCAAGAGGAGCCGGGGAGGATGCTGTAGATCTTTTACAACCTGTGAAGGACAGGTCTGAGACTTAGGTGCTCCTGGATGCCTCCCGGCAGCCATGTGGGGAGTAGAGGTGGGTGTGAGGGCAGAATCCAGTAACCAGTGAGGAGGCCATTGTAGGAGTCCAGGTGGCTCAGACCAGTGTGGGGATAGTGTGTGTGGATAGAGACCCAAACTGTCAAGGTTTGGGGGCAGTGTTCCAAGGCCCCCCACATCCTTCACACCCCCTCCCCCTTGGCAGGCCCCCGATGGCCTCATCTTCCCGGATCGAGCCACACTGTATGTGACAGCCATTGAAGACCGGCAGTACAAAGACTACAAGATTCACTGTGAGCTCGGGGGAGGCCCCCTAGGAACTCGGGGGGACAGGGCAGGCTCAGGCTGGGCACCCCTGATGGACTCACCCCTCCTCCTGCCTGCCTGCCTCCCCAGGGTGGGAGAACGTATATGGCTTTGACATGTCCTGCATCAAAGATGTGGCCATCAAGGAGCCTCTGGTGGACGTGGTGGACCCCAAGCAGCTGGTCACCAATGCCTGCCTCATAAAGGTGAGGATGGGGTGTGGCCGGTGTCCCCAGGGGCAGAACCAAGGAAGGGCCACCAGCTGAGCCTGAGCCTGAGCAAGACAGGAGGTCTCCCAGTGTTTGCCTGAGGCCTGGAAGTCTGACCAGTCGGCCAGAGGTGGTGGTAGAGGCCCAGAGAAGCCACTGGATCCCTTTAAAAAGCTTATGAGCCAAGCTGGGGTGGGATTCCAGGTGCCAGGGTGAGCAAGACCCAACTGGCATAGACTGCTCTGGGGGGATGCGTTCCACGGGGGCACCTGTGAGCCAGGCAGCTAAGCCCCTTGGCTGTGCCCCAGATGCAAGAAGCCCAAGGCCGCGAGTGAGCTGATGAGGGCTGCCGGGCCAGTGATTGGTTCTGAGCCCCCAGTGTGCGCGCACTGAGCTAGACACTGGGGTGAACCCTAGAATTGGCGCTGGGCTGCGAGAGGCAGCCCAAAGCTGGTGGAGGAGGAGGAAGTCCGGAGGGAGTGAAGACGGCAGCTGGGAGGGTGGGCGCCAGGGAGCTGGTGGAGGAATTTGGAGCAGGAGTTTGATGTGATCTGATGGACAATGTTTAGAATCGTCACATTGGCTGATTTGTCGAGTAAGAGGATGTGGGGGGAGGCGGGGACAGAAGTAGGGAGCCCCGTGAAGAGGCCCCTGCAGTGGTCAGGTGCTGGTGGTGGCCCCTGACAGGGCGGAGGCCGTGGGGAAGGGACAATGGGCGATTCTCCAAAGCGGCAGTAGTGGCTCCAGGACGCGGACCCGTCCAGTGTGGGCTTTGGCCGTGGGAGAGAAGGGGGCAGGACCGCAGTGTGGCAGCCTAGGCTTTCCCGCCACCTGCTGGGCCAGGTGTTGGGGCGTGGGGCTCACAGGGCCTGTCCCGCAGGAGGTGGACATCTATACCGTCAAGGTGGAGGACCTGACCTTCACGTCCCCCTTCTGCCTGCAAGTGAAGCGCAATGACTACGTGCATGCGCTCGTGGCCTACTTCAACATCGAGTTCACGCGCTGCCACAAGAGGACGGGCTTCTCCACCAGTGAGCGTGGGGTGGGGCCGGGGTGTGGGACGGGGGCAGCTGAGGGAGCCAGGGGGCCTGTCATGTCTCAGTTTCCCCACCCCTAAAACCATACCCAACAGTCCCTCTCTCAGGCTTGATGAGGGTAAAGGGACTCGGGTCGTGGAGGGGTCAGACAGAGGGAAGGGCCAGGCCAAGGCCTAGGGTGGGGGCCGGGCAGGAGGCCCCGGGGACTGGCCGCAGCCTGGCTGACCCGTCTGCACCCCCAGGCCCCGAGTCTCCCTACACGCACTGGAAGCAGACCGTGTTCTACATGGAGGACTACCTGACTGTGAAGACAGGCGAGGAGATTTTTGGCACCATCGGCATGCGGCCCAATGCCAAGAACAATGTGAGACACTGCCGGGGCGGTGCTTGGGAAGGGCTCCACTGCCTGCTCCGGGGTCCCAGCAGCCCTCCATTCGGTTGAGTGTGCGACCCCTGGGGAGACCCCGAGTGGATGGGAGGACACAGGGTCTGGAGCCTGGAGTCCAGGGCCTGGGCTAGAAGTGTGGATCTGTGGGTATGGGCCTGGGTAATGCTCAGGGGTTGTGGCCAGAGGGGTTGTCCCAAGGGCACACCCTTTTCAGAGGACATTTGTCCCTGTCTGGAGACATTCTGGGCTCTCATACCTGGAGAAAGATGCTGGTGGCCTCTAGCACAGGACTGTGGAGAAGCCTCATTTCCAGCCCAGATGTCCGTAGTACAGAGCTTGGGACGGCCCGGCTAAAGAGACCAAAGGAGAGGCCCAGAGAAGCCAGGAGGAAGCCTGAAGCCTGGGCCAAGGTGGTGGGACTGAGGGCAGAAGTCTTCACGGTTACTGGCGACCTTGGCCCAAGCCTTTTCCAGAGAGTGCTGGGGGGTGGGGAGCACAGAGTGAAGCCTGGCTTTCGGGAAGCCAGGGAGCCGAGGACGTACGGACAGTCGGATTGGGACCAGTGAGTGGGGAAGTGTGCTGGAAGAAATGTTTGCTTCTTAGAAAAGAGGGAAGGAGTAACTGCTTTACTGGTGGGAATGGTTCTGATGGCAGGAACAATCGTTATGCAAGAGACAGCTGCCGAGCTCTGGTCTGGAGGGGCGGGCTTGGCTGGGATCCCAGAGCCTCTGAGGATGTCACGGGAGCCGAGGCTCGAGTCAGGGTTGTGGGCGGATGCTGAGGGTGCAACCAGCAAAGAGGCGTCTCCCAGCCAGGACACTGGGTCTCTGGGAAGCATGGGAGGAGGCTGGGGGCACACCCCCTGCCGCAGCCTCCCGAATCAGACCATTCCAGACCTCTGCCTGTGCTGTGTCCAGTCCCCCTCACATCTCCCGTTTCCCTACAGCGCGACCTGGACTTCACCATTGACCTGGACTTCAAGGGCCAGCTGTGCGAGCTGTCCTGCTCCACTGACTACCGGATGCGCTGAGGCGGCACCCGGCTTCTCCCACCCTGGCCGGGCCGGCCCTGCATGGGCCCAGGGGCTGCGGCGTTCTTAGGCAGTTTGGGGGCGCCCCCTTCCTCTCCTTCCCTCCCTCAGAAGGGGGTTTTAGGGGTCTGGGCTGGGGCGGGGCACATCGTGACTGTGTTTTTCATAACTTATGTTTTTATATGGTTGCATTTACGCCAATAAATCCTCAGCTGGGATGGCTCGGCTTCCTGGGGAAGTGGGGTTGGGGTTCTGCATGCAGGTTCTGCTAGGACAGCCTGAGCAGCCGGCGGTCCTGGGATGGGCTCCTGATGGTCACTGTAGGTCTCTGTCGCCCCTGCTGTGTCTCCAGGTCTCGCTCCCTGGCTCTGGCCTCTTGTGGTCTCTGTCATCCATGGCCCCCTGCCAGGGTCTGCTCCCCTGTCCCCCTCCTCGGGTCCATGTCTCTCCCCCACCTCCCCCGTCCCCCCCATATGCCCCCTGAGGCCCTGTTCCCTCTTGTCCCCATTGGGCAGGGCTCCTGCCCCTAGTTGCCCTGCTGGGCTGGGGGAGGGTTGGGGTGTGGGTTCCCAGCATAGCTGGGCCCTTAAGTTTCCCAGAAAGCCATCTCCCCCCCACACCTCCTCCCCCAGCGCACACATTGTTTCAGTGTCTGGCTGTTTTTTCCTGTCCAGGACCCTCCAAGGCCAGGCCAGGGCTGACTGGCAGTGACTACTGTCCTGCCCTCTGCAGCTGGGGAAACTGAGTCATGGGGGGGTTAGGTTAAGGGGTGAGAATTCCTTGTGTGTTGGCTTCCTTCCCTAGTCTAGCTGGAGACTTGGAGGTGGGGGACGAGGGTGGGGGGGTGTCCCACGCCAGGGCAGCAGGGCCTCCCTGTTTCCCTTCGTTACAGAGATGGACTCGGAGGCCCCACTGACAGCTCCCCAGGGACTGTGTTCACCCTCTGCTGCAGGCATGGCATCTATACTTGACCCTTGCACATGGCCTTGTGCAGAGTCCTTGGTCCCACAGGATGCTGTCCACAGGACCCAGGTCACCTAAACCACCATGACTTCCCTGTCCACGGTCCTGGCTACACCTGCTTCAGTACAGCTAGAGCCCTAGGCCCGGTGGCTTTTCACACCCGTCTACACCAAGTCCTCTTCTGGGATGACGTCTGCTGACTGTGCTAGACCCCAGACTCCCTTTGTCCACCATTCAAGAGGGCTCCGTGTGCGCCCGCATCGTCCAACCCACAAAGGAGCCTGGCCCACGAAACCTCATGGTCCCGGATGGGTTGGGTTAAGGTTGAGGTCGCAGCAGCCCAGCACTTCCCTTTCCTGGAAGCCCTAAGCTGTGTCACCACTAGCAGGTGTCAGCTGCCCCACCCCTCTCCCTTCGCCTTAAAGGGGTCCCTCTCCCGAGGCCTCCCAGGGTTATAGCTCCTCTGTCTAACTGTGCCTGCCAGGGCTCGGAGGCCGAGTAGGACGTGGGAATCCGGGTTCTAAGCTTGCCCTTCTGGTGTGGTGTGGCCTCCTCGTGTAGGCCTCATTTTTCCCCGCGTGGGTAGTGGGGACTGGCCGTGATTCCTGGAGCTCAAGGGGGCCTCCCGGGAACTCTCCGACTCGGGGAAGAGGGCGGAGCCGCACCCCAGAGGGGCCGCTTCGCGCATGGGTTTCAAGGATCACTCCCGGCCCCGCCCCACGATGACTCTCCACATCCTTCTGTTGCTTCTCGCCTCCACGGTCCTGGGGGACCGGGACCCCGTGGGCAGGTGAGCAAGGCGGGCCGGCAGCGGGTACAGGGAGGGAAGGACACGGCGAGGACCGTGCGCCCCTTTCAGGCCACTGCTTTCTGCGTGGAGGGATGAACTGTAAGCGCGCCTCTGCGGTCGCGGAGTTCTGCGGGCCCCGACCCCACCTACACCCCTTCCTCGAGAAGATTCTGTTGAGCGAGGCCTTCTCCCCTGCTCCCTCCCCAGGCAGCCCCAGCGCCAGGTCGCCCAGCACCGCAGGCGCTTCTGTTCCCTGGTCACATGCCAGACCCACCGCCTGCCAGAGATGATCTACTGGTTCAGCTCCGCCTCCACCAAGGAGCTCTCCGGGAAGGCCGGCCGCGAGCCCCAGGACCCCCACAGCTACGGGCGCCGCCGTCGGCGCGAGGCCAGAGCCCTGCTCCGTCTCCAGGACCCTGGCCTGAAGAAAAGAGGCCAGCGCAGTGCCCAGCTTGCTGCGTGACGTTGGGCACGTCCCTGGCCCTCCCCTGGCCTCGGCTTACCCATCTCGGCATTGGGGCCACGATCCCAGATTTCTTTTTCCCCTAACTCCATCTCCTGGCCTCACTCAAAAACTCTCCCCGCGCTGTGACTGGGCTGGACCCAGGAGGACACCGGGACTAGAATACCCGTAGAGTCCGGAGCCTAATAAAACGAGTTTCCTCTTTCAGCCTCGCTTGTCTGTGCCCATTCCGGCCTCCCAGTCAGAGCCCAGTCTCTAACATAATCTTTCCCTTTATCCATGCACATTTTCCCACACAGAAGTCCCTCTGCCTGTCTAACTTGAATCCAACCCGCTGTAGCTTCTCCTTCGCACCATTAAGTCCGCGCAGCTGCATTTTCTGTGGGCGGTCCCGGGAGGCTGACCCAACCCACAGAACAGCCCTCCTTCCTCGGGTTGGTAGAACTTTGATTCGGTCTGGCTCAATACCCACGCGCGTGACTTTACGTGTGCCCAAATGTGGGCTGTGAGTTCCAAGCTGAGCCTCGTTTTGCAGAGAGGAAGGAGAGTGAGACAAGGCGGAGAGGGAAGCCCAAGAACCTGGGGTTTGGAGGAGAGGAGCTGCTTAGAACCCGGGAAGCCAAAGGTGGAGAAATCCGGCCGAGTAGAAAACGACTGAGGGCTGGGGCTCGAACGGAGCGAGAGGATTGGACGCTGGGATTCAAGGGGGCGGGGATAGAACGCAGAGGGTTAGAAGGGGGCGGGGATAAAACCAGAGACTGGAATACCCGGCAAGGCGCACGCGAGGCAGAAACCCGGGTTCCTGGATGTTGGATAATCGGGGGCGACCAGAAGCTCCGGAGGCCCGACGACCAAGTCGTGGACTAATCGCACTGGGATTGGACATATGCAAGTGGGAGACTTGGGTCTGGCACTCTAAATCGAGGGTGGGGGGCTGTGCTCGGGCTGGGTCTCCAGGATTGGATCGGCGGACCTTTGACTCGGCGTGGTAAGTATCGGAGGGGGCCCGAGCTCCTGCGGGGCCTGGAGGCCTGTGGCTTGTGTTGGGCGTGCGGGCGTCTCCATCACCCGTCCTCGAAGCTCGCAGCCGCTCACAGCCTCAGCATCCCTGGCTGTGAGGCATGCGCAGTAGGGTGCTCCCTACCCCATCCTCTCCAGTCCCCAGCGCGGGGGGAGGGGGACGCCCTAGACCGGACGAATTTATAGACATTCCTCACCCGCCATCCGCCACCCGCCCCCGCTCCTCCCCCGCCACTCCCCACCCACCCCATCCCCCCTCCTTGCCCCGGCATGGGAAGCGGAAATGGGGCGGACGGTGCCAACGTCTGGCAGGTGTTCATTTCAAATGGGTCTCGGACTGATGTTTTTCTCTAGACCCCGCAACTCAACCCTGGACCGGTTTCCCGCCCCCAACCCTGAATCTTGAAAGTCCTTCATGGGGAGGGGCGCACTGCCTTGCACGCCGTTCTCAGCAGAACCGCAAAAGGGATTAACGCGAATTGTTCCTCCTGGCTCTCTATGCGTTCACAGAGGTCCTCAGTTGACGTCCCTCACCGGAGGTGTCTGGCCAAGTCCTTCAAGACCCCTTAGGTGGTTAAGGAGGGGTGAGCCGCCGTCCTGTATTCCTGGGTCTGTAAGGGGGAGGGGGTTGGGGACCCAGACTCCTGGGTCTGAGGCTGGAGACATGGAGAATGACCCTCTGTCTACCTCCCAGGGCTCTAGCGGGACATGGCTGAAGCGCACCAGGCTGTGGGCTTCCGACCCTCGATGACCTCGGACGGGGCCGAAGTGGAGCTCAGTGCCCCTGTGTTGCAGGAGATCTACCTCTCCGGACTGCGTTCCTGGAAAAGGCACCTCGCCCGTTTCTGGGTGAGGAGGGCCACGGCTTGGTTTCCTTTCAGGAATCCAGTTAGGCTCTGGGGTGGGCAAGGCCCACCTCCAGCATCTTGGTGGTTCCACTAATGGGATCCTATCTCCCCCTTCTGGGAATTTTGCTGTCGACCTTTAGAACCCCTTAAATAGCCGTTTCTGGGTTCTCTAAGGCTCACTTGGGAACCCTCAACCTCACCTACTGGGAACCTGTATTCACCTCTTAATACCATTTCCTGGACCACTTTCCTTTTTCCTCACATCCCCCAACCCAACTTCCACCCAATTTCTAGAATTCATACCCCATATTCCATGGTGCTCCCCTCAGCTTCCCCTTTCATCTCCAGGTTCTAATCTGGGTGCTCATTTCTGAACACTGTGACCTGATCAAGATCTTGTCAGCCCTCAGCCAGTCTTGAAGGGCCCTTCTTCCCCCTAGCTCTTGTCCCTAGGTCTGGGGGCCATCTCCTTGCCCTTGCTTCTGAATCCCCAGTACACGTCTCCAGTAGGCGGTGCACCTTCCCTGTGGTTCCCAGATGTGAACCTCCAAATGTCTATATCCACACTTCTCCATCATTACAGACCCTGCTGTCCTGGTCTGGGCTCATTGTCCTTGCTTTAGAATGCCCATGCCCAACATCTAACCAGAGCCTTATGCCTGCCCCCAGGGTCCCCAGTTCTACAGCATCCAGAGTCCCCCTGGTGGTCATGTCCTGTCTGTGAACACGAGTCTTAAACACCTGTGGGGTTGGCCAAGCCTGACTTTGCATCACGGCTCAGCTACTTACCAGCTGTGTGACCTTGGGCAAGGGTACCTCTCCAAGCCTCAGTTTCCCCACATGTCAAAAGGGGGCGATGATAACACCCCCCCACAGGACAGTCTCAAGGTTTAAGTGAATTCTTACACGTAAGCACCTGGCCTGTGTCAAGTGCGGAGTGTTAGCTTTTGATAATATTGTTCTTAATTCATTAATCAGATATCTATGGAGCATTTATTAAGGGTCTGCCACTGCTTGGGAGACTGGGGACATGACAGGGAGCAGGACAGAATCCTGCCCTCGTGGAACTCTAGAGTTAGTTGGAGGAGAAGGCAATAAGGGGACAAATAAGCAAGATGGGGAGTATGTCAGATCATGTGACTTGTGCGCTGGAAGAACAGAGAAGAACAGTAGAGCCAGGCTGGAGGAGGGAGGCTGGGGGCATTGTCACTAAAAGAGGGGGTGGCGGGGGCCTGGAGGATCTCCTGAAGCAGAGACGGTTGGGCAGGCTAGATGGAACCTCAATAGCCTTATGAGTTGTTAAAATAGAGACATATCTGTTCCAGTGGACAAAAAGCCCCTACCCCAGACCTCTAAAGAGCTTTTGCTGTTCTTGTTAAGATTTTATTTTATTTTTTTAAAGATTTTATTTATTTATTTGACAGACAGAGATCACAAGTAGGCAGAGAGGCAGACAGAGAGAGAGAGGAGGAAGCAGGCTCCCTGCTGAGCAGAGAGCCCCGTGTGGGACTCCATCCCAGGACCCTGAGATCATGACCTGAGCCGAAGGCAGTGGCTTAACCCACTGAGCCACCCAGGCGCCCCAAGATTTTATTTTATTAACGATTTTATTTATTTATTTGATAGACAGAGATCACAAGTAGGCAGAGAGGCAGGCAGAGAGAGGAGGAAGCTGGCTCCCCGATGAGCAGAGAGCCCGATGCGGGTCTCGATCCCAGGACCCTGGGATCATGACCTGAGCTGAAGGCAGAGGCTTTAACCCACTGAGCCACCGAGGCGCCCCTAAGATTTTATTTTTAAGTAATCTTTACACCTGACATGGGGCTCGAACCCAGAACTCTGAGATCAAGAGTCACACACTCTACTGACTGAACCAGCCACGTGCCAACCCCCACCCAAAGGGCTTTGTCAGCCGCTGCTAGGAAACCCCCCGCCCCTGCCCTCAGGCTAATCCATCAAATTAAAACATTACCATGTGGCCATTAGCCTGTGGTTAGATACACATGTATATACACACATATGTATTTTTTAAATTTAAGATATAGTTTCAGAAAAAATGCACAGATTTTTAAAATGTACAGCCCTTAAATTTTTTTTTTAAAGATTTTATTCATTTGACAGAGGGAGAGATCACAAGTAGTTAGGCAGGCAGAGAGAGAGAGAGGAGGAGGAAGCAGGCTTCCGGCTGAGCAGAGAGCCTAAAGCAGGGCTTGATCCCAGAACCCTGAGATCACAACCCAAGCTGAAGGCAGGGGCTTAACCCACTGAGCCACCCAGGCGCCCCACGGCCCTTGAATTTTGACAACAGCTGTGTAACCAATTTCCTAGCAAGACAGGCCATTCTAGAATGTTCCTTTGAGCCCTTTACCGGTGTGCACCCCCCTCAAGGCAACCACTGTTCCGATTTCTAGGCTTGCGGGTAGATTTTGACTGGTGCTGCATTGTTGACTATTGGGACCCCTAGTTTTGTGTCCCCCCCCAGACTCTCTCATTAGTATTAATTAATTAGTATTAATGACCTGTGCCACAGGGCTGTCGTGCATCACGTGCAGTGGGTCATTTGGGCCAAGCATGTGGGACAGCGTCTGTGTGGGTTGTTCATCAGCAGGAGATCAGAGTGACGGGATCCCGAGATGGTTTCCCAAAGCACGTGGGACGTGACACCTTGCTTTTTATCTGTCGCATTACAGTCCCGAGACCCTCTGGATGATTTGAGGGGGTTCACAGTGGCCCCTCCATGGCTTTGGACAAGTTCTTCAAACCTTTTGTCTTCTCAGTTTTTTTCACCCATGCAATGGGCATAGTGATATTTACTGCTACCTTACTGAGCAGCGGGGCAATGATGCCCCTGGTCCCTGGAAAGTGCTCAGGAGACCTTTCCCCTTATTACAAAGCCCCTGTCCTACCACAATTCAGAGCAGCAGATAAAGGAACCTATAGGCCGCCTCGGTGGCTCAGTGGGTTAAAGCCTCTCTCTGCCTTCGGCTCAGGTCATGATCCCAGGGTCCTGGGATCGAGCCCCACATTGGGCTCTCTGCTCAGCGGGGAGCCTGCTTTTCCCTCTCTCTCTCTGCCTGCCTCTCTGCCTACTTGTGATCTCTGTCTGTCAAATAAATAAAATAAAATAAGAAGTCTTAAAAAAAAAAAAAAAGGAATCATAAACAATGAAATCACCATGTTTGCCTATAAGCTTTTCTGGCCGAACCAAAGAAAGATCGTCAAGTGAATAAATCCCCAAGGAGAGGCAGAGTAGCAACAGAACGGGTCATGGTAATCATGTTTATTGAGTACCTACAGTGTGCCTGGCTCTGAGCTATGCAGTTTTCCTCCATCCCCACAGCCCCCTTGGCTTTATTTTTCTCCATAGTCTCTATTGCCTTCTGTCACACTACCCTAAATACTTTTCTTGGGTAGCTGCTGTCTCTGTCCCCCAGGACAGCAGGACTTTTACTGTCTCATCACTGCTGTAGGACTGCGATCAGCATTTGCCGAAGGACGTTTTCTCATCCTACGCTCGTGACAGCCCTGTGAGCCCACTACTGGGATTGTTCCCATTCTAGAGATGAGAAAACTGAAACAGAGAGGGGAAGCCCTCTTGCTTGAGATCACTTAGCTTGTTAGTGACACAGCCCAAGCTCTCATCCATGAACCCTGAGCCTTTTCTATTGGCTAAATGTGGAGAAAAGAGAGAACTCAATTTCTTCAGCCCTGATGCCAGTACCCCCGCTAACAGTAGCTCTTGTCATACTCTCTGCGTGACCATGGAACGAAGTGTTTTCTTTTGTAAAATGAGGTCACTTAAGTACCACCTCACAGGGTTGCTGGGGGGATTTTCAGAGTTCATTCTTGTAGGTGGTGCTTAGAACAATGATGGTGCTTGGTCGTCCCTTTGGTTAAGCGTTAGTTATCTCCATGGCACTTCCCTGGGAGTCTGGTTAGTACCCCAGGACTTTCATTCATCCCATGGTCATGTAGTTCTAGAAGGCCTACCGAGCTCCAGACCCTGTGGCATATGGGGGATCATTTTGGCTGAGAGTAACCTCCTCCAGGGAACCCTTCCTGATTTCTTCAATTTGAGCAGCTCGCCTCCGCAGGGCTCCTGTGCCTTATGTCCAGTAGAACTCACTTCATTCCTGACTAACCTCCCTGAGGGCGGGACCCAGATCTGTCTGGTCTCCCCTGGGTCTTGAACACCCAGCTCGGGGCTCAGCACACGCTGGGTGCTCTGACAGTATCTAAGAATGTTGCTCAGAGGAGGGATCATTGATTGAATGGGTGCTCTTTCCTCCCCACAGAATGACTTTCTCACCGGTGTGTTCCCTGCCAGCCCCCTCAGCTGGCTCTTCCTCTTCAGTGCAATCCAGCTCGCCTGGTTCCTCCAGCTGGATCCTTCTCTAGGACTGATGGAAAAGATCAAAGAGTTGCTGCCAGACTGGTAAGCTCCCCCATCTGAGCCTAGTATCCCTAATTCTTCTCCCTCCACCAAGTGAGTTTCTCTCTCAGCGTGGAATGCCTGCTAAAGAAAAGTAACCTCAAAAACAAATAAACAAATACATAAATAAAAAGAAAATTAACCTCTGAGATTTACTTTGGGTCAGATTAATAAAGGTATGGCATGAGTAAAATGGAGGTGATTTCCTCCCTTTCTTGCTAAGAGGGACACTGACAAGCTAGAAAATGTCCAGATATGGTTATTTATGTACTGACAAAAGTTGGAGTTATGCGGTGCTCCAGTTTCGTAGTCTTAGGCAAGAGATGTTATTCTCTTGTCAGTCTTCATTTATAAAGTGCAGGTAATAGGGGGCGCCTGGGTGGCTCAGTGGGTTAAGCTGCTGCCTTCGGCTCAGGTCGTGATCTCGGGGTCCTGGTATCGAGTCCCGCATCGGGCTCTCTGCTCAGCAGGGAGCCTGCTTCCTCCTCTCTCTCTCTGCCTGCCTCTCTGCCTACTTGTGATCTTTCTCTGTCAAATAAATAAATAAAATCTTAAAAAAAAAATTAAAGTGCAGGTAATAAAAACTGGTTCCCATGGTGGTTGGGAGAAAGAAACAAAAGCATCCCCATTTTGGAGGGGCACCCGGTTGGCTCAACTGGTGGAGCATGAGACACTTGATCTCAGGGTTGTGAGTTCAAGCCCCATGTTGAGCATGGAGCCTACATACATAAATAAACAAATTCCTTTTAAAAAAGCATGCACATGATCCATTCAGTACAGTGCCAGGAGGTTACTAAACGGTAGTGGTTGTGTTATTGTAATTGTCATTTTTGGGAAAGGTTTGGAACCCAGGTGCAGGGGAAGTAACAGGTTCTAATGGTTCTAATACTTGGCTTGGTCCTCCTGGGGAAGAAGGTTCCAGTTTTGTACAGACAGTCCCAAAGGGCAGACACAGGATCAGAGGTAGGAACCAGGATCAGAGGTAGGAACTTCCAGAGAGTCTAGATTTACCCCGTCTACAGAGGGGAAGTAAGGGCCCCAAGACTCGGAGGACCCAAGTCCTCTAGGTGGGCCTTGCTCATGTGTCTGATGCCGCTTTGCAAACTTGCTGATCTGTGATAGTTTCCGATCCGCAGATCAGCGTTTCCTGAGTGTGTGTTAGAACCACCTGGAAGGCTTGTTCAAACACTGATGGCGGGGGCACCCCCAGAGAGTCTGTCCTAGTAGGTCTGGGTGGGGTCCAGGGATTTGCATTTCCAACCAGCTTCCAGGCCCTGCAGATGCAGATGCCAAGGTCCACACTTTGAGAACCATTGCTTTAAAGTATAATTTGATGCTGGGAGAGAGAAGTGTGTCCCTTCTTCTTCTTCTCCTCGTCCTCTTCCCCCTCTTCCTCTCCCTCCCCCTCCTCCCTCCTCGTCCTCTTCCCCCTCTTCCTCTCCCTCCCCCTCCTCCTCCTCCTTCTTATTCTCCTTCTCCTTCTAAGATTTTATTTATTTGAGAGCGGGGGAAAGAGAGAGCTCGTAAGTGGGAGGCAGACCAGAGGGAGAGGGAGAAGCAGACTTCCCACTGAGCAGGGAACCTGAGGTGGGGCTCCATCCCAGGACCCTGGGATCATGGCAGGAGCTGAAGGCAGCCGCTTAACTGACTGATCCATCCAGGCACCCCAAGTGTGTGTCCCTCCAAAAAAAAAAAAACAAAACCCAGCTCCTCCGTATTAAGTACCTATCTGTTTTCATGGGAAGTGATTTTAGGAGCTTTGGTGTCATTGTTTGGGAAAGCAAGGGCTGGGTGGGGTTGGAAGGGAGGAGCAGTCCGAGGCCGAAGAGCCGGAAACCCAGGCCCCTTCTCTCTCTACTCCCCCAGGGGTGGGCAGCACCACAGGCTTCGGGGAGTCCTGGCAGCTGCGCTGTTTGCTTCGTGCCTGTGGGGAGCCCTGATCTTTACGCTTCACGTGGCCCTGAGGCTGCTTCTGTCCTACCATGGCTGGCTCCTTGAACCCCACGGAGCCATGTCCTCACCCACTAAGACCTGGCTGGTATGTGAGGGCAGAGCCCTCCCTCCTTAGGCCTTTCGGGGACCCACTTCTCTGTCTCCTTCTCTCTGGTCTCTGTCCCCACCTTTCTGGGACCCTGTCCACCTCTCTCTGGTCTCTATTCCTCTTCCTGGGTTTCTGTCCCCCCACTTCCTCTGGGTCTCTATCCCATTCTCTCTGTAGGTTGCCACATCACCCCCAAACCTGGTCCCCCACCCTAGTGAGGGGTGTAATGACCCAATAATTCCCGTTTCCCTCCAGGCCCTGGTCCGCATCTTCTCCGGCCGCAAAACAATGCTTTTCAGTTACCAGCGCTCCCTGCCACGCCAGCCCGTGCCCTCCGTGCAGGACACTGTGCGCAAGGTGGGTCTGCCTGGAGGACCTCCACCTGGGATGGGCTGGGGCGGGCGGGGGCGGGGGGGGGCGTGACCTACCCTTTTCTTGCCGCTCAGTACCTGGAATCGGTCCGGCCCATCCTCTCCAACGAGGACTTCGACTGGACGTCCGTCCTTGCGCAGGAATTCTTGCGGCTGCAGGCGTCGCTGCTGCAGTGGTACCTGCAGCTTAAATCCTGGTGGGCGTCCAATTACGTGAGTCCCAGACTCGGATCCGCAGGGTTCTGAGGGATCCTTAAGCCCCTGTAGGTCTAGGCCCCTCCCCGCCCCATGCCCCGCCCACTCCTCACCCTGTGCCCCGCCCACTCCCCACCCCTTTCTCTATACTCTGAGCCCCGCCCCTCCCACTCCTATAATTTAAACCCTGCCCCAGATGCTCCTCCAAGCTGCTCTTACTCTCCAATATTCTGAACCCCATCCGTCATGGGCCGACATTTTGAGCCTCCCCACCCCATGCTCCGACATTCTGAGTCTGACTTCAATAATCTCAGCCTGCCCACCTCCACAGCCCCGCCCCCAACCCTCCAGGACTGGAACCGCAATTCCAGGACTTAACCAACATTTCAGCTCTCCCCTGGCACGCGACAAAAAACATTTTGAGCCCCCGCCCTCGGAGATGTTCTTGTTTTACCCGCTCCTTCTGCGCGAGGGCACCTCCCCCAGATGGGTTTCTATTCTGAGTTGAGGAGCTAGTAGGCTTTTGGTAGTACTCTGACTTGAGTTTCTTGGGAAACTGAGGCACAGAACAAGACAGCAGTTCACCCAAATCAGGGATTATGGGTGTCCTTTTCTGTGGGAAGTCATAAATAGCTGCGGGCAGCGTGGGATGAGGTGGAGGTAGCAGTGAAGGGACACACTGGGTGGTGTGAGTGCCTGAGGGATGGGGTGGTCTGGGGACACCACCACTGGCTGAGAGGATTAGGGTTCCAGGAGGAGAAGTTCTTAGGGCTGAGCCCTGAGGACTGGACAGAACTTGAATCTGTCAAGCTGGTCAGCAGGAGGGAAAGGGCTGAGCAGAGAGAGGTGAGGAAGTAAGGAGATTGCAGGGCAAGGGCTGGGAGCCAGGAGAGCTTTCCTCTGGTTGGAACAAAGGGTTGAAGGATGATCCTCACGAGAGGTGACGGCGGAGTGGTGGGGAGAGGCCTGAACTCCAGCTGAGGACCCAGGACTTTTTCTAGGGGATGCCAAGGAGCCATGGGAGGGTTCTGCACAGGGGTGGGTCGGGATCACCTCTGTTGTCGGGGAAAGACTGGAGGGAAGACACTGGAGCCTGGGGGGCTGGAGAGGGTGTTGGGGGAGAGGACAAGGGGCAGAGGACAAGGCCTGAGTGGGGGATGAGGCAGAGTCGAAGGCAGGAGGGGAGGGCCCTGGGACTGCCACGCTGGGGGTGGGGAGATGGCGAGGATGGCACCCACGGGCCTCCCCTGAGGGCTCTCCCTGAGATGGGGAGAAGGGGAGCAGCTTTGGGGTGAAGCCACTGAGCTCCATGGGAGTGCCTGGGGGGTGGTGGGGAGATGCCCTGGGGCAGCCCGACCCCTGAGTGAGGGCTCAGGAAAGAGGCCTGGGTGACAGCAAACGGAACCTTCATGGGCAGAAGGAAATTGAAACATTGTCCCCCAAGGGCCAGCGGCATGGAAAGGTCAGTCAGACAAACTCCATGGAGGGGACGGAGTCATGTCTGGAGGGGTAGGAGGAAAGCCAGACCTTAATTTTTACACTTTTTTCCCTTCAAGCTGTTTGGGCCAGGTTCTGTGCCAGTACAAATGCTCATGTGTGTTCAGATGGACAGACAGACAGACAGACAGACACACACACACACAGTATATATTTCGTTGTATCTCTAAGGCACTGCCCATTATAACATACCCCATTATCTTAAATACAACAAAGAAAACAAACAAACAAAAAAAAACCAAGGCCAACTAAAGTCTGATACAGTGCTATCTTATCAGACTTTTTATCTATTTTTTGACTTATGTTATATAAATTTTATTTATATAATATGTGTATTATATATATAACGTGTATTTATATATAATATAAATTTTATTTATATAATTATGTATACTTGTTTAAAAGATTTTATGTATTTATTTGACAGACATAGATCACAAATAGGCAGAGAGGCAGGCAGGGAGAGAGGGGGAAGCAGGCTCCCCACTGAGCAGAGAGCCCGATGTAGGGCTCGATCCCAGGACCCTGAGATCATGACCTGAACCAAAGGCAGAGGCTCAACCCACTGAGCCACCCAGGTGCCCCTAATTATGTGTAATTTTTAAGTTATATAATATATAATGTGATTAAGTTATATAATATATAATGTGATTATATATTATATAACTCACAGAAACATATTAAATATATGATATAAAATATATGTAACATATATAATTTTTATTGTGATAAAATGGACAACATACAAAGTTTACCATTTTAACCCTTTTTAAGTATGCAGTTCAGTGGTATTAAGTACATCTGCAATGTGGTGCAACCATCACGACAATCTATTTCCAGAACCTTTCAACATCCCAGAGAGAAACTCTGTACACATCCCCATTCCCACTTCCCCAAAGTGCCCGGTAAACTTTAGTCTACTTACTACCTCTAGGAATCTGTCTGTTTTAGAGTTTTCCGTGTAAGTAGGATCATACATGATTTGTCCTTTTGTGTCTGATTCATTTCACCTGGACTGATGTTTTCAGGGTCCACCCATGTCATGGTGCACATCAGGTTTCCATTCCTTTTTATTTATTTAAGATTCTTATTTATTTATTTGAGAGAGAGAGAGAGAGAACAAGTGAGTGGGAGGGTCAGAGGAAGAAGCAGATTTTCCGCTGAGCGGGGAGCCCGACATGGGACTCTATTCCAGGACCCTGAGATCATGGCCTGAGGCACAGACAGACACTTATCTGAGCCACCCAGGTGCCCCATTGTCATTCCTTTTTATATGAACATTCCATTGCAGAGGCGCCTGGCTGGCTCAGTGGGTGGACCATGCGACTCTTGATCTCAGGGTTGTGAGTTTGAGTCCCAGATTGGGTGTAGAAAGGACTTAAAAATAAAATCTTTTGTTTTAAAAAAACCCACTCTAGGGCACCTGGGTGGCTCAGTGGGTTAGGCCTCTGTCTTCAGCTCGGGTCGTGATCTCAGGGATCGAGGCCTGCGTTGGGCTCTCCACTCAGCGGGGAGCCTGCTTCCCCTCTCTGTCTCTGTCTGCATACTTGTAACCTCTCTCTCTGTCAAATAAATAAATAAAATCTTTTTAAAAACCCCCAACCCATTCTATGTATGGATTGACCACACTCGTTATCCATTCATCTGTTGATGGATACTTCAATCTCGGTGGTATTTTTTTTTTTAAAGATTTTATTTATTTATTGGACAGAGAGAGATCACAAGTAGGCAGAGAGGCAGGCAGAGGGAGAGAGAGGAGGAAGCAGGCTCCCTGCTGAGCAGAGAGCCCGATGCGGGACTCAATCCTAGGACCCTAAGATCATGACCTGAGCCGAAGGCAGCGGCTTAACCCACTGAGCCACCCAGGCGCCCCTCTCAGTGGTATTTTTAAAAAATCTCGTATGTGGGGCGCCTGGCTGGCTCAGTCAGTTAAGCATCTGCCTTTGGCTCCAGTCATGATCCTGGGGTCCTGGGATTGAGCCCCGGGTCATGCTCTCTGCCTAGTGGGGAGCCTGCTTCTTCCTCGCCCTCTGCCTGCCAGCTGCCACTGCTTGTGCACACTCTCTCTCTGCCAAATAAATACATTTTTAAAATCTTTAAAAAAAAATAAGTAAAATCTTATATGAGATCATTTCACATATCTTATTGTGCACCTAGCTTTTTTTAGTCGGCAGCTGTCTCAGTGCTTGCTCATTCCGCAGCGGTCAGATAGGTGCACCTTGATCTGTTTGGAGAGCTTGATGATATTCTAGGACATGAGTGTAGCACGGGTTAGCTAACAGATTCCCCAACTGTAGGACTGATAGGTTACTGCTAGTTACTGATCATGATGGCCTCCTGCATTGAGCTCTACCCCCCTGTTTGACAAGGCAAAGTCTGGGGCATCTTGCCGCACCCCCCGACCTTGGCCACAGCTGCCCCAGCCTTGCGTCTCTATGCCCCACTCCTAGGTCAGTGACTGGTGGGAAGAATTCGTGTACCTGCGCTCCCGGCACTCGCTGATGGTGAACAGTAACTATTACATGATGGTGAGAAGGGAGAACGGGATTAGGAGCTGGGAAGGGGCTGGGTTCTTAGCTCCCCGGGTCTAGGGTTGGGATGTCTCTATAAAAAGTGGGGTTTAGGGCGCCTGGGTGGCTCAGTGGGTTAAGCCGCTGCCTTCGGCTCAGGTCATGATCTCAGGGTCCTGGGATCGAGTCCCGCATCGGGCTCTCTGCTCAGCAGGGAGCCTGCTTCCTCCTCCTCTCTCTCTCTCTGCCTGCCTCTCTGCCTACTTGTGATCTTTCTCTGTCAAATAAATAAATAGAATCTTTAAAAAAAAAAAGTGGGGGGGTTTAGGGTCAGTGACCCCAATCAGAGTCTAATTCACCATCTTGCCGACTGTTGGGGTCAGCATCTGTGTTTGGGGTCTGTGCCCCGAGCAGGGGCCAGACCTGATCCCAGGCATTTTGCCGTCCCCTCGGCTGGCCCCCAGGACTTCCTGTACGTCACTCCCACACCAGTGCAGGCCGCTCGTGCGGGGAACGCCGTCCATGCCCTCCTCCTCTACCGCCACCGGCTGAACCGCCAGGAGATCTTGCCTGTGAGAGCCCCCTCTCCCCGACCCATGGGCTGGGGTCGGAGGCTGTGGTCCTGTGGCTGTGTGGCCATGTGGGTCCTGGCAGGCCGCGTCATCCTGAGCCCATGGTCTCTTGCAGACTCTGCTGATGGGAATGCGTCCCTTGTGCTCCGCCCAGTACGAGAAGATATTCAATACCACGCGCATTCCTGGCCTCCAAAAAGGTGAGGTTTCTCTGGCGTTCTCGCTGAGCAAGGCATACAGTATACATACAGTATAGGGTTGAGCGCATGTTCTCCTGGGTTTGAATCCCAGCACCGTTGCTCCCTAGCTGTGTGATCTCGGGTAGGTTGTAGCCCTCTCTGAGACTCAGTTTTCTTATCTCTAAAATCGGATAATAAGGCTACATAGGGTCGGGAGGATTCCATAAGTGTTTAGAACAGTGCGAGCCATACAGGATGGGCTTAATAAATGGTTCTTATTCTTTTTTAAAATTTATTTTGGAGAGAGTGTGTGCATGTGCGGGGTGGCACGGGGAAGAGCGGGGGGGGGAGGGGAGGGGCAGGACAAGGATCCCAAGCAGACTCCCAGCTGAACGGGGAGCCTGGAACAGCTGGATCCCACCGCCCTGAGATCATGCCCTGAGCCAAAACCAAGAGTCAGACACATAACCGCCTGAGTCACCCAGGCATCCTAAATGGTTCTTATTCTTGCAGTGTATCTGACCTTCCTGCCCTCTGCCCTTCTGTCCCCTGACTCCCCCCAGATCACATCCGCCACCTCCGGGACAGCCGACATGTGGCTGTCTTCCACCGAGGCCGATTCTTCCGTGTGGGGACCCACTCCCCAAGCGGCCTACTCTCCCCACGGGCCTTGGAGCAGCAGTTCCAGCGAATCCTGGATGACCCCTCCCCCGCCTGCCCCCAGGAGGAGCATCTGGCTGCCTTGACTGCTGCACCCAGGTGAGAGTAAGAGGTCAGGGTCATGGAGGCCCAAGCACCCTCTGGAGGTTGGGGAAAGGCAAGGTGGGGGGCCGGGCAGAAGCTGGGTGGGGTGCAGGGGTGGCCTGGGCTCAGGCACGTGTCTTTCCCCACTCTCCCTCCAGGGATATGTGGGCCCAGGTGCGGAGTTCCCTGAAGATCCAGGCTGAGGATGCGTTGGAGGCCGTGGAAGGAGCAGCTTTCTTTGTATCACTGGACTCCGAGCCTGCGGGGCTCACCAGGGAGGACCCTGCAGCTTCACTGGATGCCTATGCCCGTGCCCTCCTGGCTGGCAGGGGCCATGACCGGTGAGTCAGCCCCTGGAGTTGAACCCCACCCCAACCAGTGACCCCAGAACCTGGTATCCAGACCTAGGATTCTGGACATTAGACAAGCAGACCCTGGACCCCAGATCTGAGGACCACTGAACCCCAGACCTGTACCTGCAGACCTAGAGACCCCAAAGCCAGAACCTCAAGCCTGGGGACCTCAGGCTCAGAACCACAGAATCCTTCGATTTTCATCCAGGCATCCCAGACTCAGGACCTCAGTTGTGGGACTTCCTACCTAGAGATCCTCAGACAACAACCTAGATGCACCCCAGGCATCACTCTGATTTCTGAGGTTCCCAGAAGAGGCCCCCTAACCTCTCAGCAACTCGGGAGCCTTGGCCCTTTCTGGGCATGTTCCCCCCAAAATCTTCCAATTTAACAAAGCTTAGACATGCCCAGAAACCATCTAGACCACCTGGTAGAGACCCCACCCTCTCAGAGAGCCCCACATCAACCCTGGTTCCAGAAAAATCCATCCACCCTGACACTCCTACGTCCCACAGAACTCAAGCACCTGAGTTCCCTCTTGGGTCCCTGGTGACGACTTTGAATTCTCCCCCTGCAGCTGGTTTGACAAATCCTTCACTCTGATTGTCTTCTCCAACGGGAAGCTGGGCCTCAGCGTGGAGCACTCGTGGGCAGACTGCCCCATCTCGGGACACATGTGGGAGGTAGGAGAGCCAGCCCCCCGCCTCGGGGACCATCAGCCCCACTTCCAAAGACCTTCCTCTCCAGGACGTTACACTCAGGGGGAAGACAGAGGCTCAGATGGGACCAGGAGCCTTGGTTCTTCCTTCATCAGGTTGAAAGGGTTGGATTTTCTTTGATCTGTAAGTTCCCATCCAATCCTAAGAACCTTAGCATCTCTATTTTATGTAGTCCCTAAATCATAGGGGATGGAATCTGTGCCCTATCAGGTTCCTGCTGTTCCGTAGTGTTATATGGGGTGTTGGATGGGGCCCAGGGTGAGATCTGGCATGTATGTGGGAAAGGGAGGCCATTTTCAGCTCGTAAGAGCAGCCCCCAGTAAGCACTGTTTCACAAATGAGAATTTCCCCCCTTGGTGGTACTGATAAATGAAACTGTCAATTCAGTTGAACCTCAGACCCCTCAGACCCCCCCCCTTTTTTTTTTAAGATTTTGTTTATTTACTAGACAGACAGAGATCACAAGTAGGCAGAAAGGCAGGCAAAGAGAGAGATGAGGAACCAGGCTCCTGCTAAGCAAAGAGCCCGACGTGGGGCTCGATCCCAGAACCCTGGGATCATGACCTGAGCTGAAGGCAGAGGCTTTAACCCACTGAGCCACCCAGGCATGCCCCCCTCAGACCCTTCTTGTCAACATTATGGTCTCAGCCCATTGACTTTGAAAGAAGAGATGTCACATAGAATATGGTATAGATCATTGGAAACTCCTAGGCCCCAAGTGAGTTGTTCTTCTGATGTTTCTAACGTTACAATGGGGATGTGAATCCCTTCTTCCTAAGTTACTGTGAGAATTAAGCGGAAGGCTGGCAGGTCGTAGGTGCTCCTAGTTGTTGTTGTTGTTTTTTTAAGATTTTATTTATTTATTTATTTGACAGAGAGATCACAAGTAGGCGGAGAGGCAGGCAGAGAGAGAGAAGAGGAAGCAGGGTCCCCGCTGAGCAGAGAGCCGGATATAGGGCTTGATCCCGGGACCCTGGGACCATGACCTGAGCGGAAGGCAGAGGCTTTAACCCACTGAGCCACCCACTGAGCCCCAACTCCTGGTTTATAATATTGAAACAAGGGGCCCCTGGGTGGCTCAGTGGGTTTAAGCCTCTGCATTCAGTTTAGGTCATGATCTCAGGGTCCTGGGATCGAGCCCTGCATCAGGCTTCCTGCTCTGAGGGAAGTCTGCTTCTCCCTCTGCCCCTGCTCATGCTCTCTCTCTCTCTCAAATAAATAAATAAAATCTTAAAAAAATATATATATTTAACAATCAGAATGGAGGCGGCCCCCTCTGGAGGTCCATGCTGTGTTGGGCTCTTCCTCTGCTGTCTCAGGATCCTGGTGGGGGTAGTGGGGGTGGTGGGGGTCGGGTGTCTTGGGAGGGCTGGGGCAGCTGTTGATGGCTCTTTGTCTACCAGTCAGAAGGAAAGGGTCAGTAAGCCCCCTCTGAGTGTTAGTATTAGTCCTACTCTCAATGAACTTGACCCTGAGAACCCACCTGTGAACATCAGAGGTTTCTGATTCCCAAGGACTACCTCCCACCCCCCAACCCCCAGAGGGATTTATGAAAAGAAGTCCCTGGTTAGATGGCTGTCAGCCCAGAGGGAGGAAAGGACTCTGACAGCCTCTGTTTGTACACAGTTCACTCTGGCCACGGAATGTTTTCAGCTGGGCTACTCGGCAGACGGCCACTGCAAGGGCCATCCTGAGCCCTCACTGCCCCAGCCCCAGCGGCTGCACTGGGACCTTCCAGAAAAGGTGAGACCGGGCTTTGGGAGCTCTCTTCCAAGTCCCACAGCCCCCTTGGCTTTGACTCGAAGCTCATCCCTACCCCCAAACTCAACCCCAACCCCGACCCCAGTCCCACCCTGACCCCCATCCTTAATCCAGACCTTCAGTGACATGTTCGTCTCTGTTCTCATTTCTGCATTCCACCCCTACTCTGACTCGATTCCCACCTCCACTTCCAGCCCCACTCCCAGCTCTAACCCTACTCCATCTGTAACCCCAGCCATCCGTCCCTCCCTCTTCCTCTGGCAGATCCGTCTGTCCATCTCTCTAGCCCTGAGGGGAGCCAAGACCTTGTCTGGAAACATTGACTGCCACGTCTTCCCCTTCTCCCACTTTGGCAAGAGCTTCATCAAACGCTGCCATCTCTCTTCAGACAGCTTCACCCAGGTGGCCTTGCAGCTGGCCCACTTCCGGGTCAGTCGGGGCCCTAGGCCTCAGCCCCTTGCCAGGACTTTGGTTCCCCTGGGCCTGCCTTGTCAGTCCCTTTAATGACTCCTCTCGGTCATTGCCCTTGGGGGTCCGCCATCTTGATTTCTCTCTCCCGACCACATATTCCCTGAGTGGGAGGAGGCGGGAGGCCTACACAGAGGCGGGTCAAGTTTGTGAAGTTTTCCAGAGACCAGCTGACAGGCTCCTCCCTTGTCCCCCAGGACAGGGGTGAATTCTGCCTGACTTATGAGTCGACTATGACTCGCTTGTTCCTGGAAGGTCGGACAGAAACGGTGCGGTCTTGTACGAGGGAGGCCTGCAACTTCGTGAGAGCCATGGAGGACAAAGAGAAAACAGTGGGTGAAGACCTCGTTTGAGGCTTTGGTCATTTCCATACACTCATTCCTACATTTGCAAATATTTCTGGAGTACCTTCAGAGGACCAGACCCCATGATGGGCATTAAGGACAAAAGAGGAACCAGACCTGGTCTCTGACCTCTAAGAACTCACTGGTGGGGGGAGACAGAGATATTTCAGCAGAGTGTGATATATGCTTTCATGGGGGAGTACCCAACAGGGATTCTGGGTTCCACAATGTTAGCTCTCCTTGATTATTTAACCTCTAAGTGACCTTGTGGCTTCCGTTGGTACCCTCCCATGTAGTCCCTCTGTAACCTCTTTACTCAGAACCCCCCTTGGTACCTCTGTTCCCTCTCCCCCTACCTATTTTGGATCAGTGGAAGGAGTTGGGGCCCTAGATCAGACAGACCTGGGAACCTATCTGATTCTGCTTTGCTGTGTGACCCTGGGCAAGTGACGTCCCCTCTCTGAGCCTGTTTACCCTTGGTAAAGTAGAATTGATATCTCTGCCTTGCAGGGATTTTGCAGGCTGGGTTGAGGCCAGGGGTATGTGACAAACCGCAGCAGTAAGCCCACTTCCTGTCTTTCCATGATCTGTCACCTCCCCCTGGGGGACCCCCAGGAACCCCAGCGCCGTGCTCTGTTCCGCCTGGCGGTGGAAAAGCACCAGGCTCTCCTGAAGGCAGCGATGAGCGGACAGGGAGTTGACCGCCACCTCTTCGCGCTCTACATCGTGTCCCAATTTCTCCACTTGCGCTCGCCCTTTCTGGACCAGGTTG
Organism: Neogale vison; assembly: GCF_020171115.1. NCBI lineage: Eukaryota > Metazoa > Chordata > Mammalia > Carnivora > Mustelidae > Neogale > Neogale vison. The sequence goes on along the minus strand of NC_058097.1, from coordinate 50,775,195 downwards.
GGGTGCAGGGAAAGGGTTAGAGATGGAAGAGGGGAACCATGGGAGGAAAAGGGTACTTCAGGACAAGGAGGGTGAGGTGGGAAAAGGGGGTTACAGGAGAGAGTCGGTAGGGGGCGCAGAGACGGAAAAGGGGAAAAGAGAAGGGGATGGGACGGGGTGGGGGGGTGGTCAGGGAGAAGAAGAGGCGTGGCCACCGGGGGGGCGGGGTGAAAGGAGGTGTGGTCTGGAAGACCTGAGAAAAGGGCAGGATAAGGCAGAAGCAGAGAGGTGTGGTCCGAAAGGAGTGGAAGGGCAGGTGTCAGGGAGGGGAAGGGCGGAGAAACTTAACGATTTAGAAGTGAGAAAGGGCCAGAGCTGCAGGGAGCTGAGCCAAGGGGGGCGTGGACTGGTGGGTCTGTCTGTCTTTATCGCAGGCTTGCCCATCTTCTGCCCCTCAGGTTCACTCGGAGCAGTGGCAGCTCGCCACCAGCCAGATCCCTGTTCAGCAAATCCACCTGTTTGACGTCCACAATTACCCTGACTACGTTTCCTCTGGTGGTGGATTCGGGCCTGTAAGTGGAACTGGGCCTGATCCCACCTCCCTGGACACTAGACCCTGAGGGAGAAGGGCATTGGGGTCTGCACTCTGGCCTAGTGGGGGAGGAGGAGTTCGGAGACTAGTTGGTTCCCCTCCCTCTGTCCCTCTCCAGGCCGATGACCACGGTTATGGCGTTTCATACATCTTCATGGGGGATGACACCATTACCTTCCACATCTCCAGCAAAAAATCTAGCACAAAAACGGTGAGACAGACTTGAACACACACCCCTGGACCCTCCTCCCTCAGGACCCAGGGGTCTGGACTCCTAACTCCCTCTGCTCTTACAACCAACCAGTCTAGAATCCCAGCTCCCTGCTGCCCCTATGATCCAGGAAGCCCAGCCCCCTCCTCCCTCCGACCGGGGCATCGGGGATACCAGCCCTCCTGTTTTCCAGCACCGAGGAGCCCCTCTCCCAGCTTCTCCTGGACATGATGTATTTCTCCTTCCAGGACTCCCACCGACTGGGACAGCACATTGAGGATGCCTTGTTGGATGTAGCCTCCCTCTTCCAGGAGGGACAGCGTCCTAAGCCCAGATGCAGAGGGTTACCGGAGGAGGACTCGGGGCACAGGGGTAGCTGTCTCCCCTGCCACAAGAGGGGCTCCAAGGCAACCACAAAATCCACCAACTTTTGACCCCTCCCTGCAGGGAGCTGGTCTCCCCAAGAACTAGGGAGAGGGTCTCTACAACTGGGCTGGTGCAGGACAGAGGTGGCCTTTTGGGTTTGGAAAATCCCACATCTGGTCCAATAAAGATCTGTAAGCTGGGCTTGTGGTGTTTGCGGTGCTGTTGGGCTGGGCAGGGGTGGGAGAGGTGAGGATCAGGGTGGAGAAGGAGAAGAGTTCCCCTCCATCCCCAGGCCCAACCTGAATTCTCAGTTACAATCAGTTTCAGCTACAACCCCCAACCCTGACCATTCCACTGCACACCAAAGCCAAGCATCCAAGGCCCACCCCAGCCAAACAATCCCCTAAACTCTCATTAGTCCAGTTCCTGCAGCCCCAGTACCACTGCCTGCCCCAAAAGTAAAAATCGACACCATTCCACTCACTCTAGTTGACACCCCTCAAATGAACCCCTCAAGATTCGTTGTTTTTTTTTTTTAAGATTTTATTTTTTTATTTGACAGACAGAGACCACAAGTAGGCAGAGAGGCAGGCAGAGAGAAAGGGGGAAGCAGGCTCCCCGCTGACCAGAGAGCCCGATGCGGGACTCAATCCCAGGACCCTGAGATCAAGGCTGAGGCTTACCCCACTGAGCAACCCAGGCGCCCCATCCACTCAAGATTCTTATTACTCAACCCCAACCCCAGCCATTTCAACCTCTACCTCGGTGAGGGATTCAGCTTCCATAACCAGGAAATGCACCAACTAATGTTCCCCTTGCACTACTGTCAATTCCAATAACCAACAATTCCAAAACACCACACCCCACTACACCCAAAAACTCAACCACAATTCAGAGCATACGACCAGCATGAAAATGTCCAACCCCAAACTCCCATCACCCCACTAAAACTCCATCGCATCCCCATCATAACCCAAACTTGAACCTGACCCATAGTTATGACCTTAAACAGCACACTCCTTGATCGCACCTCCACTCTACCCCCACTACCCCTACAACCCCCACCAGCTCGGCCGCAGTCATATCAATACCAACCCCATCTAACCACACCAAATCCCCAATGATCCAATCCACCACTGCCATAATTCCCATACTCTATGATCCCAAGCCCCTTTTTTCCATCAAGTCGAGCATAATAACCCAAACCCCACAACACATTAAAATCCTGAACACCTTAACTGCCACCATTCCAACCTCCACGTCTAACCCACTAACTCTAGTGATTCTGAAAAACGTCGACAAGTAGGGTGCCTGGCTGGCTCAGTCAGTAGAGTTTGCAACTCTTGATCTCAGGGGCATGATTTCAAGCCCTGTGTTGGAGATCGAGTTTATTTAATCAAAAAAAATTTTTTGACAAGTGCTGTGACCCTCTTCCCTCCACAAGGTGGACCTTCATCCCTTCATCCTCCCCCCGCCCCCTGCACCCTTGAGTGTGGCCTGGAACTAGTGACTCTTTTCCCCCAAGTAAAAGAATATGGTAGAAGTAACTGTGACATGAAAGACTTCTGGTTCCTTCTCACTCTCTCTCGGAATCACTTGCTCTGTGGGAAGCCATCTGCCGTGTCGTGGGAACACTCATGCAGCCTGTGGGGCGGCCCACGTGTTGAGGCTCTGAGGCCTCCTGCCAACTACCAGTGAGGGAACCATCTTGAAAGCAGATCTCCCACCCCAGTCAACCCTGCAGATGACAGCAGCCCAACTGACTTCTTTGCTGTGACCTCATGTAAGTTCCTGAGCCAGACTCCTGACTTGCAGAAACTGTGAGATAATAAATGTTTGTTGTTTTCAGCTGTTATGTCTTGGGTTTTCTTTGTATGCAACAGGATAAAAAGTAATGCAAACTCCCAATATGTCAGCTTCAACCCCATATCCCTAACCTCACCCCCCTTCCAAATCCCATTTCCAAATCCATCCCTATAGGAGATGCACCCTGAGGTGAACCCCCACGATCTGCTACCTCTTCATGTCCACAACTTTGTGTCAGTCCCTTGAGTGTGGGTAGATCTGTGGCTTACTTCCAATCAACAGTATATGGCAAAAGGAATGGCATGTCACCCCCTTAATCTTTCCATGGGGTGAGAGATTCTCTTTGCTGGCTTGCAACCATGTTGAGAAAGCTTCCTTTCCAAAGAACTGTGGGTGGCCAAGTAGAGGCCACCACCAGCCAACACCCAGGAAGGCTCTGGAGGCCTCAGCTATACAGTCAAAAGAAAATGGATTCCACCAACAATCTAAGGAAACTTGGAAGTGGCTGTCCCCCCAGTAGAGTCTCTGATGAGAACACAGCCCTGGGGGTGCCTGGGTGGCTCAGTGGGTTAAGCCACTGCCTTCAGATGGAGTCCCGCATCGGGCTCTCTGCTCAGCAGGGAGCCTGCTTCCTCCTCTCTCTCTCTCTGCCTGCCTCTCTGCCTGCTTGTGATCTCTCTCTGTCAAATAAATAAATAAATAATCTTTAAAAAAAAAAAAAAAAACAAAAAAACACAGCCCTGGACAGCACGTGAATTCTACCCTGGGGAGACCCTGAAATGGAGAATCTTTTTTTTAAATTTATTTAAGGTTTTATTTTTAAGTAATCTCTATACCCAACAAGAGGCCCAAACTCATAATCCTGAGATCAAGAGTCATATGCTCCACCGACTGAGCCAGTCAGGTGCCCCTGAAGTGGAAACAAACTGAACTCTGTCTGCACTTCTGATCTATGGAGATTGTGAGATAATCAATGTGTGTTTTAAGACTCTAAGTTTGGGGTAATTTGTCATGCAGCAACAATGAACACAATCCCATTTCATTTCCCACCAAGCCATCCCCACTTCCTGTGAGAGAATTAATTCTGTTGTTTAAGCCACTGTGTTTATGGTACTTTGTGATGGCAGCCTAAGAAAACTGATATAAAGGTCGTTATTCAACCCACTGTACAGAGTTTTTTTTTTTAACTTTATAGAATCATTTATTATCTTGAACTTACGGTGTGTTATTAAAATGCTGACCATATTTTCTCAGTCCTCTTGTTCACTTCAGATCTGAATTTTTCCAAAGTTATCACATGTCCATCATCTTGTAAAACTTCATCTTCATCCAACAGACCCAGGGTTTTCAGGCCTTCTCGGTACTGCACAAATGATATGGTGCCTTTATGTGAAGTGTCCATCATCTCAAACATAGACACGATGTTAGAGGGATCCATAAAGAAAGGAAAAGCCACGCCTGTTACTTTGGCAATTCTCAGTCATTCCAATATAGATATTAAATACTCTCTTGGTTTTTCCAGCCGGAAAAAGAGCAGGGTGCTGGTGAGATAGTTCAGCAACTCCATAATCTGGTGTTTTTCCAAATAATTCCTGGCCTCCAGCTCCCTGCTGCCGCCCGCCTGCATGGCTCCGTGTGGGGGCCCCACTGTACAGAGTTTTGATCACTGTACCATGGTTAGGAAAAAGGTTAACATTAGAAGGTGAGCAAAGGGTGTGCAGGAACCATCTGTATTTTTTTTTCTTTTTAATTAGGCTTCACATGCAAAATGGAACTGAACCCATGACCCCAAGATCACAAGTCCCATGTTCTACTGCCTGAGACAGCCAGGTGTCCCTGTACTACTTTTTAAAAATAGACTTTATTGGGGTGCCTGGGTGCCTCAGTCGGTTAAACATCTGAGTCTTGGTTTTGGCTGGGGTCATGATCTCAGGTTTGTGAGACTGAGCCCTGCAATGAGCCCCGCACCAGAATCGGTTGCTCAGCACAGAGTCGACTTGAGATTCTCTCCCTCTCTGCCCCGCCCCCGACTTGGGCTCATGCTCTCTCTAATCTACAACTAAAAAAAATAATAATAAAATAGACTTCATTTTTTAGAGCAGCTTTAGGTTCACAGAAAAATTGATGAAAGTCACAGAGAGTTCCCATATACCCCCTTCCCCCTTGCTCGCCTCCCCCATTATCTCCATCCACCACCACCCCCAACCCGAGAGTGGGACATTTGGTGCAATTCAGGAACCAACATTGACACGTCATCATCACTTTTGCGACTTTCTCTAATCCAAATTTATTTCAATTTTTTCTTAAGAGAAGGCTGTGCCTTTATTGGCCAAGCAGGCTACTTGAGAGGGATGAAGCGGCAGGAATGGGTGGCCCGATACCCGGCCTGCTGGGTTTCACAGGCTTCTGGTGATGGAGAACTCGCCCCGGTGGTGGCCAGTCATCTTGGGCTTGATTCCCACCTGGGGAAGGTCTTACCCTGGGAGACACCCGCCAGGAGGGCCACCACCTCGGGCAGGGTGATCACATCCCGCAGGGGCGACTCAACCATCTGGGGTTTCTCCAGGGCACAGCCCCCCTCTTGGCCTTGCACAGGCGCTTTAGCAGCGAGCGCCACTTCCCGCGCAGGCGCTGGGCAGGTGTGTCAGGTGCGTCTGGTGCGTCATATGCGTCAAGAGCGTCATATGCGTCAGGAGCGTCGGACGCTCATGGACGGCACCAGCAGCTGGTGGAGGACCACCCTCCTCTAGATGAATTCACAGAGGGGCGCTCTACTTTCACTGCTTTGCTTCCGCCATGTTTTCAGCTCTTTGGAAAGGTGAAGTGACCATTTATTCTTTGTATTTTAATTTTTTACTTTTATTTGTTTATTTGAGGGGGGAGGGGTTGAATCCTCAAGCAGACTCCCGCTGGGGATGGAGCCCAAGGAGGGCTTGTCCCAGGACCCTGAGGTCATGACCTGAGTGGAAACCAAGAGTCCTCTGCTCAATCGACTGAGCCACCCAGGCGCTCCTAAAATAACCATTTTTAAGGTTATTGGACATATGTGCTAAGGGCTTCTCACAGCGAGGCTAACAAGTGTGGATCAGAGACTTGTAATGACTAGCTTAAATCTTGTCAAAGACCAGTTCGTTTGTGTATTCATTCAACAAACCGTATTAAGTGTCAAAAAATATATATATATTTTATATATATTTATAATATAATATATATAATATATATTTACATATATTTATAAAGTTCCATTCTTTTTTTTTTTTAAAGATTTTATTTATTTATTTGACACAGAGAGATCACAGGTAGGGAGAGAGGCAGGCAGAGAGAGAGAGGAGGAAGCAGGCTCGCTGCTGAGCAGAGAGCCCGATGCGGGACTCGATCCCAGGACCCTGAGATCATGACCTGAGCCGAAGGCAGCAGCTTAACCCACTGAGCCACCCAGGCGCCCCTATAAAGTTCCATTCTTGACTGGGTATTTGCTATTAGGAAATTACATTAATTCTTCATGGGTGATAGTGGTCTTGTGGTCATGTTAAAAAGAACTCTTGGGCGCCTGGGTGGCTCAGTGGGTTAAGCCGCTGCCTTCGGCTCAGGTCATGATCTCCCGGTCCTGGGATCGAGGCCCGCATCAGGCTCTCTGCTCAGCAGGGAGCCTGCTTCCTCCTCCTCTCTCTACCTGCCTCTCTGCCTACTTGTAATCTCTCTCTGTCAAATAAATAAATAAAATCTTCAAAAAAAAAAAAAAAAGAACTCTTATCTTTAAGGAAATGCACACTAAAGTGTTTAGGGATAAAATAAGACTGTATGGGTGAGCTTCCCAGGGATCCCGTGGAGAGGTGTTACATTGCTGTCTATTTGTGGCTGTAACTAGTTGCCTCAAATTCAGCACTTTAAGTAATGCTAAGTTACTATCTTACACTCTGGAGCCCGGAAGTATATAATGTTCTCATTGGACTGAAAGCAGGGCGTCAGCAGGTTTCTTCTTGTAGGCTCCAGGGTAGAATCCATATCATTGTCCTCTAGAAAGCCTCTAGAAGCCACCCACATTCCTGGGGTCCGGGCTGCTTCTTCCCTCTTCCTTGCCAGCATTGTTGTCCCTGCCGTGCCTTTCTGTTCTATATCTTCCTGTGACTGATGCCTGCCATCATCTTGCACTTATAAGGACCCTTGTGACTATTGTAGGACCACTTGGAAAATCCAGGAATAGCTCCCTATCCTAAAACCAGCTGTTGAGAAACCTTAATTCCTTCTGCAACCTAATTCCCTTTTGCCATGTAGCAGAACACCGTCACAGGTTCCAGGGATCAGGACGTGGACATCTTTGTGGGGGGGCATTCTTCAGCCCACCACAGGGGCAAGAGTGAAACAAGCTTGGACACAAGTTGATAAGTAGTAAAGCTAGGGGATGGTCATGGGGGGTGTGGAGACTTCATTATCATCATGTTATTTTTAAAATACGTATCCATTTTTGTTCCTTTTTTTAAAAGATTTTGTTAGAGAGCATGCGCATGAGAGCACAAGCAGGGGGAGCAGGAGAGGCAAAGGAAGAAGCAGATTCTGCTGAGCAGGGAGCCCGATATGGGGCTTAATCCCAGGAATCTGGGATTTTTTTTTTAAAGATTTTATTTATTTATTTGACAGAGAGAGAAAAAGAGAGATCACAAGCAGGCAGAGAGGCAGGCAGAGAGAGGGGGGAAGCAGGCTCCCCGCTGAGCAGAGAGCCTAATGCGGGGCTCAGTCCCAGGACCCTGACATCATGATCCGACCTGAAGGCATATGCTTAACCCACTAAGCCACCAAGGAACCCCAACTCTGGGATTATGACCCAAGCTGAAGGCAGATGCTTAATGACTGGACCACTCAGGTGTCCCGACTTCATCATATTATTTTACTTTTGTATATGCTTCGAATTTCTGTAACGAAGAGTTAAATGAATAAAAATATTGCCCAGACTTTTTCTACCTCTGTCAGCTGATTTTAGGGAACTCCTCCTCATTTCAGCCCTGCTCAGTGTAGTCTTAAATGTCGACTCAAGGACAGGGGCTTGTGCAACAGGGGTCTAGCCCACCTGCTTATGTTGTTTATTTGTGTCCACAGGCTCTGCTTGTCTGACCCCAGGTCCATCTTCTGGTCTACCAACCTAAAATGCTTGAGGGGGTCCAGCAGAAGGAGCTCGTGATTACAAAGTTCAGTAATCATAGTAGCATGGCACTGGCATAAAGGAAGGTATGGAACCAATGGAAAAGAATAGAGAAGTCAGAAATAAACCTTCTTACATGTAGTCAAATGATCTTTGACAAGTATGCCAAGACCACTCAATGAAGAAAGGACGGTCTTTTCTTTTTTTAAAAAAATATTTAATTTATTTATTTGACAGAGATCACAAGTAGGCAAAGAGGCAGGCAGAGAGAGAGGAGGAAGCAGGCTCCCTGCAGAGCAGAGAGCCTGATGGAGGGCTCCGTCCTAGGACCCTGGGATCATGACCCGAGCTGAAGGCAGAGGCTTAACCCACTGAGCCACCCAGGCGCCCCAAGGACAGTCTTTTCAAAAATGATATTAGGAAAAAGGGATATTCTCATGCAAAAGAACAAAATAAGACCTTTACCTTATCCCATGTACAAAAATTAACTCAAAATGGACCAAAGGCCAAAATGTAAGAAATAAAATTATTAAAACTTTTAAAAAATATATTTATTTATTTCCTGAAGTTATCTCCACACCCAACAGGGCTTGAGCTCACATCCCAGGATCGAGTCTCATTCTCCACCCATGGAGGCAGGCAGGTGCCCCTATTAAATTCTTAAAACACAGGGCAAAAGCTTCATGACTTTGGATTCATGACTTCAGTGACTTCCTGGATGTGACAACAAAAGCACAGACAACAAAATTAAACATAAAATTAAAAAATAAATAAAATAAATACATTTAAAAAAGAACACAAATAACTTCCATGCATCCAAGGACACAGCCAACAGAGTGAAAAAGCAGCCCACATACTAGAAGGATATATTTGCATGTCATCTATCTGATAAGGAGTTAATATCCAGAACTCCTCCAACTCCATAAAAACAAAAAACAAATGACCCCATTCAAAAATGGGCCAAGGACTTGAATAGACATTTCTCCAGAGAAGATACACAAATGGCCAATAAGCACATGAAAAGAAGTTCCTGGTGGTTGCCAGGAGCTGGGAGGAGGGAGGAATGGGGAATGAGGCGGTTTTGTTTAATAGGCACAGAGTTTCTGTTGGAGATAATGAAAAGTTCTGTCAGTAGAATAGACTGTGGCGATGGGTAAACAACATTGGGAGAGTAATTAATGCCACTAAATTGTAAACGTAAAGATGGTTAAAATGGGAACTTTTATGCTATGCTTGTTTTAGCCACAATCTGAAAAGCCGGCAGTTCCATTTGGTCATGATCCTGTGACCTTGTTTGGGTTGGTCTTGTCTGTCTTGCAGTGGCTGCATAGCTCCGCTGGGAAGTGGCCAGGACCCTCCCCCTTCACGGGATCTCTTCAAGAGATCTCCCCAGCAAGGCAGCCTGACCTATTTTATGGTAGCCCAGGGCTGCCCAGGGTGCAAAAACAGACCTGCTGGCCTTGTAAAGCTTCAATCTAGAATAGGCAGAACCTCACTTCCGTCTTGTCCAACTGGTGAAAGGAAGTCATGAGGCCAGATTGAAGGGGCGGGGCTTACACAGGGTGTGACCTCTGGGATTTATGGCTCACTGGGCCTCTGATGAGACGGACTACCATAGCAGCGAACTGTGTGTGTTCCTGCAGCGACCTGCTCCGTAGTTTCCACCCTCAGGATAGTCAGGGGTCCCAGCTCCCCTGGAGGGGTTGCTTCAGCAGTGTCCTTCCAAGAGGCTTTCCTGAACGTGTAGCCCAGAGTCCACTCCTCCAACCCTTCCTGACATTTCCCGTGTTTATTTCCTTGTATTAAATCCTTCCTGTTTATGGGGCGCCTCGGTGGCGTGGTTGGTTAAGCCTCTGATTCCTGGTTTCGGCTCAGGTTGTGATCTCATGGTGGTGAGATCGAGCCCCGAATTGGGCTTTTCTCTCAGTGCAGTCTGCTTGAGATCCTCTCTCCCTCTCCCTTTGCCCCTCCGGCTTATTCGTATGCTCTCTCTCAAGTAAATAAATCTTTAAAAAGATTGGGGCTTAAAACAAGGAAAGCAGCCTCTCTTACCTTCAGTTGTATTTTGGCTAATAGGCAAACATTGCCATGAGGGCTTATCCTGGTAGCAAGGGATATATTAGTGTTCTGGGGGTTTTGTAACAAAGTACCACTGTTGGGTGACTTCAGTAACAAACCTTGTCTGACAGGTGGCCTAGAAGTCTCAGATCAGAGTGTCTGCAGGGGTTGGTTCCTTCCAAAGCTGCGAGGGTGACTCTATTCCCTGCCTCTCTGAGCTGAAGGCAGACATTTAACCAAGTAAGCCAGCCAGGCGTGCCCCCCCCCACATACTTCTATACCTTTTAACAACGAATGATAAACTCTGAAGAAGCCACAAACTCTGAAGAAGCCACGTGACCAAAGAAAAAGGGTTTTAGGCTAGGGGTGGTTAAGTTGCGGGGAAGTGACTGAGAAATATGCAGAGGGAACTAGCTGGAGATAAGGATTATCTTAGAAACCGCTTGTTTGAAGAACCCTCTGGGTGCCAACTTCCCATCTTCTCCACAGCCTTAATCTCCCCCCTGGGATATTTACAGAAGTCCTCATTTCTCAGGAATTTCTGCCCGTGGTCAGATAAAAGAAACTCTGAGAAGGCTTCTTTCTGCCTCTGTTGATACTCATTTGCCTCTAGCTCAAAAAAGTCCTTATGCCCAAGTGGTATATTTTGGGGTGGCATATTCTGATCCCCTTCATTGATGCAGAACTCCTAAAAATCCCTTTAAGAGCGAGGGATGCGGGGCGCCTGGGTGGCTCAGTGGGTTAAAGCCTCTGCCTTCGGCTCAGGTCATGATCCCAGGGTCCTGAGTTCAGGCCCCGCATCAGGCTCTTTGCTCAGCGGGGAGCCTGCTTCCTCCTCTCTCTCGCTGCCTGCCTTGTGATCTCTGTCTGTCAAATAAATAAATAAAATCTTTAAAAAAGAACAGGGAATGCTTGGGTGGCTCAGTTGGTTGGGCGTCTTCCCTCGACTCATTTCATGATCCCAGGGTGCTGGGATCAAGTCCCACATTGGTCTCCTGCTCAACGGGAGCCTGCTTCTCCCTCTGCCTGCCACTATTCCTGCTTGTGCGCACTCTCTCTCTCTCTCTCTCTCTGACAAAATCTTAAACAGAAAGGAAAGGAAGGAAGGTAGAGATGAAGGGAGGAAGAGAGAGACAGAGGGAAGGAGGAAGGGAGAGAGGGAGGAGGAAGGAAGAAAAAGGAGATATTTGGAATCTTTTGAATGACAAAAATTTTGGGCAGGGCGCCTGGGTGGCTCATTTGGTTAAGCATCTGCATTTGGCTCAGGTCATGATACCAGGATCCTGGGATCAATCCCCATGTCGGGCTCCGTGCTCAGCAGAGTCGGCTTAAAGATTCTCTCCCTCTGTTCCTCCTCTCACTTGGCCCACAAACATTCTCTCTCTCAAATAAATTTTTAAAATCTTAAAAAAAGGGCGCCTGGGTGGCTCAGTGGGTTAAGCCACTGCCTTCAGCTCAGGTCATGATCTCAGGGTCCTGGGATCGAGTCACACATCGGGCTCTCTGCTCAGCAGGGAGCCTGCTTCCCTCTCTCTCTCTCTACCTGCCTCTCCGTCTACTTGTGATTTCTCTCTGTCAAATAAATAAATAAAATCTTAAAATAAATAAATAAATTAAAAAAAATAAAATCTAAAAAAAAAAAAAGGCCTAAACATCAGGTCCAGTGATTTCCCCAGTTGACGAAGACATCAAGGTGCTGTGGGGGTGGTGTGCCTGGAGAGGGCATGGAAGCTCCAAACCTCTTACCCACCCTTAGCCTTACACCTCTTTTCTGTTTGTGGTTCCTGAGCTGTATCCTTTATAATAAACCAGTAATAGTAACTAAAGTGCTTTCCTGAGTTTTGTGAGTTGTTCTGGTAAATGAATTTAACCCTGAGAGGCAGGTGTCATGGGATCCCCTGAATTTGTGGTCGGCTGGGCAGAGATGTGCAAGGCCTGGGCACGCTATTTGCCACCAGCATCCGAAGCGGGCAGTCTTGTGGGACTGAGCCCTTAACCTTTGGGGTCTGGGTTAACTCTGGATCGCTAGCATGGACATTGAACTGACCTGTTGGACATTTAGTTGGTGGCAGAGAATCTGAGAATTAGTTGGTGTGGAAAAACACGATGTATTTGATGTCACGGAGGAAAAGAAACCTTTCAACCCTCAAAATAAGATTTTGAAGAATTTCGGGGCGCCTGGGTGGCTCAGTGGGTTAAGCCTCTGCCTTCAGCTCAGGTCATGATCTCAGGGTCCTGGGATCGAGCCCCGCATCGGGCTCTCTGCTCAGCAATGAGCCTGCTTCCTCCTCTCTCTGCCTGCCTCTCTGCCTACTTGTGATCTCTCTCTCTCTCTGTCAAATAAATAAATAAAATCTTAAAAAAAGATTTTGAAGAATTTCGCTATTCTCAATTGCTTTAGGATAATATATTTGTCAACTGTTATTATTTACGAAGTTGTTTTTTTTTTAAGATTTTATTTGACACAGAGAGAGAGAGATCACAAGTAGACAGATAGACAGGCAGAGAGAGAGAAGGGAGGAAGCAGGCTCCCTGCAGAGTAGAGAGCCTGATGCGGGGTTCGATCCCAGAACCCTGGGATCATGACCTGAGCCGAAGGCAGAGGCTTCTGAGCCACCCAGGTGCCCCTATTTACAACGTTTTAATGTTTCTCATCTTTCTAATCTTTGAGGACCATGCTGGTAAGTGTTACAGGATAGTTTAATATATTAGTTTTAGACCCATCTTCTTACTCTTCTGTTGAAAATAGAATCTTTGCTTCTCTCATCTGTTTCTTCAGAAGATCTTAAGAGGAATTGGGTCAGATCCTTTAAAAATAATCTCACGGGGGGCGCCTGGGTGGCTCAGTGGATTAAAGCCTCTGCCTTCGGCTCAGGTCATTATCTCAGGGTCCTGGATCGAGTCCCGTATCGGGCTTTCTGCTCACTGGGGAGCCTGCTTCCTCCTCTCTCTCTCTCTGCCTGCCTCTGCCTACTTGTGATCTCTGTCTGTCAAATAAATAAATAAATAAATAAAATCTTTTAAAACAGTAATCTCACTGGAATTTTGATTGAACTTGTACTAAAACCACGATATAATTTGGATAGAATTCACATCACTATAGCATTGAGACTCTCTCTCCAGGAAAACAATTAGTCCGTCGTGCTTTCAAGTACTCTTTTGAAAGTGTATTTGGGCCTTAGGGGTATAGACCGGATTACTCATAGTCACTGGCCCTTGGCACACGCTGCTGTTTGGTGTGCCAGTTACTAAGCTATTACCTTTTGGCTCCAGATCCATTCCCGGGTTCTGAGCTTCCTATACCTGAGATAGACGCCCTGCTAACCACGCAGCCACTTTGCCCATGGGCTGCTTTGGACTCTGCCAACAGGGGGCGCCAGAGAGATTGTGGAAGCCTGGAGGAAGCAGTAGGGACCGTGCTCCTTCCTGTTTGCTCTCTGCTTCTTTCCTGTCCCTTGCTTTTTCCCATCAGCATCAGCATTACCCAGCACAGCTATTTTGCCCCGAGGTGAGGCAGTTCCTTCCTGTAGCAGCTGCTGGATAGAATTTGCAGTTTTCCCAAATCTTGGACGCCCCCAGAGACCAACACCATTCACAGTGTGCTTCCAAAGAGGGCCCCAGCCGCTAGTGGTCCCCTGAGCTCGGACATGCCTGCATCAAATGAGCAGTGTCCCCTTCTGTTACCTGAGCTTCGTCCGCTACGGACCCCTCATCCAAATCTTTAGTTTCAGTAATTCTAAATTTTCTCCTTTGGTTTTTCTGTCGCAGGGGTGATAGCTGCTTCCTGTACTTAACCACTACCATGATACCATTGGATTCTCTTTTTGCCTTTCAGTTACCTGCTTCACCAATCCTTTATAATCTAAGTAACATTTATATGCAGTCAGCTCTGTGACGATCATGGTGTGATTTCTGTCTCCCGATACACCTTGACTGGCACCAGTATTTGCAACAGGAGACCGATTCTCAAAGGCAGGGTTTGAGGGGTGGTTTCATTGTTGTTTAGGGGTTGGACCCAGTGATGAGCTCCTTGCCAACGAGAAATGAGATGCTAGTGATCCGTGGTGTGCAGTGGCATCAAGGTCAATCATATGTTATCACCTGGGTTGACTTTGATGAAGTTCCAACTGGAGCGAGTGACTTGGGAGATCAAATGGCTGCTTCGATCGATCGATCATTACGACATGATGATGGCCACAGGATACCAATACTCGGTGGCTTTTTCTGAGTGCCCGACATGCTTATTGAACAAACATTATAAGCTCAGGTCTTTAAACTCTCAGCTCCAATTATACTTGGAAAGCCAGCTAGCTTCTGTGGAAGCCCCAATAAAATATTTCTTGTAAATACAAGGTTAGCAGTACTGAAAATCCAACAGAAATTGTGGCTGTGTGGGTTGCAGAATGACGTAGCCCATTGAGCTTAAACCCTCTCCAGGTCTCTAATATAAAGGTTTGGGCATTGAATGGGAAAGAGTGGGATCCTGAGACTTTCAGTGGGGATGTCTAGTTGGAGACAGATAAACCTAAGTATCTTGAACTTTCTCTGTCCTACTTTTCCATATTGGCTGCCATTTCATTTCTCCACTCCCCTTTGTGACCAAGGTCATCAGGTCATCAAAAGAGTGATCTATACCTACCATCTCTAAGTCATTGCCTCTCCATCCTTACTTTCTTTCTTTTTTTTTTTTTAAAGACTTTATTTATTTGACAGAGAGAGAGCACAAGCAGGGGAAGCAGTAGGCAGTTGGAGAGGGAGAAGCGGGCTCTATGCGGAGCAGGGAGCCCCATGTGGGACTTGATCCCAGGACTCCGGGATCATGACCTAAGCTGAAGGCAGCTGCCTAACCAACTGAGCCACCCAAGTGCCCCCTCCTTTTTAAAGATTTTATGCCACCCATCCTTTCTTAAGCACAGACTTCTTGGGGCACCTGACTGGTTCAATCAGTAGAGAGTGTAATTCTTGATCTCCAAGTCGTGAGTTTGAACCCCGCATTGGGTGTACAGGTTACTTAAAAATAAAATCTTTAAAACAAAACAAAAACACAGCCACCCCCCACTACCCAAAATTTCATTTTACACAACTTCATTTTTTACCAAGGACCCACACTGGTACCTATTGACGCTAATCAAAAGACATCCAAAGAGGGTTTTCGCTCTTATGAAATGCAAACTGCTTCTCTGCTTTATGCCATTTCTGCCCATGAAAGCTTTCATATGAACGCTCTCTTTTCAGATACCAAGGGGAATCTGTACACTCCTCCAGGCTTTCCCTGCCAGCACTCCACTGAAACTACTTTTTAAAAAAAATTTTTTTAAAGATTTCATTTGAGAGAAAGAGAGAGAGATGATAAGCATGTGGGAAGAGTAGAGGGAGAAATAGACTCCCCACCAAGCAGGGAGCCTGATGCAGGACTTGATCCCAGGACCCAGAGATCATGACCTGAGTCAAAGGCAGATGCTTAACAACTGAGCCACCCAGGCACCCCTCTTGTCTTTCTTAAATAAATAAATAAATATATATATATATATATATATATATATATATATATATGGATTACTCTTTTTGTTCCAGTAATTTTCTTTAACTAACTCAAGATACAACAGACAGGATGCCTAGGGTGGCTCAGTCAGTTAAGTGTCTGCTTTTGGCTTGGGTCATGATGCCGGGTTCCTGGTTAGTCTCCCTGCTCAGTGGGGAACCTGCCTCTCTCTCCCCCTCTGCCTCTGCCCCTTCTCAGTTTATGCTCTCCCTTTCAAGTAAATAAATAAAATCTTAAAAAAAAAGACACGGTAGTCCACTCAATATCTCCTTTTGGGTATCTAGAAGCATCTCTGACAACATTCACATACCAGGTCTTGCCTGACATCCGATCTGTTTCTTTACGGTTTTCAGTATCTGCCCTGTACCTCAGAGGGGGCCCTCAGAGACTCTGTTCCCCAGCTCTCCATACCGCCCAGCCCCTGCAGGAGAGAGACTGATGTGAGGGAGAGATGACAGAACCTTTCTTCTGCTCCCTCTCTGCCTCAGGGAGCTTCTCTGGCAGTGGCTGTAGCTCTCACTAGACAGACCCGCTGTGGTTCCTCTTCCATCAGGTGACCTCAGTCCCTGGACATCACCACTTCCTCCGTTTGTCCTTCCAGCCTAGGAGTGCTTGTGGCTTCCTCCTGATGCTGATCTCTGGCTTTTCTCACCATCCCCTTTTGGCCCCTCAGGTCTCCCATTACCCAGGCAACCACACGTTCAATGCTACCTCACACCTACCTCACCCGTTCCAAGTAGTTGCCTCACCCATTCCGAGTAGTTGCCGTTGGTTGGTTCGGTCTTGATTGCTACAGTTGTTCTCGGTGTCAAGAGTGGCTTCAGGCGACAGATCTCCCAGCTGGGGTTCTGGGGTTAGCTGGTTCACCCATGTGCGCTTTAATGAAATGATATCTTTGCAGGTAGAAAAGGGGAGTCCAGTTCTTTCTAGAATATGTTGTCTCTCGGAGGACTGTAGAAGAGGCTTGGGGGCCGACAGATGTGTCGCAATGAGAATAGTTCTTGGACCCTTAACGACCACGTCCTTATGTATACAACATCCCCTCTGGACTCTCTTCCTTTTTTTTTTTTTTTTAAGATTTTATTTATTTATTTATTTGTCAGAGAGAGAGGGAGAGCAAGAAAGCAAGCACAGGCAGGCAGAGGCAGAGAGAGAAGCAGGCTCTCTGCTGAGCAGGGAGCCTGATGTTGGACTCCATCCCAGGATGCTGGGATCACAATCTGAGCTGAAGGCAGCTGCTTAACCAATTGAGCCACACAGGTGTCCTTGGACTCTCTTCTTTAAAATATTATTTAAAGATTTTATTTTTAAGTAATTGCTACACACACAACATAGGGCTCACCCGTACTACCATGAGATCAAAAGTCACATGCTCCAGTGACTGAGCCAGCCAGGAACCCCTTTGGCCTTATTTCTTCCTCTGTATCTTAGTCAGTTCTGGTTGAGATAACAAAATGCTGTAGGCCAGGCGGCTTAAATAACAAACATTTATTTCTCACAGTTCTGGAGGCTGGGAAGTCCGAGATCAAACTGCTGGCAGATTTGGTGTCGGTTCCTGGTTTGCAGATGGTTGCCTTCTTACTGTGTACTCACATGCTGCAGGGGGAGGGAGAGAGAGAGGGAGGGAGAGATTGTGTCTCTTCTTGAAATGGCAGTAATCCCCGGGCACCTGGCTGTCTCATTTGGAGGAACATGTGACTCTTGATCTCAGGGTTGTGGATTTGAGCCCCAACTTGGGTATAGAGATTGCTTAAAATTAGAATCTTTAACAAATAAAAAATAAATTTAAAAATAATAAATAAATAAGTAAAGGTACTAATCCCATCATGGGGTTTCACCTTTACAGCCTCATCTAAATCTCTCAGTGGACCCATCTCCAAAAGTCGCAGTGAGGATTAGGGCATCAACATATGAATTTTGGTGGATACAAACATATTGTCTGTAGCACTCTGTAAAATAAGAATAATTATTCACTCTCTGAAGGTTTCAGAACCCCCAGTTCCCATCATGTTGTGGGTACAAATGAAGCCACATTAATGAACCTCAAATCTTCAAGCATTTAATCTATAAATCAACTAGAAAGAAGTAACATCTTCATAGTAATATCTTTTTTTTTTCCCAAAGAATTTATTCAACAGAGAGGGAGAGAGAACGCACACAAGCAGGGGGAGCAGCCGCCAGAGGGAGAAGCAGGCTCCCTGCTGAGCAAGGAGCCTGATATGGGATTCGATTCCAAGACCCTGGATCATGATCTGAGCTGAAGGCAGACACTTACCACCATCACCCAGGCACCCCTTTATAGTAATATCTTGTAAGCCATGAAGATAATGCCCCATTTATTGAGGTAACTTTTCTCAATGATGTGTTTTCTGTAGAGTTCATGACATATCTTTTGTTAGATTCCTAGAATTTTTTTAGCTTTATGTTATCTAGAAAGAGTACCTTTAAAATTTTTTTTTCATTTTCTAAATTTTTATCACTGGCATACAGAAATAAGTTGATTTTTTTAATGTTTGTCTTTTTAATTTTTTTTAAAAGATTTTGTTTATTTATTTTACAGAGAGAGATCACAAGTAGGCAGAAAGGCAGGCAGAGAGAGAGGGGGAAGCAGGCTCCCCGCTGAGCAGAGAGCCTGATGCGGGGCTCGATCCCAGGACCCTGAGATCATGACCTGAGCCTAAGGCAGAGGCTTAACCCACTGAGCCACCCAGGTGCCCCTGTTTGCCTTTAAAAAAAAAAAAAAACCACATTTTATTTATTTATGAAAGAGTGAGAGAGGGAACACAATAATAGGGGAGCTGGAGAGGGAGAAGCAGGCTCCCCACTGAGCAGGGAGCCTGATGCAAGGCTCGATCTCAGGACCCAGGGATCATGACCTGAGCCGGAGGCAGATGCTTAATGACTGAGCCACCCAGGCGCTCCATTATGTTGGCCTTTAAAAAAAAATTATTTTAGAGAGAGAGTGAAAGAAGGGTAGAGGAGACAGGAGAGAATCTCAAGCAGACTCCCCACTGAGTGTGGAGCCAGACACAGGGCTTGATCCCATGACCCTGAGATCATAACCTGAGCTGAAGGCAGATGCTAACCCCACCACCCAGGGAGCCACCCAGGCACCCTATTTCATTATAATTCATTATGCACTTTTAATTTGTGAACTTTTCTGTTTATGTTATACTTCAACTACAAGTTTAAAAATAGTATTACTGTGGTGGTTTAAACAATGTCCACAAACTGACATATTCTCCAGAATATGTCTGCAGGGGCACCTATTTGTCTCAGTCGGTGTTGGGTGGGATTCTTAATCTTGGGGTTGTAAGTTTGAGCCCCACATTGGTGAGGGATTGCTTTAAAAAATAAAATTGCTTTTTTTAAAAAAAAAGATTTTATTTATTTGACAGAGATCACAAGTAGGCAGAGGGGCCGGCAGGGGAGGAGGGGGAAGCAGACTCCCTCCCCCCAACTTGTGCACTCTCAAATATTTTTAATTTTTAGTTTTTAAAAAGATTTTTATTTATTTGACAGAGATCACAAGTAGGCAGAGAGGCAGGCAGAGAGAGAGAGAGGGGAAGCAGACTCCCCACTGAGCAGAGAGCCTGATGCAGGGCTCTCTCCCAGGACCCTGAGATCGTGACCTGAGCCGAAGGCAGAGGTTTTAACTGACTGAGCCACGCAGGCGCCCCATACTGTACAATCTTTTAAGTGTCTGCGGATTCTTTGACAAGCTCCTTGAGTATGATTAGGACTTAGTGACTCAATTCTAATGAATATGAATGGGGGAAATGGTAGTACGCAACTACAGAAACTAGGTCATCAAAGACAACGTGGCTTCCTGCTTGTTCTGAGACCACTTGCTCTCGGGG
This sequence comes from Neogale vison, assembly GCF_020171115.1. Classification (NCBI taxonomy): domain Eukaryota; kingdom Metazoa; phylum Chordata; class Mammalia; order Carnivora; family Mustelidae; genus Neogale; species Neogale vison. The sequence goes on along the minus strand of NC_058097.1, from coordinate 50,755,644 downwards.
CATTAGCTGCCGTGCGAAACTGAGGCCTCCAGACAAGAGCCCCATGAGGGTGCCATCTTGAAAGCACCACTTCCAGCCACAGTCAAGTCTTCATATGACTGCAGCCCCAGCTGAGCCTCTGACAGCCTTGTAAGGAGCCTGAGCCCAAACTGTCCAGCTAAGCTTCTCCCAGATTCCTGACCCTCAGAAATTGTGTGAGATAATATATGTTTATTGTCTTTGCCATTAAGTTTGGGGAGGGATAATTTTTTACCCACCAATAGACAATTAGCTGGTTAAAAAAAAATCATTCTAGGAGCATCTGACTGGCTCAGTTAGTAGAGCATGTGACTTTAAAAAAAAAAAAGTATTTTAGAGAGAGAGAGCATGAGTAAGAGGGGTAGAGGGAGAGGGGAGAGGATCTTAAGCAGACTGTGCTTAGCGTGGAGCTCGATCCCATGACTCCGAGATCTCAAACTGAGCTGAAACCAAGAGTTGGACGCTTTACTGAGTGCACCACCCAGGGGTCCCGAAAGCATGTGCCTCTTGATCTTGGGGTTGTGAGTTTAAGCCCCATGTTGGGTATAGAGGTTCCTTAAACTTTATATCATTTACAAATTTAATAATTTATAATATAATTTAATACATAATATATATGAATAGTATATATGTATATATGTAATGTGTATTTATAGATTTATAAATTTATTATATAAATTTATAAAAATAAAAAATCACTCTAAAAACATTTAGATTGACAGACCCAAACTCTACTGCAGAACGTTATTTCTTCCCCCTTCTTGACTCGTCAAAGAACTGTACCGTCATCAGCTCCTCTGTAGAAACCAGGACACCCCACTGGCCGAGGATCAAGTCATAGTGAGCAGAGGCTAGTGCTTGGGATGTGCGCACTTTCCCAGCCCCCTTCTGGTGCCAAAAATGAGACAGAATTCATGCCGGCATGAGAGGCCATTTATTGTTCTGGGGTTGGGCCCCCACGTTTTGGGGGGGTTGTCCCCCCACTTCCTCCCCCCATTGTCCCTGTGGACCCCTCAAGTGGCAGGTTGCTGAGTTGATCGTGGAGGGAGCACATCTTCAAGTGTAGATAGTCTAGAGTGGCCACCTTCTCCCTGTAATGACAGAGGGTGGGGAGCTGGTGCTGTCAAGGCCAGATGCCACAGGACTGCAGTGAGGAGGGTGATTCAGGCCCGTTCCCCAAGACCTCACCCTCCTCCCATGCCCTCAGCCTCCTTCCTCACTCCGGCTTCATCTTGTCCGTCAGCAGCAGGTTCTTGGCCCGCAAGGCTTCGTCTTGGGCCAGCCGAAGGGTGGAGCTCAGGGCCTCTGCCCTGACGTGTTTGGCCAAGGCCTGGCGCTCCAGCTCCTGGGGAGAGGAGTGTAGGCACCGCTGGACTTGCCGGACTGGGCTGGGGGTGGAGGGGGAGCTGGATCGTGGAGGGCAGGGGGCATGGGGCCCAGGGGCCCACTTTCCTCCCACAGGGCATCCCATCATATTCTGGGCCTGAAACTGACCCAAGCATCCCACAGTGTGCTGGGCTTTCCAAATTCCCATTGTGTGCTACCGACTGTCTGTGCCTTAGTGTACTGGATCCCCATGTCCTGGCAAGCACTAACTGAGCACCTAACATACTGTCGCCTAATGCCCAGGAACCGTCATGCACTGGATATGTGTCTGGGCCCCGGTATCCCATCATGTGGCAAACTTCTGCATCCCCTAATTCAGAAAATCCCACCTCTCTTTATCTATTTGACCAGCATCTCAGTTATAGTCATAGTCCTCGGAGCCCTGGTTCCTCATATTCCCCAATGCCCCAGGTGCCATGTCCCATTGTGGATCAGTCCTACAGCTCTGCCACATCGACGTCTGTCTCACTCACTGCAGACCTGTACCCTGTCATACATGAGGCCAGTATCCCATAATTCATTAGATATCTAGATTTCAGAATGTACACAGGCCTCAAGTCCCATCAGTTCCTGGGCGCAAGCTCTAGTTCCACTTCTCATAATGCATTCACTTCCAGTGATCTCTGTTCACTGGGTCCCCTGTCTAACCTCAGTGAGCCTGTATTGCCTCTCTTAAGTTCTGTAGAAAATCAGGCTTGTATTTTATGAAGCTACAGTCTGGTGTCTGTGTCCTGCACCCCACATCCAGTGTGTCATCATGCTTTGGGTTCCATAGTGACTGACCTATGACTTACCACCAGACTGCCTCCCCCTCCCCCGACCCCATGCATCAGGGCCAAGTGTTTCCCCAACACCTGCTGCCCATAGCTTACTGCTTCCTGTCCTGCCATACACCAACAGTATCCTTGTGTCCAGGGCTCCCCTCCCGCTCCCCTGACAGAAAAGTGGGCCATGATGGCCTATGGTTCCTGGTACCAGAATCTTCTTGTGTAGCCTCTGGCAGCTGGGGCAGGCGGGAGCCAGGCCCCTCTGCTTCACCTCATCCACTAGTGGGGTCAGTGCTCGCTCCAGCAGCTGCTGCAGGGATTCTGACGACAGCTGCGACCCCTGGCTGAGGGAGGGGCAGTCACCAGGTGTAAGAAGTCTAGTACCAGCTCCATTCCCAGATGCCCCTTGCCCAGCCGCCCCACCTCCACCCAGATCTTGCCAACAACAGACACCCATGTGACCTTCCTCCATGCTCTGGGGCCAACCTACAGTGCATCAGGTCTCCTTTGTTTTCACTATGTGAGTAGTTCCTACAATGCCTGGGGATTCCCACTCCCAAAGGGTACCAGACAGCCCTTGGTTCATAAAACAAAACAAAACAAAACCACCACATTTCCCACAATGCACTAGTTACATGTGATCCTACATTGTGCTGGAAGTCCGTCACTTCACAATACGGACCAAGAATGGTATCCCTTGGTTCTGCAGTGCACCAAGGTCTCACCTTTCCCACAATGCTCCGAGAAACCCTGCCTCCCACCAAGTACCACATCCCAACCTTCCCACAATGCACTGGAAATCCAGGATCCTCTAAAGGTATCAAAACTTGTGTTCCACAAGGCACTGAATTCACTTTGTAGGGAGGGGGAAGAGTCTGGCTGCTCAATGCAGTAGGACTTCCGGTCCTAAAATGCACGGATATCCTATCTCCTCAAGTGAACTCCGCCCCCTCCCCTCCCTTGGCCAGAGCCCCATCTCCTTCAATGTTCCGCCCTCAGCATGACCCAGAATGTACCAGGCCCCGCCGGCCCCATCCCCTTACCTGGCACAGCGGGCACAGGAGCCTTGGGTCGGCCGATCCAGGTTCATGGAGAGGTCAGACCCTCTTCGAGAGCTCTGAAATTGCCGCCCCAGCTCCTCCAGAATAGGTTTCACTGGACCCAGCCCCTCCAGGTCGCTCCTCAGTGAGGCCACAGACACTGCTGATCGCTCCACCCTGAGGTGTGAGAGTAACCAGCGCTGCGAGGTCGAGGTCGCCTCTCCAACAGCCCTGTCCTCTCCGCTGTCCGTCCATTATCAGCCCAGCTCCTCTGTTCCCGTCTAGACTGCAGTACCCCCGCCACGCCCGCCCTTCCTGGCCCTGATTGGCCCTTCCTTTGTGTTTTAAGTTCTCCCTGTTCTCTAATTGGCTTTCCCCTTTCAGGCGTAACTTCTCCCCTCATCCTTTTTAGGTACAGAACTCGACCCTTCTCTAATTAGCCCCGCCCTTTAGTCCTTATTGGGTATAGCACGACCCCGCCCCTTACCTTCTATTTTGTTTTTTTTAAGATTTTATTTATTTATTTGACAGAGAAAGATCACAAGTAGGCAGAGAGGCAGGCAGAGAGAGAGAGGAGGAAGCAGGCTCCGTGCCGAGCAGAGAGCCCGATTCGGGACTCCATTCCAAGACCCTGAGATCATGACCTGAGCCGAAGGCAGCGGCTTAACCCACTGAGCCACCCAGGCGCCCCGCCCCTAACCTTCTAATTAGAACATCCTCCTGCCAGTCCACGGTCTCTACAGCTAGGCCCCAGCTGATTGGCTCATCCCTTTCGGTTAAGGCCCCGCCCCGCGCCCAGCGCCCCGCGCCACGCTCGCTCGCCTTGGTTCTTACATGGTGCACAGTTCGTCCGCCCTGCCTCGCAGCTCCTGCAGGCCCCGCGCAGCCTGCGCCTGCTCACGCTGCGCTCGTTCCCACTGGCCCAGGAAGCCGTCGAGCCTGCCGCCCAGGCCTCCAAGCAGCCGCAGGGCCTCCTGCACCGCCCCCTCCTCCTGATGCCAGCGGGCAGTCAGCGAGGACACCTCCCTCCTGCAGAGGCAGAGGTAAGGATCAGGTCAAGGCTCAGGTTTAGATGCATGCCCAGCAGCGCTGCTCCGCCCCCGACTCTGAACCCATCCAGCCCCCAAATTCTCCTGTCCTGTTCCTCTCTTGTAATCCTCCCATGTCCTACAGGACCCTGCCTCCATCCCCCTATCTGGTACCCTGGCCCTTCCCTGGTCTTGCCCCCTTCCCCACATCAGTTCCAGCAGACATTGCTTTGTTAAGGCACCGCTCACCCCAACTTCGTCCGCGTGAAGTTGGAGCATCCAACGACTTGTCCCCTACCCAAACCCGCCCACCCTGTCTTCATCAGACTCGGACCTCCTTTCTGCCAACTCTAGGCTCAAACTCAGTTCTTCAAAGTCCGGCCTTTCCAGGTCACCGTTCCCAACGCACTCCCTCCTAAGTTCTTGAAGGCTCCACTGCCTGGGCCCTGTCCCCTAAGATCTTCAAGGTTCCATCCTCGGGCCCACCCATTTTAGCTCCTTGAGGCTTCACACCAACCCCCCTTTCCCACTCACCTCAGCTCCTCAAGGCCGGCAGAAACCTTCTGCAGCTCCTGCTCGCTTATGATGGGGCCCTCCCCTGCCCGGGGCCCCATACCCCAGCCGCCTGGGGCCATGCTACGCGGTCGTGGGGGTTCGTCGGGGCTCCCTGGGGGGCCAGAGCAGCCAGGGGACGGGGCGACGGGGCCCAGGCCGTGCCGAGAGAGGCCGGCGTCCAGCTTCTGCTCCAGCTTCTGCAGCTCGGCCTCCTGCCTCCGCGGGGTCTCATCCTGCAGTTGCTGCTGGAGGAAGCGCAGCTTCTCCTGGGGGGAGAAGGCAGGCAGGGTTGCCACGTCCCACCACTTGCCTCCCACGACCACCTCCACCCGCAAAGCAGCCCACGGAACCTCTGAGATTGGAAAGTAAATGGTTGTGGAATAGAATATCGGGAAGTCCCGCTTCAAGTCTAAGTGGACTTTCCACTAGGGAAGCTTGTGCCATGTGCAGCCTAGCTGGAGGCCAGCTCCCTTTAACCCCCGACTGCCTGCCTCCCTGTCTCCATCCAGCCCTCCACCCTACTCCCGGTTCGTGGTGTCAAATTCCAATCCCTTTTGTTTAGGAAGGACAGTTGAAGCTTTTCCAACATTTTGCTGGGAAGTGAGTGGGAATCTGGGCAGAACAGGCATTCCTCCTCTCTAGAGTCCCACACGAATCCCTACGGAACGTGACTGTGCATGGAGGAATATGACCATGAACGTGAAGCAGCCAGTGTGGTGGGACTGGGGGTGGGTGGGGGGAAGTCCCACCTGAAGTCTACCTCAAGTACCTTGCGCCTCTGCTCCTCTTCCCCATGTCCCCCCTCACCTCCAGCAGGGCAGAGTTTTGCTTCAGGACGTTGGTTTTTATTTCAGCATCTTCCACCGACCGGGTCACCTTCCGGCAGTTCTCCTGGGTCAGGAAACCAGGGCGGGAGCCCTGCCTTCCCATTCCAGTTCCGCCTCCCAACCCCTACCGTCGCTAGTTTCCTATAGGCTCCAGCCCCTCCGACAAGACACACCTGCTTCTTCCTGGAGGCCTGCCTTTTGCTCCTTGGTCTGTCCCTTACCCCTGGTCTGCTTGACCTAAGGAATGGCTTCCTCCTTAGACCCCCCCCACCCAGGCTACTTGTCCACTTCCACCTTGCTCCTGGCTATGACTCCATGCCTCCTTACTTCCTTCCCACCCTCACTCTTCCTACTTCCCCTCCCTTCTCCCCACCCTGCTCTTGTCCCCCAACTGCTCACCTTGAGTTGACTACAGTACCCTTCCAGTTCTTCGGCTTCTTGCCGCCTTCTTTCTAGATTCTCACTCAGCACAGAACACTCACTCTGGCACACAGAAGGGAGGAGAGGTTAGCCAGGGCCACCGGGATATCTCCTGGGGAGGAGAGGCTGGGACCCGTGGAAGGTCCTTTCCCTTCTGAGCCTCAAACATCCCAACCTGGGCAGTGGGTACACTGGGTTGGAGGAGAGCTATAAGAGGGGAATGTGGCTGTGGAGGAAGAAGAGGTGTTGGGGGGGGTCCCCTCACCTGCAGCGTCTGCACATGCTGGTTGACCCTGGTGGTCTTTTCCTTCAAGCTGGTGATGGAGTCTTTGGCACGGACCAATCCGCTGTTGACCCCACTCTGGGGAAAGAAGGGGAGAAGACAGCTCAGTGGGTGTGTTGAAGCAAACCACAACCCCAAGAAAAAGGTCCAGAACTTGGAGGAGGCCAGGTTTACACCTCGATTCTGCCCTGGAGTGGCTGTGTGACCTTGGGCCAGGGCTGCCCCTCTTTGATTCTTGGTATTCCTGCTCTGTAAAACCCGGGGTGGGGGGAGGGGAGGAACTAATTTTCTGCTTGGTGGGATGGAAGGAAAATAAGTGGAATCCAGGAGGGAGTGGGGGGTAGGGGGTGCACTCAGAATTGATTGAGAAGGATGGTCTCAACCAGAGACAAATGCCCCTGGGATCCACAGACATAAATAAGACAAACTGTTAAAAGACATGCACTTTCTCTCCAGGCACTGGAAAAACATTTTAAGAGAACCCACTTTCCAGATATACGCACTCACTGTGCACCAGACTACACACACACATTTTCCCCTTTTATCCCTCAAAGACACACCTCTTGAGGTTATTTGGTCCATTTTGCAAGTGAGGAAAATGAGGCTTAGAGAAGCAATGCCCCTTTGGAATGTAAACCCCAAGCCTTTGTTTTAAACCATGACACCACGCAGCCTCTGATCATCGCCACCTCATATCACCAGAAAGTGCTTTGTGACTCATGCCAAGCAAAACTTGACTCAAGACTGCCGCATGTGGCAGGATCCACTCTGAGCTTTCACCTTTACAGAGGAGTTAGCCGTGCTTGGGTCTGTCCAGCCAAAGACTACATTTCCCAGACTCCCTTGCAAGTAGGTGTGGCCATATGACAAAGTTTCCGCCAATGGGATGTGAGTAGCAATGATGAGGGCAATATCTAAGTCATGCCTTTATTAAAAGAGATGAGGGGAAACGTCCCGCATTCTCTCATCTTACTGGCTGGAATGCAAAGTTGATGGCTAAAGGCTGAACAACCATCTTGGACCAGTGGGAAGATGCAACAAGATAGAAGCCTGAATCCCCAGCACTGTGGAACCCGTGTACTCAACTTACAAATGAGAGACGACATTTTCCATCTTGTTTAACCGCTGATATTTTGTGTCTTTTTGTTATGGCAGCCAAACTTGTGATTTAATTTGTGAACCACCAGAACACAGGGGCCTGTAACTTGCTGCGTTTGAAGAGCAAGACTGCTATGCTTGTTGAGACTTTTATATGAGAAATAAACTATCTTACTTTAGCCAGTTACTTTGGTTTCCTTCACGGTTGCTGAATTAATAATACACAAAGAGAAAAGATAAGACAATTTCCTCCATTGTAAGATAGGGACAAGATCACGTTTCTGGAATGATTGCTCTGGAGAACAGGCGTGAAAAGAAATATGGTATTAAGGTGACATAAGGAAAATAGTGGAACCCCAAAATTCCACCCCTCCATAAAAACAATGGAAAAAACGGCCCAAATCTGTAAGATACAGATACCGTATATAGATACTTCTCAGATATCTGAGAAGATACAACCATTATAAATTCATATGCACTGAACAGAGATTTGAAAGGCGTGAAAAAGTGGCGCCTGGGTGGCTTAATCAGTTAAGTGTCCAACTCTTGGATTGGTGTTAGATCATGATCTCACGAGGGGTGAGATTGAGCCCTGTTGTCAGGCTCTGCACTCAATGGGGAGTCTACTTGAAGATTCTCTCCCTCTGCCTCTCTGCCAATGTGCACGCTCACACACACGTTCTCTCTCTCTCTCTCTCTCAGATAAATCTTAAAAAAAAAAAAGATTCTCTCTCTCTCCCTCTTCTTCTGCTCCCCCCCAAAAAAAAGCTTTAAAAAAAAGTCAATACATAGGAAATTTGGGGAACTAACAAATGAATAGAAACTAAACACACTCATAAAGAACCAATGAGTAGAAAAAATAGAAAACACTTTGGGATGAAAAAGTGAAAACACAACAGCCAAAAAACATATGGGATGCAATGAAAGCAGTACTTTGAGGGAAATTTAGAGGTCCAAACACCTTCCAAAAAGAACTCAGAGGCAATAACCTAGCTTTCCTCCTTAAGAAACTAGAAAAGAGGAGGAAGACAAACCCAAAACTAGCAGAAGGAAGCAATAAACTGAAGTGAGAAACTTTGAAATCGAGAAAGATGGAATCAGCAAAACTGGAAGTTGGTTTTTTGAAAAGATCAACACAATTGACAGATCTGTTGTAGCAAGACTGGCCATGGAAGAGAAGACTCAAATTGCTAAAATCAGGAAGGAAAGAGGGGACATTGCAACCAAGATTAGGGAAAAAGAAAGGACTATAAGAGAATACTATGAATAGGGCCCCTGGCTGGCTCACTCAATGGAGTGTGCAACTCTTGATCTCAGGGTTGTGAGTTCAAGACCCACATTGCATGTAGATATTGCTTAAAAATAAAATACTATTTTATCTTTTTTTGTTGTATTTTAGAGAAAGAGAGAGCACGCAAGTGGGAGGAGGAGAAGAGAGAGAGGGACAAGCAGACTGTGTTGAGCATGGACCCCGATGTGTGGGGCTTGACCCCATGACCCTGAGATCATGACCTGAGCCAGAATCAAGAGTTGGATTAACTCTTAGCTGACTGAGCCAGCCAGGCACCCCAAAATATTTTGTATAATTTTATTTAAGATTTTATTTATTTACTTGAGAGAGAGAATGAGAGAGAGGTAGCATGAGAGGGGGAAGGTCAGAGGGAGAAGCAGAGCCTCCACCAAGCAGGGAGCCTGATGCAGAACTTGATCCCAGGACTCCAGGATCATGACCTGAGCTGAAGGCAGTTGCTCAAGCAACTGAGCCACCCAGGCGCCCCCAAAATATTTTTTAAAAAAGGAAATACTATGAACACTTGTGTGCCATCAAATTTGATTATTTTGATGAAATAGGGAAATTCCTAGAAACACAAATTATCAAAAGTGATTCAAAAAAAGGGCACCTGGGTGGCTCAGCCTTTGGCTTAGGTCATGATCTTAGGGTCATGAGATCAAGCCCCACATCGGGCTCTCTGCTCGGCAGGGAGCCTGCTTCCTCCTCTCTCTCCGCCTGCCTCTCTACCTACTTGTGATCTTTGTCCGTCAAATAAATAAATAAAATCTTAAAAAAAAATTTAAAAAAAGTGATTCAAAAAGAAATAGGACATCTGAATAGATCCTTAAGAAATGAAGAAATTGAGTTAGTTCCAACAAAGAAAAGCCCAGTATCAGATGACTTCACCAGTGAATTCTGCCAGTCATTTAGGAAATAACTGCTACCAGTGGAACTCCAACTCTTCAAAAACAAAAATAGAAGAGGAGGAAGCAGTTCCTAACTCATTCTGTATGGCCAATGTTACCCTAGTACCAGAACCAAAGACATTCCAAGAAAATAGAACTAGAACTCAATATCCCTTCTGAATACAGCCACAAATCCTTAACAAAAAACTAGCAAACCAAATCTAGCAGCATAAAAACAAGAATTTACACCATGACCAAGTAGGATTTTTCCTATGAATGCAAGTTTGGTTAATGTACGAAAATAAAATTTTAAATCCATATGAAAACCAGTGTAATAGATACTGTTAATAGAAAAAAAGGAGAAAACACACATGGTTGTGTCAATAGGAAAAGCATTTGACCAAATCTGACCTTCTTTCATAATAAAAACACTCATCGACTAGAAATAGAAGGGAACTTCCTCGTCCTGATGAGTGCCTTGTACAAAATATCTTGTTCTGAAATATGTCCATGGATTCTTTGACATCCCTTTAAAATGAGAAGCCTTATTCCCCCCGACTTGAGTGTAAGCTGGACTTGGTGACTCTCACACCTGGTAAACAGAATCAGAAGTGATGGTGTGTGATTTAAGAGCCAAGTTCATGAAAGGAATCTTGGCTTCCTGCTTGCCCTCTCTTGCTCTGGGGAGTAGCTGCCATGTCATAGGCAGCCACTTGAGGAGGCCCATGGGGCCAGGAAGTGAGTCTCCCACTAAGAGCCATGTGAATGTGGATGTGAACCTCCAGCCCCAGTCAAGCCTTCAGATGACTGCAGCCCCTGCTGAAAGTTTGACTCCAGCCTCCTGAGGGATCCTGAGCCAAAACCACCCAGCTAAGTCATTCCAGTTGGTTGGTTGAAGTTTGGGGATGACTTGTTTCACGGTGATAGCTAACCAAGATACAAAGTGATATTTTGAACGAAAGACCCAGAAGGTCTTGGGCTTCCTGTAGCCATTCTGGGAAACAAGAAAAGCAGGTCCTGGGGTCAACTCAGTTCTCTCACTTAGTAGTTGTAGGACCTTAGTGGGGGGACTTCACGGCTCTGTGCCTATTACCCTCCCTGTCACATGGAGATCCGGCTAATAGCTAACCTCCCAGGGCTGCTGTTGGGAGGAACACAGGCTGGCTCAGAAAGGCTCATGGTCAATACTTCTTGACAAGGGTCAGTTTGGGTCCCTGGAGGTGAGTTGCAGCTTCCCTGAGAGCAGATCAGGAGGCGGTGAAGGCAGAGCCTGTCAGCTCTGGCTGAGCAGTGAGTGGCATGATGGTGGCGGGGGAAGCCAGAGATGGGGACAGATCCCTCCATGGCCACCTATAGGCTGTAAGTCAGCGATTTAAGCTCCACTCTGAGCCTGCTTCAGTTTCCTTTCTCATAAAATGGGAATGATGTTACTTTGGTTCAGATGGCAGTGAGGAAGTGTCAACAAGATGGTATGATCGAGGGGTGCCTGGGTAGCTCAGTGGGTTAAAGCCTCTGCCTTTGGCTTGGGTCATGATCCCAGGGTGCTGGGATCAAGCCCCACGTCGGGCCCTCTGCTCAGCAGGGAGCCTGCTTCCCGCCCCCCACCTGCCCTGCCTGCCTCTTTGCCTACTTGTGATCTCTGTCAAATAAATAAAATCTTTTTTAAAAAATGGTATGATCGATAAGGCAAGCTCAGTGATTAGTGCCAGAGTTGTTAAAAATAATGACAGCAGGGGAGGAATTACCAAGAAGAGGCTTAGCGCCGAGATCTCCCAGCAGCCTCCAGGGATTCTGCAGGCAGCAAGACAAGTCCCAAGCAGAGGTCACAAGCCCTCCCCTGTGCATCTTTGCTTTGATTCACTGATCTTCTCAAAAAGCAATACCACCATCTCAGTTCCTCCTCTGTCCTCATAAATCTGTCAAAGCTTAAGACAGGAGCCAAAGCTGCCTGCTTCGTGTTCTGCTGTTCTCTGTCCAGTCTGGGATTTGTCATCTCAACCATGGTCCCCAGGCATCCAATTATCTTCCTTCTCTCTAGTTCTCTGTCCCATGTCTTTCTGGATCTCTGTTCCCCCTCCCCCACCCCTGTCTCTCTGAGTCTTTGTCCCTGATCTCTGGATCACTGGGTCCCCTCCCTGAATCTCTGCCCCTTCCCTCTGGTCTCTGTCCCCCTCTTGCTGGTTTTCCACCCCCTCCTCTCTGCCTGTCTCCAGCATTCTCTCCTGATGTGGTCCAGATGCTGAGTGCCAGGATGTGCTCTTGCTGTCCACGCTCCCCCGCTGCTCTGCACATACCCCTGGGTGTTGGCCATCATTACTTTTCCATTTCACAGAGAAGGAACCTCAACCCCCTCCGAGGCTGAGGCATCCCTGCAGCCCCACAGCGAGCTCTCCCCTGGGTGTCACGATCCACTGGGGGACATGACTCAAACCGCTCTGGTGGGAGGCAGACCTCTGCAGATGCAGTCTGAGCAATGTTCACACGGAGGGAGGACACTGTTCTGGCCGGGGGAGATGTCTCTCTGCTCAGTTCTCTTCTCTCCATCTGGCCCTTCTCTCCTGGAACCTAGCCCAGCCTCCTGTCACGCCTCCCCGCCTCCAGCCTCCGCCTTCCAAACATCCCCACACCAGCTGCAGAAGAGTCTTCTAGGGAAAGAAAGGACCTTTGCTCTCACATCACCTGGCTGCTGGTCCTGGCCCTGACTCTTACAGGCTCTCCTACCTTGCAAAGATCACTCCACCTCTCTGTATCTGTTATTTTTGTTTTCTTCTTTAAACTGGTAATTAACCAGTTCCCTGGCAGAACTTCTAAGTGAAGGAAAGGAGACCCCACCACAGTGCCCTGGCACATAGTGGGTGCTCAGTAAATGGGACTGGAGTCCAAACTCCCTAACTGTTCCTCTCCCCCTATCCAGGAACCTTCAATGGCTCCCCATTGCCCCAGGCAATGCACCCACATTTCTCAGCCTGTGTGGCCTCTGTCTTCCCCACTCTAGCCTTATCTCTCTCACACACCACACTCCAGCCCCAAAGACCAGTTTTTAGTTTCTCCTCTTCTCTGGGCTCTTTCAAACCCCTGTCCCTTTTGCACTTAACTGTGCCAGCCAGCTAGAACATCATTCCATCTTCGGCTTTGGGAATGCCCAAGATCAAGCTTATGTATTGCCTTTTCGGGAAAGCCTCCCTTGGTCATGGCCAACTGGGCCAAGGCCACCCTCTTTAGGGCTCCCACAGTGACCTCTGCTGCCCCATCAATGCATGCAGGGTGCCCCCTCAACTCCTCAGACTGCCTCTACTCCTTACAAGCTGCGTGACCTTGGCTGTGCTATTTGACCTTTCCTTCTTCAATATCTTCATCTGGGAAGTGGGGACAAATAATCATAAGCAATACTTCTAGGCTCACAGCCAGCTACTGTGCTAAATAAACACTCTCCATGAAGGAGCCCAGCTTCATTGTCATGATGCGCTCATGAAGTGGGTGTGGTCACGTCCAGAACTCCATCTTGCTCAGCTTCCTATGCCAGGGCCTGGCGCATCGTAGGTGTTCAAGACATATTTGGAAGAACCAACACATGCATTTCTACATTGCGGATAGGGAAACTGGGGCTCCTGGGACATAGAAAGTGCTCAGTAAGTGCTGCTGAATCTTATTGGCATCATTACGACCATGGTTGTTATTCATGCAATTCTCAGAGTCAGTGTCAAGTCCAGTTCTGGGCCTGGCCCAGTGGAAGCCTGGCCGGGGTAGAGGTTGACAGGGAAGTTAAAGGGCCAAACCATAGCACTCCATGCTCTAGCCAGGAATTGTCTAAATTCCCCCTGGCTCTTGCTCACCTACCAGTTTTGCTTCAGATGCTTAGGTGATCCTCTCAGAGAACTCCTACTACACCGTTAAAGCCCAGGCCCAGCACTGCCTCTTCCAGGAAGCACTCTCTGATTTTCCCAGCCTGGTTTGAGTGGCCCTTCTCTGGGATACCCGGTGTTACCTCCATTATGGAAAATGTTCACCCCAGTCTGTCTCTGTCCCTGCCCCCACCAGACCAGGAGCTCCCCAAGTTCAGGAACCTGGCCTAACTCCCATCTCTGACTCCAGCCTCACCCAGGACATGTGGAGATGAGTGGATGAACTAAAGTCCGATTTCTAGGCAACAAGCATCATTCCACCCAGGATGAAACTGAGTCATGGCTGGCCATTCCGGGAGGAGAAGGGAGTTTCTCTGGGCCTCGAGGGTCATCAGAACCTTCTCATTCCAAGTCGAGAAGACCCCCACCCCCCACCCCCAGTATTTGCCTGCCCCCAGGGTGAAGACTGTCGTTGTGCCAAGCCAGAGCCCCTCACCAGTATTTCCGTGATGTCTGGGTCATCTGAAGCCCAGGGTTGGGTGGGAGAGGCAGGTGGCACCGGCAGCGCAAGCGGGCCACTGTCATCCGTGGTTGAGTCTGTCCCCGAGGAGTCCGTGGGCTCCATGGCAGCCAGGTTGAGCAGTGACACATTGGTGCAGGCCGAGGACCGTTTGAGGTTCAGGCACCAGTGCATTGGCTCGTGGGACATCCGAGGCTCCACCCTGGGGAGGAGAAGCGGGCAGGAGGCTCTAGGTGCAGCCCTAGTGGGTTGGGGCCCTCCCACCTCCCTGTCTCCACACCCCTGCTCTCTCTGACTCCCACCTCACCACCCACTTTCTTCTTCCTCCTCTGCCCCCATTGCCTAATGTCCTCTTCCTTCTCCATCCGTTAGTCCTCCCTCCTTCTCCTGAGTTTTTCCTTCCCCACTGACCTTTTCCTTCCTCCCTTCATCCCCACTACCTTCTTCCTCTCTGCCTTCCAAACCCTGTCATCATCCCCTTGTCTGCCCCTCCTCTGCCCCCTTCTCTGCTCCCCCTCCCCTTCCTCCAGCACCCACGGTGGGACTCGTGCTCTGTTGGAGGCAGTGCTGGGCGCTAGGACCGTCCCCGACAGGGTGCGACAAACCCACCCGTGGAACGACACGGCCTTCTTTTTCTTCGTGATCCCCTTGGCCGGGGTGGTTACCCCCCCAGGAGCCTCAGGGACCACCTGGGAGCGGCTCTCGACCCCCGCAGGGGGGTCCCCAGCCTCATGGATCTCTTTGGACTGCCAGATTGTCTTCACCACCACGCTCGCCATGGCGTGTGGGGGGCCCTGCTCCCAGGGGCTCCTTCCTCTGAGACTCTCCACCTACTCTGAGCAGGGACCCTCAGAGTCCCTGTCCCCACAGCCTGCCTCATAAAGGACCCAACCACTGGGCCCCAGTAAGGGGGGGGCATAGGAGTAGAGAAAGGTACTGACTAGCATGTTCCCCAAGGAGTTTCTGTGAACCATTCCTTGTCTTCTTGTAGGTTTTTTTTTTTTTTTTTTTTTAAGGTTTTATTTATGGAGCGCCTGGGTGGCTCAGTGGGTTAAGCCTCTGCCTTTGGCTCAGTCATGATCTCAGGTCCTGGGATCGAGCCCTGCATTGGGCTCTCTACTCAGCAGGGAGCCCGATCCCCGCCCCCCCCCTTTCTGCCTGCCTCTCTGCCTACTTGTGATCTCTCTCTCTCTCTCTGTCAAATACATAAAACCTTAAAAAAAAAGATTTTATATATTTGACAGAGATCACAAGGGGGGGGGAAGCAGGCTCCCTGCTGAGCAGAGAGCCTAATGCAGGGCTTGATCCCAGGACCCTGAGATCATGACCTGAGCTGAAGGCAGAAGCTTAACCCACTGAGACACCCAGGCAGCCCCCTTTTTAAGTATATATATATATTTTTTTATTTAATTATTTGACAGAGAGAGAGCCTGAAAACTGGGGGAGTGCCAGGCAGAGGGAGAGGGAGAAGCAGACTCCCCACTGAGCAGAAAGCACGACATGGGGCTGCATCTCAAGACTCTGGGATCATGACCTGAGCTGAAGGCAGACACTTAACTTACTGAGCCACCCAGGGGCCCCGAACACCTTCTAATTATACCAAATAAGTCCCTTCCATTAGAATGGCAATGGATTTATTCATTCATTTTTTTGTTTTAAGATTTTATTTATTTATTTGACAGATAGAGAGTACAAGTAGGCAGAGCAGCAGGCAGAGGGAGAGGGAGAAGCAGACTGCCCGCTGAGCAGAGAGCCTGATGAGGGGCTGTATCCCAGGACCATGGGATCATGACCCGAGCCAAGGCAGCCACTTAACCGACTGAGCCACCCAGGTGCCCTGGATTTATTTATTCTTGTCTGGAACTTACAATGGATGGGCCCACTGCTTCTTTTTTTTTTTTTTTTAAGATTTATTTATTTCTTTATTTGACAGGCAGAGATCACAAGTAGGCAGAGGCAGGCAGAGAGAGAAAGAGGTGAAAGCAGGCTCACACTGAGCAGAGAGCCCGATGCGGGGCTCAATCCCAGGACCCTGAGATCATGACCTGAGCCAAAGGCAGAGGCTTTAACCAACTGAGCCACCAAGGCGCTCCGGGCCCACTGGTTCTTGGGAGGGGTTCAGCTTCCCTTCCCTTGAGACTGTGGAGTCACCCAACCCCTAACCCGCCATTCATACTTGATTCTTCATGCAGTTTCCTAGACTTGGCACTTTCTGGGATCTGGGAGACCGTGGTGAATGAGGACTGAGTCCCAGTGCTGCAGGAGTCAGTCAACATTTCGGGTTGGGGGTGGGGCAGGCAGGCAACAGGCCAAAACAAACCAAACTACCAGATGTCTGTAAGTGATATGAGAATCAGCACGAGGGGATAGTGGTGCCTATGCTGGTGGAGGCCCCTCCATCTGCGAACTTGGGATGTGAGCCTTTTGTTGCATGTGGCTCTTGCCTATTAAAAAAAGAAACTCAGGACGCCAGGTGGCTCAGTGGGTTGAGCCTCTGCCTTCAGCTCAGGTCATGATCTCAGGGTCCTGGGATCAAGCCCCACATCGGGTTCTCTGCTCAGCAGGGAGCCTGCTTCCCTCTCTCTCTGCCTGCCTCTCTGCCTACTCGTGATCTCTCTCTCTCTCTCTCTCTGTCAAATAAATAAATAATATCTTAGAAAAAAAAAAAAAGAAACTCAACAGACATTGAACTATAGTCAATGACAGGCATTTTGAAGAATTTGGGGTTGTAGCTGTTTCCTGGAGCTGCCATAACAAAGAACCACAGACTGAGGATGCTTCAACAGCAGACATTTACTGTCTCCCGGTTCTGAAGGCCAGGAGTCCAAGATCAATGTGTCCGCAGGGTGGCTTCCTTTGGAGGCTGCAGGGAGGGTCTGTCCAAGCCTCTCTCCTCGCTTCTGGTAGCTCAGTTATGACTCGGCTTGTAGATGTTCATCTCCTAGGTCTTCATATTATCTGTCTCTGTATCTAAGCCTCCTCCATTTTTTTTTAAGATTTTATTTATTTATTTGACAGAGAGAGATCACAAGTAGGCAGAGAGGCAGGCAGAGAGAGAAAGGGGGAAGCAGGCTCTCCGCGGATCAGAGAGCCCGATGCGGGGCTCGATCCCAGGACTCTGGGATCATGACCTGAGCCGAAGGCAGAGACTTTAACCCACTGAGCCACCCAGGCGCCCCAAAACCTCCTCCATTTTAAATACATGGTCATGGGGGCACCTGGGTCACTGAAGTGTTTGACTTTGACTTTGGTCATGATTTCAGGGTCCTGGGACTGAGTTCTGTGTTGGGCTCCATGTTCAGCAGGGAGTCTGCTTCTCCCTGTGTCCCTCCCCCTGCTTGTGGGGTCTCACTCTCTCAAATAAACAAATAAAATCTTTGAAAAACAGATTTTATTTATTTGACAGAAAGACAGCGAGAGAGGAACACAAGCACGGGGAGTGGGACAGGGAGAAGCAGGCTTCCTGCGGAGCAGGGAACCAGATGCGAGGCTCCATCCCAAGATCCTGGGATGATGACCCAAGCGGAAGGCAGACGGTTAACCCTCTGAGCCACCCAGGTGTCCCTAAATAAGTAAAATCTTTAAAAAAAAAGAAAAAGAAAAAAAAAGGACACGGTTGTGGTACCCAGATGGCTCAGTCAGGGGAACGTGCAACTCTTGATGTCAGGGTCGTGAGTTTGATCCCCATGTTGAGTGTAGAGATTACTTAAATGCATGAATAAATAAACTTAAGAAAAAAATAAGGGTACGGTCATCCTGGTATAGGGCCCACTCAAATCCCCTCAACTTAACTTAATCATCTGCAAGAACCCTATGTCCAAATAGTCAAATTCACAGGTCCCGTGGGTTAGGACTTAAACATGGAGACAGGATGATGTTAGGACACAGCTCAACCCACAACAGAGATGAACTGCGTTGATGTCCAAAACTCATATTTTGTATAGATCAAAACACAAAATGGACTGATGGAAGGAGGGAGGGAAAGCCAGATGGTGAGATACGAGCTAGATCAAGTGGCGTACAACGTTAATAACAGAAGGAGGTCAAGATGCATGTTCGCTGTACCATTGTTTCAACTCTCTGAATATTTAGAAATTTTCATAGTAAAATACTGGGGTAGAAACTTGGTGATGGGCACGAAAAGATCTGGTATGGATAGCTTGCTTTAAAATAATCCAGTAGGGGGTTGGAGGGGGGCCTGGCTGGCTCAGTCGGCATAACGTGTGACTCTTGATCTTGGGGTTGTGAGTTCAAGCCCCATTTTGGGTGTAGAGAGTACTTAAAAATAAAATCTTTAAAAGTAATCCAGTGGGAGGTGAGGAAGTGAAGTGGAGGGGTTACAGATGAGAGGCAAGATCATACATTGAGGATTGTTGGAACTGGCTCTATGGGGGTGCATTGTTCCCTCCCAATTTGGGGTATATTTGAAATTTTCTGTAATAGGCTTTTTTTCTGAGAGTGTGAGAGCGCATGCGCATGAGGGTGGGGGGCAGAGGGAGAGCGAGAGAGAAAATCTTTTTTTTTTTAAGATTTTATTTATTTATTTTTTATTATTTATTTTTAAATTTTTTTAGAAAGATTTTATTTATTCATTTGACAGACAGAGATCACAAGTACACGGAGAGGCAGGCAGAGAGAGAGGAGGAAGCAGGTTCCCTGCTGAGCAGAGAGCCTGGGATCATGACCTCAGCTGAAGGCAGAGGCTTTTACCCACTGAGCCACCCAGGTGCCTGGAGAGAGCAAATCTTAAGCAGAGCCTGTTCATTTCGTGGAGCCCAAGTTGGGGCTCGATCTTATGACCATGAGATCATATCCTGACCTGAAATCAAGATTTGGTTGCTTAACCAACTGAGCCACCCAGGTGCCCCGGTAACAGACTTCTTCAAATGCTGCACAATGTGTTAAAAAAAAAGACAGGGAGTGCTAATTTAATTCCCCTACATCCAGCAGTTCTCTCTTGAGCTGAGATCTGAGGCTGGGGGAGGCGTGGGTTGTGGGGTGTAGGAATGGGTCCGGAGGGTCTGAATGGTCAAGAGGAGGCCAGTGTGACAGTGAGGAAGGACATGGCTGATTGATGTTGTAAAAAGTGTCCTGGTGTGTGTGGGGGATGGACTGTAGGTGACCAGGATGGAAGCAGGGAGAGCCATGAGAGGCATCACTGCAAGATTCCAGGTAAGAGATGATGGTGGTGGTGGTCTGCATGGGTGAGACAGTGCCCACAGAGGGAGGTGGCCGGTTTCAGATGTTTTCTGCCCTTAGTTTGGGGTGAGGGACAGGGAGGGAGGGGTTCTGGCAAGAGTGCCCAAGAGATCGATGGAGGGCCCATTGGCCCAAATGGGAAGACTGGGGATGAATCCAGTTTTTCTGGAGAAAATAAAGAGTTGGTTTGCTGGGGCCAGATTCGTAGAAGCTATTGCTAGTTCAATCCATGAGATCCTTGATGGTCCGTGGGGTTTCCTCTTACGCTCCATCCTAAAGGCAAAAAGGGTCTACTTAAAGCTCATTAGATGCCCCCAAATGTAGGCTTATTCATAGTCTGGTCTTAAAACCTAACAGTGGGTAAGCCCATGAGCCCCTGAGCCCATCATGATCTTTCTCAAATCAGCTCTGTAATTATTTTTTTAATGGTCCTATAATTCTATACTATCAATGGCTTGTAGCTGCTGAGTGCCTACAGTGTGGTTAGTCTCAGCCAAGACATGCTGTAAATAGAAAATACAGATTTTGGAAACTTGGGAAAATTAGGGATGCCTACGAGGCTCTCTGTTAAGGGTCTGCCTTTGGCTCTGGTCCTGGGATGGAGTCCCACATCAGGCTCCTTATTCAGCAGGAAGCCTACTTCTCCCTCTGCGTGCTGCTCCCCCTGCTTGTGCTCCCTCTCTCTCTGACAAATAAATAAAATCTAAAGGAAAAAAAAAAAAGACTTAGGAAAATTAGAATGGCAAATATGTTGCAGTGGCAATATTTGGGTATATTAAGTTAAATACAATATATTTGTTTAAGATTTTATTTATTTATTCGACAGACAGAGATTACAAGTAGGTAGAGAGGCAGGCAGAGAGAGAGGAGGAAGCAGGCTCCCCATGGAGTACAGAGCCTGATGTGGGGCTGATCCCGGGAGTCCGGGATCATGACCTGAGCTGAAGGCAGAGGCTTTAACCCACTGAGCCACCCAGGCGCCCCTTGTCTGTTGTTTTTAACAGGGCTGCTGTCTGTTCTTTAGAGGCATATTAGGAACGGGCTCTAAAACAGCTGAGCATGCCCTTTCTCCTAGAACCCAGAATAATTTTCCCAAGACCCATTCCCAGAAACCCAAATGGATAGATCCATTACACCTGGAAGGCACACCCTGGCTCTTGTCCTGGTCCCCATGCCCCCACTTTGTCCCCACCCCCACTCCTGGAGTCAGCGTGGAAGTTCACAGGATCCAGGACACTCCCTCAAGCCCAGTTCCAAGAATACTGGAGTACTGAGATTAGAAATATGATGTGGGGTTAGTTCCTCTAAATGACAGAAATGTACTCTTCAAGTTCCCTTTGCCCCAAATTTATTAATAGCCTGGGGCATTGTAGTTCCTGAGGCTTTGTCTTCCCCAAAATCAAAGAGGGTCTTGGGGTGCCTAGAGGTAGCTCTTGGGCCAAACCAAGCAGATTCATCTATTCCTTCTTTTTAACCAGCGTTCTTCAATACCAGGTCCCACTCTTGCTCAGGAGGAACTCCAGGTTTGGTGGAAGAGAGACTCACGATTTGCTATGGTATCTGTAGAATGGCGCTATGGTTGCCCCCCACCCCAAAAAGCATTGTATTGTGGAAAATGGTTTAAAAGCAAAATATAGTAAATCCCCGCTCTGTCATGCTGAGCTGTGTGACCTTGGGCAAGTCATGCAACCTCTCTGGACCTCAGGTTTAAGGTCCGCTTAGTGGGGCTAGATTTAAATTTCTGTTTCCTGGGCTCTGAGATATTAGGTTTCGACATCTCTGCCACTAGATACGGGAGGAGGAGGGGTAAGGGAAGACTTCCTGTTAGAAGATTTTAGGAGTCGGGGGTGGAAGAGAGGAGGGAGAAAGGGAAACAAGGGGACGCTTGCGCAGTAAACACCTCACATTTTCTCGCCCCTCCCAACCACTTCTCTGCAGCAGAGAATTGCAGGCGACGCTCCACCTATCCTAGCCCAGCTGAGTGACAACCCCCGTTCCCCTTCCTTCTCTACCTATGGTCGCCCTTCTCCCTCCCCGACAACTGCCCAGTCGGGGGTGGGAATAGGGCAGACTGGCGAGTCCGCGGCGCCTGCGTGGGCGATCTACCCGCTCATTGGTCATGATCGACACAAGTCCCGCCTCCTCGAGCCCACTCCCCCGCCTTCCTTCATGTCAATCCCTCCCTTAGCTGGATCCAATCAGCATCGGACCCGGCCGCACAGAGGGGGCGGTCCCACTACACGTAACCGAACTCCTCCCGTCTCTCGGGCAACGCCCCTTCCCCCCTCCCTTCCTGCGAACGGAAATAGCTGGCCACTGGGCCAATCGTAGCAGCGTGCCTTTGTCCAGCAACCAATGAGAGAGGAAGCGGGGGGGAGGGGTGAGCCCGAGTCTGAGTGGCAGTAATCCAAGCCAATGGAAGGCTGATAGCTCAGGACAGCGGACGGGAGGGACGGGACCGGGGGCGGAGCCGCGGCCTGCCGCCCGCCCGCCCGCCAGCCCGCCCTCCCCCCCCCCCCTCCCCGCGGCCGGCTAGGCTCCTCAGCACTGCTTGGGGTCTTTTCCTCCCGGTCCCCGCCTGCCAGCTCCCGCCGCGCTGTTCCCTGCCCGGCCAGGCCTGGAGCCGACACCACCGCCGTCATGCCGGCCGTCTCCAAGGGCGATGGGATGCGGGGACTCGCGGTGTTCATCTCCGACATCCGGAACTGTGAGAGCGCGGCCGGGGGACCCTGGAGGGAGGGGGAGCGTGGAATTGAGGGGCTCGGGGATTACAGGGCCCGGGGCATAGAAAGCCATTTCGGTCGTAGAGGGAGAGGATAGAGAGGCCCCTGGGGGAACTTTAGGGTGGGGGGAATGGAGGGACTTAGGGTGGCATAGAGTGCCTCTTGAGGTGACGACACGGAGTGGCTAGAGGCGTCCGCGAGGGTCTTAAAGCAGAGGAGGCTAGTACAGTCCCATGGCTGGGGACATAGAAGTGTCCCCCGGGAATGCTAGAGAGGCTTGGGGAACGTATTAGCGACGGGGTTAGAGAAACCCCGATGTGGGTAGAAAGGGAAGGAGGTACATGGGTGGGGGGGTACCCTGTGGAGCGATAGAGTGGGAGAGGGCCAGAGGGGACCGGGAGAACGTAAAACACGGGAAGCATATGGGGCCGGGCCTCCAGGGCCTGGCTGAGGGGGTGTCACAAAGGGGAAGGGGCTAGGTAGGTCACTGGGGCTCCTGGCTAGTACACAGAGAGGGCCTGGGAGTAATAGAAAGTCCTAGGGGGTTGGGGAGGAGAGATGGGAAGGTGGGGTACTATAGTGGGACCCTGATGAAGGATAGAGGGGCTCCAGGATGGAGGGTGGTGGAGAGTGGGCTAGAAGGGTCACTAGGCGGGGACAATGGATCAAAGAATATAGAGGAGAGGTGCTGCAGATGAAGGGTCTTAGGAAAACCTGAGACAGGAAGTTGGGGGCCTGGAAAAGAAGACATTATAAAGTGGGGGTTTGGGGAATGTGCCAGAATGGGGAGAGCCCAGAGCTCAAAGACGAGCTCAGGAGCCTTAGGAATTTTCAGGGACAAGATCTGGAATCAGGGGGTTGGGGGAGGCCTGGTCCCAGAGAGAGGTCAAAGGTCAGGGAGCAGGCCAGTCCTGAATCTGGAGCCCTCTCCTATTTGACCACATCAATCTGGGCACAGCGATCATCAGGAGGAGGGGTTGTTGTGACGAGGAGAGACCTGGTGCCAAGTCAGCTCCCAATTCCTGGGAGTGGGTGTTGGTGTTTGGCACTGCCAAGAGCTTCAGAGGCTGTATCCGCATGGGCTCTAGGGTCAGCCAGACCTGGGTTTGGGCGCTGTTACTCCCTAGCCATGTGACCTTGAATGGGGTATCTCACCTCTTGATTTCCTCATCTGTCAGGAGGGACTGCTGACTGCACCTTCCTGATGAGGTTGTTGTGATAATGTGTGTGACTGAGGCCTTTTGCACATTCCAGGCCCTGGACGGTCTTGGGTGTTGTTTTTGTCATTCAGTGGATCTGACGCCTGGACTCTCTGTTAGATGCCCAGAGATTATTTTAGAATTTAGTAGGTATGAAAGGACCTGGCACGTAGTAGGTGCTCAGTGAACGAGGGGGATGGAAGCCATTGGGTGTCAGGTGGAGGAGAGATGTTATGGTTGTTATGGAAAGAGGTGAGTAAGAAGGGGCTGTGGATCAGGTGGGGGGGCCAGCTATCAGGAGTGGGTGTGCATTGCCAGCCATGTGAAGCTGTGTGACTCTGGGCAAGTCACTTAACCTCTCTGAGGCTCAGTTTTCTCTCTTTTTTAAAGATTTGCTTATCTTAGAGAGAGAGAGAGATCATGAGTAGGAGGGGCAGAAGGAGAAAGAGAGAGAGAATCTCAAGCAGATTCTGCACTGAGCTCCAAGCCCAACACCAGGGTCAGTCTTAAAACTGTGAGGTCATGACATGAGTGGAAATCAGGAATCAGGAGTTGGCCGATCAACTGACTGTGTCACCCAGGCACCCCTAAGGCTCAGTTTTCTTTTTTTTTTTTTTTAAGATTTTATTTATTTATTTGTCAGAGAGGGAGAGAGAGCGAGCACAGGCAGACAGAGAGGCAGGCAGAGGCAGAGGGAGAAGCAGGCTCCCTGCCGAGCAAGGAGCCCGATGCGGGACTCGATCCCAGGACGCTGAGATCATGACCTGAGCCGAAGGCAGCTGCTTAACCAACTGAGCCACCCAGGCGTCCCAAGGCTCAGTTTTCTTGTCTGCAAACTCCCCTGATAATAGCATCTTCTCTCTGAAGGCTCATTCATTTGTTCATCCAGCAAATAGTTCTTGATCACTACTTTTTTTTTTTTTTAAGATTTTATTTCTTTATTTGACAGACAGAAATCATAAGTAGGCTCCCTGCTGAGCAGAAAGCCCAATGTGGGGCTTGATCCCAGGATCCTGGGATCATGACCGGAGCTGAAGTCAGAGGCTTTAACCCACTGAGCCTCCCAGGCACCCCTGATCACTATGTTTTGACACTGTACCTGGGACCGGGCAATAACAGTGAACAAGAATCCCTGGGTTGGGAGCACCCAGGCCGTGAGGGACATAGAAAATAAACACAGAACTCCAATAAATTATACCATGCCAGAGCGTGACTGGTAGTGGGAAGGAAAGGTGAGGAGGGACCAGGATTGAGATGGTGCATTGGTAGGCCTCACCAAGGAGGTGACACGTGAGTAGACTTTTGATTTAAGTGAGGAAACAGGCCCTGCAGATTTTGGAGGGAAGGGAAGGTCCAAATAGAGGGATGGTGCGTTCAAAGGTCCTGGGGTTGCAGCATGCTTGGTGTGTGTTCCGGTAAAAGGAAGGGGACCCGTGTGGCTGACTGGGAGAGGGCAGGAGATGAGGGCAGAGAGGGGACAGGGAATGTGGAAGCCCATGTGGGCCTTTATCTGGGTGAAACGAGAGTGGCAGGAAGGTTTAGAGCACAGAGGGGACGTGAGCTGATTGATGTTTTAAAATAATTCCTCCGCTGCCATGAAGAGGACAGACTCGGGAGGTAGTGGTGGAAGTAGGCAGATAATTAGGGGCTGCTGCAGGCATCCAGGTGAGAGATGGTGTTGGCTTGACTGGGGTGAGAAGGGAATGGTGAGAAGTGGTTGGTTTGGGGACAAATTTTGAAGGATTTGCAAGGGGATCAGATGATGGGGCAGGGAAGGAAAGAGAAAACGCGTCAGTGTCAGTGCAGGACCCCAGAGGGGGAGACTCTGACTTGGGGCCGGTAGAGGTATTTTGGCCAAATGAGCTGGGGCTAGAGAACCAGGTGTTCCTCTTGTTCTTCGTCTTTTCATCAGTAAATGTTGAATGGCTGATGTGTTTCAAACCTTATAGAAGGTGCTGGGGACACAGTGGTGAACAGGACAGATCTGTCTGTGTCCCTGGGAAGCTCCCAGCCCCATGAAGGAGACAGGTACTTCCCAGAAACCGTAGCCGTCCTTCTCACAAACATGTATACAGATGTTCATAGTAGGGTTAGTCACTGTAGCCGGAAAATGGAAGCAAACCACCCAAATGTCCGTCATCGGATGAAATGGGTGTACAAGATGGGGTCCGTCACACAGTGACATAGCAAGCCATTAAAATGAATGATCAGGGGCGCCTGGGTGGCTCAGTGGGTTAAGCCTCTGCCTTCAGCTCAGGTTGTGATCCCAGGGTCCTGGGATCGAGCCCCACATCTGGCTCTCTGCTTCGTCGGGAGCCTGCTTCCTCCTCTCTCTCTCTGCCTGCCTCTCTGCCTACTTGTGATTTCTCTCTCTCTGTCAAATAAATAAAATCTTTAAAAATAAAATAAAATAAAATGAATGATCACATAGGGCACTTGGGTGGCTCAGTTGAAGAAGCGTTTGCCTTCCAATCCGGTCATGATCCCAGAGTCCTGAGGTTGAGCCCCATGTTGGGCTCTGCGCTCAGTACAGTCTCCTTCTCCCTCTCCTTCAGCTCCTCCCCACTGCTTATGCGCTTGCTCGCTCTCTCTCTCTCTCTATCTCAAATTAAAAAAAAAAAAAAAAAATTAGAAAAAAAAAAAAAAGAATGACGCACACTACAACATGGATGAACCGCTGTGAAAACCTCATTGTACATGAAAGAAGCGAGACACAAAAGGCCACATACGTGATTTCATTTGTATGAGATGCCCGGAACAGGCAAGTCCATAGAGGTAGAAAGTAGGTTAGTGGCCACCCAGGCCTGAATAGGGGGTGATGGAAAGTGGAGTGATTGCCAGTGAATGTAGGGTTTCTTTTTGGGGGTATGAGAATGTTCTGGAAGTAGATCATGGTGATTATTGCGTGAGACAGTGGATATACCAAAGACCACCGAATTGCACGCTTTAGAATGGTGAACTTTATGGTATGTGAATCGTATCTCAATTTTTTGTTTTAAGTGGAAAAACCTTGAGCTGTCCTAAGTACTGTGAGAGAGAAGGCCACGCTGTTGAGAGAATGAAGACTGTGGCTGCATTGCCCAGACAATGTGGCAGGGTTTGCCAGGCCAAGGGAGGTGGGGAAGAGCTGTGAAGACAGAGGGGCAGTCATGCAAAGGTCCTGAGGCCCAGAGGAGACTGAGCTGAGGCCTATGTGCCTGGTGCACAGGAGGGTGGGGTGGCATCTGATGTCAGGCAGGTGGGCAGAGGCCATGTTGGTGTTTGTCCTGAGAGCACTAGGGAGGGTTTCAAACAGGAATGAGGGAAAAGAAGGCCTGCAGGTTGTGGGTGAGCCATGGCTCAGAAATGAGGAGGGGGAGGAAGGGGAGGGCTATGGAGTCCTCCTGCTGGAGAGAATCTGAAGACATCTCGGAGTTTAGCAGGAAGACTGTAGAAGGAGGTGAAAGGGTTTGAAAACCGAGGGCAAGAAAGGGCAAACTGTGCAGATAAGAATGGGAAAGGTTTGGGCTGGGTCCAGCCTGAGGGCATGGTCCTGTGCTGTCTTGAGTGGGAATCTGCCTCTCAACCACTTAATCTGGGAGCTTCCAGGGCCCAAGCTAGGGCTGTCTGGGTGTCTCCTCTCTGGGGCCCCAGCTCCCCCGCAGGCCTGGGGGAAGTTTGCGAGGGAGTGAACCGGAAGGGGGGTCCTGGGTTGCCACAGTGCCCTGAGCTCCTCCATTAGGGTAACATCCTACTCCAAATTGTGACCCATTACTTTTGTGACTTCTCCCCAAGCCCCCGAGCACAGGCCCTGCTATGATCCCTCTCTGGGTCCCCAGGAGACTGGGTCCTCAGGAGACATTTGCTGGTTGAAAGAATAAGTGAACAAACGAATGAATGAATGAGCAAACAGAACGGTCTTTACTGCGCACTGATAGAGTGCAAGACACGGCTCTGAGTAAGGGGATTGCAACAGTGAACGGAAGTCCCTCTCCGTGGTGCTCATATTCTAGAGGAAATGGATCAGTACACAAGTAAATATATAGTATTCAGGTGTGCTGGCAGGTCGGGGGGACAGGGGGTTGAGAGGAAATAAAGCAGGAAAGGGGTATGGGGACAAAGTTAGGGATAGTGCTCTTCTGTAAGCTGTTCAGAGAGTTTCTTGCTGGAAAGGTGACATTGGAGCAAAACATCAACTTTGATGGGTGAATTAGGCCTGCACAAATCTGGAGGAGGACATTCTTGGCAGCCTGTGCAAAGGCCCTGAGGCAGGACTGTGCTAGGAAGAATTTGAGGAGGAGGAGCAGCTGGAAGAGGAGGCCGCTGATGGCCGGGAGGCTAGGAATTGTGGTCAGAGAGGGAACTAGTGAATCTGTAGGGCCCAGAGGATGACAATGAGGGCTTCACCTTTAGTCTGAGCCATCTGGGAGCCATGGAGGGATTCGGAGCCCAGAAGGGACAGGATCCCTCTGGCCTCTGTGTAGAGACCAGAAAGAATGAGTCCTACTTTGGTGTGCTATTGGGGGGTCCCCACCCTATCCCAGGCCCTGCACTTGAAGGAACGAGCTTTAGGTTATGAGTGTCCTTGAGATGCTGATGACAGACAGCCCCAGGCCTGGTCCCACCCCCTTCTGTGTGTCATCTAGTGAGCTGGGTCCACAATCTGCATTCACCACCTTTCCTGTGCCAAGACTATTCTGAACATGGGGATGCCCCCTGGGAATGAAGCAGCCACTCTTCCCAGCTCTGGGGCGCTGCATTCTGACCAGAGTACAGACCCAAGGGCTGACTATACCCTTCCCTTAACCCTTAACGTGCCAGGCTGCCTCTTAGGGATGGTCTTTGCAGCTGTGTTCAGTTTGCAGCTGGTTGTTCCAGGAGACTATTTTCTCCCTCAGGGGTGGTGATGACTTTGCTAGCATGAGCACCACATAACCCAGCCGGCCAGATATAGAAGCTGAAATTTTCCAGTAGCCGCATTCCCAAAGTACAGCCAGTAAAATCAGTTTTAATGCATTTTATTTACACCAGCATTTTCACTGGATTACCTGGACGTGTAATCCGTATTTTCACAATTATTCCTGAGATAGTTTATGTGCCTTTCTCAATGAGGCCACTTTTTTTCACTGGCAAACACTTGCTCCGTATTTCAAAGTTTTCAAAACTTTGAGAGTTGAGAAAACAGATTCATAAAGTGCCCGGCTTGTTCCAAACCTACCTCTTGAGGTGACTGAGCTGAGAATTGGTTTTTCATTTGGGATGTATGGAAAATACGAATTTCATCCCTCCGTAGCACCAACCGTGGGTCAGGTGCCAAGTGGCCCTGTGTGGCCTGTGGCTCCCGCATTGGGCAGCACAGGGCCAACGTGTTCTGGATTCTGTAGTGGCCCAGAGTTAACAGGCATCAGCTTCCAGAACTCTCTGTGGGACTCTGGGCTGTTGGGACTCCTGTGGGAGACGCAGCACAGGGGGTCCTAGTAGAGAGGAACATCTGTTACCCTGTATTGTAAGCAGGAGGTGTCTCCCGCTGAGGTACTAGACCCCAGGGCCTGCTACCTCCCTAAAAGTATCCCAGTCCCGCCAGGGCAGAGGAGCCAGGGTTTTAGGATGCCTTCTGTGGCGGGACAGGCCCACCTGCTGCTGCAGCTTAGCGCCCGCACACGAAGACTTGAGCTCCCGTCACTAGCGGAAGCCCCAAGGTAGGCAGGCAGGTCCTTGCTCAGCCTTTCCTTGCCCTGGCCTGCAGCAAGCCCTCTTTTCCCTCTGCATGCTCCTCACAACTACAGCTACCAGCGGACAAGGGGCCCTGCAGCCTCCCATGGCTCCCCAGCACTCTGAGAAAACGCGGAAGAGTCTGGGAGGTCTGGGCCCGGCTGCTGTGCTAGCCTCCAGGCCTTTATACGGCCTGGAGCACATTTCCCCTTACTTCTGCTTGGTCCAGTGCCGCTCCGAATTTTGATCCTCAAATCCCAGGAGCTGTGTACCAGAAAGACTTCCTCCCCTAGTCTGAGTCCCGTCTCCCAGCCCCCATCGCGTTTGCCTGTGTCAAAGTACTCACTTGTCCCCGACAACCAGCCTCCTTTCCAATCCAGGAGCTCCCCCAGCACAGGGCTCATGTGACTCATCCCTGAGCCTGGCCCAGGGACTGTTTGAGGATAAGAAATCCCTTTAAAATGCTCAGACACGCTTGCATGCCTCCTGTGATGGTGAGCTCATCTCTCTGTCACTGGCTGGCCCTGAGTGCTAGAAAGTCGTTCCTTCCATTAGCCCAGCTGCCCTCATTCCCTCTCTTCCACGTGTTACCCTCAGTAGCACCCATGTGCTATCTCTGGGCACCCAGGCTACTACTTGCCTCAAGATCTCTGCAGAGACCTGCCCCTTGCGGGGATGCCCTCCCTCCAAAGCTGCAGCCCCTTCTCTTCTGGAAACCTGATGCTTTTTTCTTTTTTCTCTCTCTGAATTCTTTTTTTTTTTTTTTTTTTAAGATTATTTATTATTTGAGAGAGAGAGCCCAGCAGGGGAGTGGCGGGGGTGGGGAGCTGGTGGGAACACGAAAGGGAGAGGGGAAGCAGATTCCCTGTTGAGCAGGGAACCCGATGCGGGGCTCGATCCCAGGACCCTGGCATCACGATCTGAGCCGAAGGCAGATGCTTCACCAGCAGAGCCACCCAGGTGCCCCTGTGAAATTTTTTTTTCCCCTGTGAATTCTTTTTTATAGCAAAGTGTATCAGTTGTGCAGGAAGCAGTATCGAACAGGTGTGGGCCATTAAAGACTAGACTCTTTTTTTTTTTAAGATTTTATTTATTTATTTGACAGAGAGAGATCACAAGTAGGCAGAGAGGCAGGCAGAGAGAGAAGAGGAAGCAGGCTCCCTGCTGAGCAGAGAGCCCCATGTGGGACTCGATCCCAGGACCCTGAGATCAGACCTGAGCCGAAGGCAGCGGCTTAACCCACTGAGCCACCCAGGCACCCAAGACTAGACTCTTTTAAAGACAAAATCCACACACACACATGTATATTCTCTAAATATCCCTTAAATTGTCCCTATCTGCTTGATGTGGTCTTTTGCATAGCAGACTGCTCATCTGTGAAGGTATATTTATATGTAACTTAATATACAAGTATAATAACTTATGTCTGTATATGTACATATGGAGATAGTACATGTACAGAAAAGCCCACAGATCATGAATGTCAGGCTTGATGAACTCTTCCTGACTGAATGCAGTTGCAGAATCAGCCCCCGGAGGCCGAAATGGCATCCCTGACTCCCCAGCCCTGTCCTTGTCCCCTGTCCTCCCCCGCCAGAGATAACTGTGGCTTCATCATCCAACACCATAGGTTATTTTGCCTGTGTCTTGAAGCTTTTAATAGTGGTTTAAATGAAGCCCAGGGAGTGCTCTGGCCTCAAATTCAATTGCTGTTCAAATGTCTCTCTCTCTGCGATGAAGTTTAAGCAGGTGCTTTGTAATATATGGTCCATTTATAAAAGAGGATTTTTTTTTCCCCTGGTCCCTCCAGAATAGTTTCCAGGCGAGCACTTGAAGCAGCTGTGGTCATTGTCAGGAATAGACTAGAGCCTGCATGCTGGTTCCCAGGGCTCCCCCCAGCACCCCGCCCCACCCCCAGGCCCGTCCTCAGCAGTATGGCTTCCTTCTGGCCACACTCACGGGGTGAACTGCTCCTGAACCCTCCTCACCTTTCAGAGCCTCCTCAAATGTCCCCTCCTCCTGGCAGCCGCCACTGAGGTCCTGGCAGCCTCTGTCTCTGTGCGGTTCCCTCAGGTATGGGGATAGGGCTGGTTGCCTGTGCCCTCTCGGGCCAGGAACCCCCAGGAGCAGATCAGAGGTGCGGGGTCCGTATGGGTCCTGGGTGGGTGCCCAGATCACCCTCATGCGGGCCCCCCATGCCTTGGGAAATGTGTCATTAATAAATGAAGGGTCAGGTGGCTTCTGGGGCCACAGAGGGGAGTTAAGCTCATCCCTGAAGAAATGGCCCTTTCTCATCTGGGTCCCAGAGACCCTCTCCCACCCTCATCCCCGGGCCCTCCACCCCCTTCCTGAGGATGGAGAGCTGCCACTCTACACTACTTAAGGCCCTTATTCACGTCTTCGTGCCTTTCCTGAGGTTGGCACTTGGTAAGCCCTTGGAACATGGAGTGGCCACCCAGAAGAGTGGCAGGTGGTGGCCCTGCCCTCTAGGGGTTCCTTGTGTGGTCTGGGGGACAGGGGCAGACCCCTGACACCCACAGCAGGTGCTCTGCTGCAGGTGACCCAGGCCGCGTGGGAGCCACATGGGTGGTTTTAACTTTAACAGCAGCCACATTGTTTGTAAAAGGAGAAAGAAGCTGGCAAATTTCATTTTACTAACATGTTTACATAATCTAATACACCAGAATGTGGTCGTTTCAACAAGCCATCAGGATTTTTAAGCTTTTGATGAGATATTTGGGGTTCTTTTTCTTGCCCCCATTTGATCTTCCAAACCCAGGACGTCTTTGCCGCCTAAACCCCTTCTCAGGCCGGAGCAGCCGTATTTCAGGTGCTTAGGAGCTGCCTGTCTGGCGGCTGCCGTATTAGACTGTGCCACTCAGGAGCTGCTCGGCACTGGTCAGAAAGTACTAATCAGGGGGGCTTCCTGGAGTAGGCGGTAGCTGCAGTGAAGCTTGTGGAAGCTTCCCTGGAAGTTGGGAACTGGAGGTGAGGCAGGATCTGTAAAGACAAGGAGAGCTCATACCCTCGCCTGTTCGCTCGGTCACTCGTTGCACATGGCCTCCCAGGTGCCCGGTCACACGCTTGGGGACACGGATGACACGGCCATGGGTCTGAACAGGCCTCTGCCTTTCAGATGAGCGCATACTTATTAAGCACTTGCTCTATGCCAGGCACTGTGCTCGTGGTGCTCATAATCTGCAGTGGGAGCCGGGGTTGGACCGTAAATGTAAAGACAATAGTAACATGGTGTGAAATGTCCTGGGGAGGGGTTTTTGTTTTTTTGTTTTTTTTTTTAATGATGGAAACAAGTATAAGGCATTGGCTTGAAAGAACTGGTCAAAAAAGCCTCTTGGCGGAGGAGACAAAAGCTGAGACCCAAGTGCCAAGGAGAGAACCTGAGAGATGGGCCCAGGCGGAGTCTCCCTGAGATAGGAAGGAACATGGTGTGTCCATGGACGCGGTGGAGGCCAGTGGAGCAGAACACACAGTAACGTAGGGAGGGGTGACGTTGGTGGGTGGCCAGGGCAGGGCCAGAGGGCTCGGTAGCCATGGGCTGGGTTCCCCCAGCAGGGAGGCAGGGAGGTCAGAAAGGAGGCTGCTGCCGTGATCTGGGTGAGGAGGTCGTGGTGGCGGTCCCATGTCCTGATGGTCAAGCTGAGGGGACCCGGCAACGGCCTGAATGAGGGGTAGAGCCCCCGGGGTTCTGTCTGGATGAGCTGAGTGAGCCGGTCAAGGACAAGATGGTGAAGTCTGGGGGCACCTGGGTGGCTCAGTGGGTTAAGCCGCTGCCTTCGGCTCAGGTGATCTCAGGGTCCTGGGATTGAGTCCCACATCGGGCTCCCTGCTCAGCGGGGAGCCTGCTTCCCTCTCTCTCTCTCTGCCTGCCTCTCTGTCTACTGTGATCTCTCTCTGTCAAATAAATAAATAAAATCTTAAAAAAAAAAAAAAAGATAGTGAAGTCTGGCTCCAGGGGAACTGGGGGACATGGGGAGGGACATGGCAAGCAGCGGGGGTGCCCGAGACCTGGTCACCGTCCTGTTAGATTGCCCTGATGGAGGTGCTGGGCATCAGGGGGCCCAGGACCCAGCCTGTGGGGTCAGGGAAAGCCCTCTAGACTCTCCCAGAAGTGGATCTTGTCAGAAGTGTAGGAATGTTGCCAACCAGCTGGGGAGAGGTAGGCAGCCAGGAGATGGAAGAAGTGGGTGTGTGGGGCTGGCAGCTGAGGACCGAAGGATGTGAGGAGAGATAGGAAGGGAGGGGGCGAGCTCAGCACCCAAGGATCTGGCCTGGTGACTGGGAGGCAGTGGGACCTTTGTAACACCAGAGCAGGTTTTCAGGAGATGCTGAGTTCGGGGATGTCGTGGGGGTGAGAGTCCCCGGGGACAGCTGGAAGGTAGCTGAGCCTGTCCATCTGTCCGTCCTTCCTTCCTTCCTTCCTTCCTTCTCTGATCACATATTTCTTGCCAGACCAGTTTTGGGGGCTGGTGGTGGAGGCATAAGTGGCGCTGTGGGCGGACACAGGAGCCCTGAGGGCCAGTACAGTTCGGGGACTGCAGTGAGAGGAAGAAGGGAGCAAGTCAGAGATCACCCCATAATGTGTGCCAGTCTTCTCTGCATTGGAAAGACCATTGAGCCATGGTTCTCACCTCTTTGAGGCTCCCAGCTAGAGATGGGGCCCACCCAGACTTGGCCCCAGACCCAGGGCCCCGGGACCCCAGCTGGGAGGGGCCTTGCCAAGGAAAGAGAGCATGGGAGTTTAGCTGTCTGGGACCCTCGTCATCTGGCCTGCCCTCTCCTCCCCAGGTAAGAGCAAGGAGGCAGAGATTAAGAGAATCAACAAGGAACTGGCCAATATCCGCTCCAAATTCAAAGGTAGGCTGGAGGCCTGGAGTCCCGGGTCTGAGGGGGGAGGGTCTGGGAACTGGGATACTTGGGACTTATAGGTATGATCCTTCCTCATTCTCTCCCCTCTTTCCTCCTTCCTCTGGCCCTAGGGGACAAAGCCTTGGATGGCTACAGTAAGAAAAAATATGTGTGTAAACTGCTGTTCATCTTCCTGCTTGGCCATGACATTGACTTTGGGCACATGGAAGCTGTGAACCTGCTCAGCTCCAACAAGTACACGGAGAAGCAGATAGTGAGTCTGGGGAGGAAGGACTGGGGGCCTCAATTCCTGGGTCTGAGGGAGGAGGGGGCTGGAAGTACAGACTCCGGGGAGGAAGGATCGGGGCCTTCGACCCATTAACCACAAGGCTCCCAACAGCCCCCACCTCCTTCCTCGCCCAGGGTTACCTCTTCATCTCGGTTCTGGTGAACTCAAACTCCGAGCTGATCCGGCTCATCAACAATGCCATCAAGAACGACCTGGCCAGCCGCAACCCGACCTTCATGTGCCTGGCCCTGCACTGCATCGCCAATGTGGGCAGCCGCGAGATGGGCGAGGCCTTTGCCGCCGACATCCCACGCATCCTGGTGGCTGGGTGAGGCACTGGTGACCCGGGTGGGCTGGGGTCTGGAATGGAATAGATGAGGCCCAACAAGGACGAGGCCAAGGTCGAGGGTCAGAGAGATTGCGTCACCTGCCCAAGGTGTCCTGGCCAGGAAGTGGGGGTGTTGCAGGGCTGAGAGTCTGGTGGCGGCCCCACGGTTCTCTTGTCACTTCACCAAGCCAACTCCGCAGTGTGATGCAGTCTCCCAGCAGATCTGATGGGGTGTCTGTCTGATTAACTAACCTTTAAGACCTACTATAGAAGAGGGGATAACCATAAGTTCTGCTGGAGACAGCCCTCCAGAACTGCTGTATTTTCATTCATTCATTCAGCAAACATCTGTTGGGCATCTGTTATAGGCACCGTGTTGTGCTGATTGCTGGGAATATAGTCATGACCAGAAGTAGACATGGCATCGTCTTCCCAAGCATTGGTGGTCCAGAGTGGGAAACAAAGACTGATTGATACTTGCAGGGTGGAATGTACAATTCCTCATGGAACCATGCTGTTGGGGCACATGAGCCCTTTAGGACATTTAGCTGGATGCCTGACCTAGTCTTGGGGATCAGGGAGGGCTTCCTGGAGGAAGTGACATCAGGCTTAGACCTGGGTGAGGAGGAGTTGTTGGCTGTAGAGAGGGGAAAGGTGTGAAAGGCACTGGGGTCAGCCTATGTGATTATCCTGAGGCAGGAGGTCATTTGTCACATATTTTTTGAGTCCCTGTGATGTGCTAGGCCCTCTCATGGGTTTGGGGAGGCAGGAGGGAGAAGCAAGGACTGTTGTGCCCACCCTCAGGAAACTTACATCTAACAGGAAGCTTATAGGAGAGGATACCCAAAGAGCAAACATATACATAAAAAAGTAAGATGAGTTCAGATAGTAATCAATGCTATGAAGGAAATAAAACTGGGTAGTGGGGGCAGTGGGCTGGGGGTGTGTGGTGAAACTACTTAAATATACTCCTCAGGGGGGGATCTCTCCAAGAAGGTGACTTGCAATTGAGACTGGAATGATGAGAAGATAGTTATTTTAGAATGTTGGTAAGTGTCCCAAGCTAAAGGAGCAACAAGTGCAAAGGCCCTGAGGCATGAGCCTTCTGTATTCAAGGAACCAAAAGATAGTCTTTGTGGCTGGAGGGCAGTGAACAAGAGGCAGAGTAAGGGGAGTTTGGATTTTATTTTCGTTGAAACGGAAGGAGTTGGTGTGTGTTAAGTGGGCACGTGACATGATGGGCTTTGTATTTTTAGAAGATCACTCAGCATGGTATAGGAGAAGGTATGACTTATATTTCTGGCAATATGGTAGACTAGATTCCTGACTAATGCTTTCACTGAAACCTAACAATGTGGGATAAAAGAGGAAAGGAAGTGCTCTTCAATGCATTTAAGGAGCGTACAGGCCACAAGCTAAGAGGGGTCTGGCACCTGGGGAGATGGGGAGAGGGCCAAAGCCAGAGTTTGCCTAGAGGGCGAACCTAGATATTGGCCCTGCAGCCTCTGGGAACAGGATACAAAGCTTGTCTGAGGAGAAGCTCCAGAGACCACACTTCAAAGTGAGGGTGACCTAGAAATAAATCCCCTTGGGGACTATAAGCAAAATTACCTGTTTCAAACCTTGGCACAGAGCTGCCCACACACTGGTTTTCAGCCCGATTTTCCCCTACCTGGGTTGTCTACAAATTCTTAAGCCAAACTTTAAAGTGATTTAAGCAAGTAGTAGCCCAGTGCCCGAGAGAGGCAAACAAGTCTTTTCAGGAGAAACCCGCCTTCACCACAGAAGCCCTAAGTTACGTGAGTAATGCGCAATCGAAAGTCACCAAACACAGGCCACACAACACCATGAGGGAGAACCAGCAGAAGGAAAAGGAAAGTAATAGTAGAATTGGAATATTCATATAGGATGTAAAATAAATATGTTTAATATGTTTCAATAAGTAAGAAAACAATTTAAAAATGGAAATGCAAGCAAATTCAAAAAAGAAATGGAGACTTTTTTTAAGCCATCTGGCTTAGCGGCAAGATGGACAGAGCCAAAGCAGAGTGAGTGAACAGGAGGTAGAACTGAAGAAATGATTCCAAACGCAGCCCAGAGAAACAGAGATGGAAGATTCCAAGAGAGGTTAAGAATCACGGAAGATGGAGAGGTCTAATGTAATGCTGTTTAGAGCTCTAGAGGGACACCTGGCTGGCTTAGTCAGTAGAGCATGTGACTCTTGATCTGGGGGTTGTGAGTTCCAGTTCCAGTTATAAACGCTGGGGTTAGAGGTTATTTAAAAACCTTTAGAGGGGGGCGTCTGGGTGGCTCAGTTGGTTGGACGACTGCCTTTGGCTCAGGTCATGATCCTTGAGTCCCAGGATTGAGTCCCACATCAGGCTCCCAGCTCCATGGGAAGTCTGCTTCTCCCTCTGACCTTCTCCTCGCTCATGTTCTCTCTCACTGTCTCTCTCTCAAATAAAAAAAAAACAACAAAA
Source organism: Neogale vison (assembly GCF_020171115.1). Taxonomy (NCBI): domain Eukaryota; kingdom Metazoa; phylum Chordata; class Mammalia; order Carnivora; family Mustelidae; genus Neogale; species Neogale vison. Next base: position 50,718,907 of record NC_058097.1, on the reverse strand, counting down.
AACTTTTAGAGGGATACCTTTGTGGCTCAGTTGGTTCAGTGGCTGCCTTCAGCTCAGGTCATGATCCCAGTGTCCTTGGATCAAGTCCTGCTTTGGGCTCCTTGCTCAGTAGGGAGCCTGCTTCTCCCTCTGCCTCTGCCTGCCACTCTGCCTGCCTGTGCTCGCTCTTTCTCTCTCTCTCTGACAAATAAGTAAATAAAATCTTAAAAAAAAAAACCTTTAGAGTTCTAGGAAGGAGAAGGAGAGATATAACAGAGGTGTTGTTTGAACGGATAACGCCGGAGAATATAGCCTAGAACAAAGAAAGAAGCTGATCCTCTGAGTCAAGTAGCTCAAGAACCCAGCAGCAGAACTAGAGACTGGGGTGTGGGTGGTGGCAGGGAGACTACTGAGACTGTTGCCATCCAGTTCTGAGCTAATGGTGGCTGGGACCCCGGTAGTAGCCATAGAAGACGTCACTGGGTACATTCCGGAAGTGAAGCCGACAGGACGGGTTACATGGAGTGGGAAAGCAAGAGGGGGGAAGCTCAAAATGGTTGGTGGATGACGAAGCTTGGGGAGAAGCAGGGGAGTGAGAGGCAGGCCACAAGCCGGGTTTGGCCCCGCTAGATGCAAGGTGCCTGGTGGACACCAGGGCAGAGATGTCCCATAGGCAACTGGATGGCAGGGAGTTGGGGCCAGGGAGGGAACTAGCGAGAGGGGGCTAAAAATAGAACTCGAGCCACACACCCACTCTGTGGTTCTGGTCGCCACATCACAATGAAAACAAACAGGTGAAACCTCTTTTAATATTTTAATTTAACCCAATCCATCTAAAATATGTTCATTTTGACACTGGATCTAACTGAAATTTTCCGTATAATTGTTCATGTCATCACCACACGTGAGGGATGAGAAGCGACCTAAGGCTAAGCCCCGGCGTGGCCCAGTGTGTCCATGTCTGGCCAGGGAGATGGGAGGGAAATGCAGAGTGGGCTGTGGCTTGGAACGTGAAGAAAATTTCACGGAGGACAGAGTGGTCAGTGGTGGCGAAATTGGCGGCCACCCCGAGCGGGGAGAACTTGGTACTTGTGAGGACCAAGAAAGCGGCTGGTATGACAGACTCGTACAAGCTGAGGTGACACCCAGTTTCACACCAGGGAATGGATGCTGAGGGGTTGTGCCCTGCCATTGTCAGGGGCCAGGCTGGGGTTGTCTGAATGCTTGGCTGGCCTCTCTCGACACCCAAAACTTGGCCTTGACAGGCCTTGACAGGGGCAGAGAGCAATATATTTTGGGGGGTAGATTTTTTTTTTTAATTACGATAAAATTCACATAATATCAAGTTAACTGTTTCAACAGTTTACAGTGTACAATTCAGCGGTCTCTAGTATATTCACCGTGCTTTGCAGCCACCACCACTAATTCCAGAACATTCCCCTCACCCCAAAAAGAAGCCCCATACTCAGTAGCAGCTCACTCCCCATTGGCTTTCCCTCAAGCTCCGGACAGCGTCTCGTCTGCTTTGTGTTTCTCTGGATTTGCTATTCTGTACATTTCAGATAAATGGAAGCGTGTGCTCCGTGGCCTTTTGGGTCTGGCTTTTTCCCCACCTGGTGGAACATTTTTGAGGTTCTTCCTTGAAGTATGTTGCTCTGCTTCTTTCCTTTTTTATGGCCCAGTAATACCGTTCTGCTGTCTGGAGGGACCACATTTTAGTTACCCACTCATCAAAAAGATTCTGTTTGACTCTTAGGAATATTGTACAAATACATTGTGTGAACCTGGTTTTCAGCTCTTACGGGCAGATGCCTGCGCGCGGGATTGCTGGGTCATGTGGTACCATGACTTTTTTTTCTTTTCCTTTCTTTTTTTTTTTTTTTTTAAGAAAGGGAACAATTGAATTCCCCCTTCACATCCCCTGCAGCATCTCCATCTCCCCGCCCCCCCATGGCCTGTATTCGATGGTGGTTATTCCCACGTACCTCCCTGTCCTTCTGTACCTGCACACACGCCCTTGCGAGCCGTAGCCGTAAGCTTTACCTCCGTGGTGGAGAGTCTCCGGTTAAGCAAGGCGATAAACAGCTCTTACTCCTCTGTTCAGGATATGGTGGGCGTTCCTTCCCCTGTAGCTGGAGGGAATGGTAGAGGTCATCTCCTTCAAGGGCTTGAGAAACACCTCAAACAGAGCCAGGCCCGGGGTCGAGGCTCGTGTTGTGAGCTGTGACAATGGTGGAAAGGCCATGGATGGGGCACCGTTCTACTGCTCTTGGACAGACTGGTTTTGGTTTTGAGCTGATGATGGTCAGACGTTCTTGCTCCGGGACCTTGAACATGGATGCGTGCCCGCCCCCAGGGTGGGTGTCCAGGAGCAGCCTCTCTGGGCTGGGTCTGCGTCACTCCTGGTGACACGCTGACCCTGGGTGGCCCCGCTCCTCTCCTGAGGGCCTGTCCCCACATCTCCTTGAGGGCTGCTGTGTCCGAGGCTCGGCCGGCGTGCGCGTGTCCACCTGGCTGGCGGGAGGAAACAACACTGCCTCATCGCTACCATTCGTGTTTCCCCTGCAAATCCAGCGAAACCCCCTTTCACCTGGCCTTTGACTTGCTCAGTCACCCCTCCTGGGGCTTCCCTCTGTGTCCTTTGCTGAGGCTTCAGATGGGTCCTCTCCTGGAGGCCGCAGCGTAGGTGGTCAGAACAGCTCCCTGCGCCCCCTCTGTGCCCGAGGCTGTGTTGGCTTCCGGTCCATGGTGTTCTTTCTTCACCCCCCAAGTCCCCTTGCAGAGGAAACTGCCCATTGGAGAGTTAGTGGCCTCTCGCAGGCGCGTGCTCCACCGGTCAGGACCTCAAGCATACGTGTCTGGGCCCAGTTCCTCGGTTTGTGGTGGAGAGATAAACGAGTTAGTCCCAGACTGTGCCTGGCTCAGTGCCGGGAGGAGCGGGAGGACCCTGGCTGGTGCTTTTCCTGCTATCACCCCAGTATTGGTGCTTCCCTCCTTGCCACCTGCAGCGACTCCTTCTCCCCCTGGGTGAAAAGCAGGGTTGGCACCATGGCCCTTGATGCCTGGCATGGTTTGGCCCTGTCCCCCGGTCCCCCTGTCCCATCTCCCGGCCTCTCCCCCTCCACTTCTCGCTCACTCACAGCAGCCACACACAAGCCTGCGGCCACCTCGTGGCCTCCACACAGGCTGTGGCCTCTCCCCGAGATGGGCTGTGCAAAGATTTTCGGGGTTTTCTCACTAAGCTCAGCTTTCCATTTACCTGGCACCTCGTCAGAGAGCCCTTCTTGCAAAATAGCATAAGTGGTGCTCCTTGTGCCTGTGCTCGTTGGCACCATAGCACTGAAACCGGACGGTGTCTGGTGCGTGTGCTGGGATCCGGACTGCCTGGCTGGGAGGTTAGCTCTGTGAGGACAGACGTTTGGACCAGTCTGTCCACCCCTCTGTCCACAGTGCCTCCAGCAGAGCCTGCTGCCCGGAGGTGCTCCAGAAGCATTCGGTAAGCGAGTGAAGGTGCACAGGCAGGCTTGGTGGTTGGCGGAGTTCTGCCAGTCACCCCAAGACTGCCGAGATGGAGCCTATCTTGCAGATAAAAAAACGGAGGCTTGGTGCGTGATGAGGCCAGCACCAGAGTGGATCTCTGGTCCCCCGGCTCTCCCCACCTGCTGCTGGCCGCCCTTCCTGGGAGGAGCGGAAGAGGAAGGAAGGTCTGTGTGGGGCTGGGGGAGCGCTGACCTCCCCCCACCCAATTGTGTCCCCACAGGGATAGCATGGACAGCGTGAAACAGAGCGCGGCCCTGTGCCTGCTGCGGCTGTACAAGGCCTCGCCCGACTTGGTACCCATGGGCGAGTGGACGGCCCGGGTGGTGCACTTGCTAAATGACCAGCACATGGTGAGCCCCGGGCCTGGCACCTGGATGCCCCGGGCAGCCGCCTTCCAGAGCCATCCCTACTCACCCAGAGACCCTTCTGCCTTAGACGCTTATGTGGAAACCTGGGGGATGTCCCACTTCTGCCCCAATACCCACCTGGATGCCCAGGGCCTCCCACCTCTGTCCCTGCCTTTACTCAGGTACCTAGAGATCTTGGTCTGGCGTCCTGAGTACCTATCACACACCCAAGTATCCAGAAACCGCCATGCCCATCCCTGATACCCTCCCCCACCCCAACTACCCAGGGATCCTGTCCAGTGTCCCCTGCACCCATCATCCACCCAGCCCTTGGGTCTCTGCTTTCAGATCCATAGGCTGGACACTTGTGCCCAGGCTGACCCTCCCCCTGCAGCCCTGACCCGCCACTTGTCTGCCTCTGCAGGGTGTGGTCACGGCGGCTGTCAGTCTCATCACCTGTCTTTGCAAGAAGAACCCGGACGACTTCAAGACCTGCATATCCCTGGCCGTGTCTCGCCTGAGCCGGGTGGGTGTGGTCTCACCGTGGTGTGTGGGAGGGGGCCCTGGCGCCTGTGTCCTCTGGAGCAACTCCCTGGTCCCCCTCAATGTCCCTGAGAAGCAGCCCAGCACAGTGGTTATGAACTCAGCCTCTGAGCTGGGCTCATCCTGGCCCACACAGCTCATTCCTGCTGTGTGGCCCGGACAAGCGGTTTCACCTCTGGTCCTCACTGACCCCATCTGTTCACTGGGGACAATACCAGGCCCGGTTCACAGTGTAGCTACTGTCATTCGGTGTGTATAATGTCAGTATGGGCCTGGGCATCATTGAGCACCCAGGGGGTGTGAGTGTCTCTCCTGATTTCCTCCCCCTTACCCCACTGTCTCTTGCTTCCTCCTGCATTCCCTGCTCTGTCTCCTGTTCCTTTTTCTCGAACCTCTCCATTCCCCTCCTTCCTTCTGTTTGTCTCACCACCTTCGCCCCTGTCCTGGGAGCATGCCCAAGGCTGCCGGTGTACCAGGCTCTGGGGACACAGATGAGTCAGAGCCGAGGCCTCCAGGAGCTCCCTGTCCTGTTGGTGGGGAGAAATGTGGCAGGGCAGGCTGGACAGCACAAATTTTCATAAAAAGGGTGATCTGGGCTGTTGTCATGAAGGTAGTACAGGACATTGTAGACCCCAAAGGAGGCATTTACTCTAGCCTGGAAGTCTAGGAAGGCTTCCTGGGAGAAGTGATCCTTGAATGAAGACATGGAGTGAATTCAGTATTCCCTGGGCAAGTCAGAGGATGCTGAGATTCGCAGGCAGAGAGGACAGATGCACCAGGTCATTCAGTCGCTTTGTCATCAATTCACCATACACCTGAATATTCGCGTGCGCCGGGCTGGTGGGGGAGAGACAGACAGGGACACTGGGGGCCGGGCACGCACCATCATGGCCATGGCACAGCGCGTGGTGGGGAATGCTTCTTAGAGGAGGGATTTCCCAGGTTGAGCAGGCACTTGCCATGAGGGGAAAATGTCACGTACTCTCTTGCTAATTCCCCATCTCTTCCCAGAGCCTTTCTTATGTCCAATCTTGTCTTGGGCCTGGGAACCCAGGAAAGGGTCATAGCTAGTTCCTAACCCCTGAGCTGCTTCCAGCCATGGGGGACAGCTATAGGGACACAAGTCTGCAGTGAGCTGATGTGTTCTGTGCTTCATGGAGGAGCCCGGGGCACTGCAAGGCTCCTGTTTGGAGTAAGCAGCTCGCAGGGGGGAACGCAGGTTGGCAGAGACTTCCTGCCCCTGACAGCAGCATTACATGGAAAAGTCAGGAGCCCTGGCTTAGGTCTAAGCTCACTGCGTGCTCCAGGCTTCCTTACTCCCCTCCCCGGGGCCTCAGATGCTTGGGAAGTTGGTGTGGCTCTGCCCCACCCCTGCCCGGTGCCCTTCCTTGTCCATGCCTCACCCCCTCTTCCGCCCCCCAGATTGTCTCCTCGGCCTCCACCGACCTCCAGGACTACACTTACTACTTCGTGCCAGCACCCTGGCTCTCGGTGAAACTCCTGCGGCTGCTGCAGTGCTACCCACCGCCAGGTACTGCTGCCAACCCCGCCCACGCTGGGCCCTGATGTCTCGGGCCTGCGCTCTGTCAGGGTTTCTGTGAGGCTGTGGGTGCTGGGGCACAGCCTAAAGGATCAGACAGATCACTCCTGTCTTGTAGATCTCCTGCTCTGGGCCAGGGTCCCTGTGATGCTGTGCTGGGGTTTGCTCAGCCCTGGAGTGTAGGGGCTGTTGTCACATCTGTCTTGGGACAAACCAAGGCTGTTGGAGGAGAGGCCCTTGCCCACGGTCCCCGCAGCCGATCTGGGGGTGATCCCGGGCTGTGTTGTTCGGATGACCATAGCTCTGTGAGAGGTTTTCATGGCCTTATTGTTCAAGGTCATGGCCGTGGTGTGGATGATGAGCCTAGCGTGAGCCAGGCAGCACACTGCGGGTGTCTGTGCCCTCCCGACAGAGCTGGTGAAGGGGAGCCCTCCCTGCAGCATGCAGACAGGGAGACTGAGGCTTGGAGATGAGACGTCATGTATCCCGGCCTGGGCAGTGACTAAGGGGAGGAGTCTGATGACAGCATCTGGCTCCAAGTCCCTCCCTCTACCCTATAGGCCTTGGGTCCATAGGGCCGAGTGCCCCATTTCCTCTTGCCTGCCTCGTAGAGCAGTTTTGAGGGAGCCCGTGCTGAGCTGCTCAGCACACAGGAGGGGATTGATAAACCGGCTCCCTTCCGTTTGGCCAGAGTACTGCACACCTGCTATGGCCAGGGACTGACCTGTGGCCCTGAGTCTGCATGGGCAAGCTGTGCATGAGCGTGCATGTGAACACATGACCGCGTGTGCAAGTCAGGGCGTGTCCACACGTCTGTGTGCACCTGCATGGCAGTGTGTGTGTGTGCGTGCGTGTGCACGCAGGCAGAGTCCGCTTCCAGCCTGTGAAGGCCACTGGTGAATTCTGTCCCATGGCCTTGGGAAAGCCTCGTTCGTTCCGCTCCTGGGCCTCTTTCTCATCCTGCCAGGAAGCGCTCGGGCAGATCTCCAACCTCACTTCCGTCCCAAGAGCCCTGCCTCATCATTTCGGGGTGTGCCTGGAGCAGGTGCCTTGCTTCCTGTCACCCCCTGTGTCATAGGAATTGCAGCCGTGGCCCCAAGCAGGTGGTGCTGGGCCAGAGAGGCCACCTCCTGATTTATCTACGGAAAGTGTTTCTGATACCGTGTTACGGAAAATTTTCCAACGTTCAGATAGCTAGAGCACACCCATCGTCTAGACTTGCGTTTGGCGGTGCATGTGTGCTCTAAGTTTGCTTTTTTTATTCCTGAAGTATTGAAGACTGGTGTAGAGACATCATGTTTTTAATCTTTGGATATCTTGTTGCACGTTTCTAAAAACTATGGGCGTTCTCTACGGTCACGCTTGAAGCTCCAAAATACTCACAGTGTTTTCAGACTGGGATCCGATCAAGATACAAGTTTTTTTTGTTTGTTTGTTTGTTTTTTTTAAGATTTATTTACTTATTTTAGAGAGAGCAGGGAGAGGGCCAGAGGGAGAGAGAGAGAAGCAGACTCCCTGCTGAGCAGGGAGCCTGACACGGGGCTTGATCTCCTGGCCCTGAGACCATGACCTGACCTGAAATCAAGAGTCGAATGCTAACCAGCTGAGCCATCCAAGCACGCCTTGAGATCCAAGGATCGAGGGAGGCCTGGCTTGTTCAGTCAGGGGAGCAGGCAGCTCTTAGGGTCATGAGTTCAAGCCCCACACTGGGCATAGAGATGACTGAAACATAAAAAGTAAGGGAAAAAAAGAAGAAAAAAAAAGAAAGATAAGTATAGAATTTAATTATTTCTCCTAATCTAGAGGAATTGCCCCTTTATTCTGGGGCATTGGCTTTCACTTCACCTTTTTATTATGAAACATTTCAAACGGAAAGATCACCTGCGAGAATGGTGTCCCGAACGTGTGAGGCCCTGAGACCCGGCAGAGACCCTGAACGCTGCTCTTGGCGCTCTGGCTGGCTTGCTGTCTCAAACACACACTCATTTGCTCACTTAAGTGACATAAGTCGCAGACGTCCTCATGCTTCCCCTGCACCCAAAATACACCCACACACATTTCATGAGCCCCAGGAACACTGTGCAAAACTACAGTGCCCTTGTCACACCTGAGGAGCTTCAAGGTCATGGTGTTGTCTGCTGTCCAGGCACCGTTCACACCCCCCTCACTGTCCACAGCCTTATTTGTACGGCTGAAACAAAATACAGTTCAGTCGAGGGCCGCGACTTACATTTCCTTATGTCTTTGTCCCTTTTGGGGGGAGTCTAGAATAGCCCTCCCACCAGTTTTTGAAGAAACTACCGGTTTTGTGAAAAAACTGGGAGTTTGGCATTGCAGGCGTTCTGGATTTGGCCCAGAGTTGCCTTGTGTCCTGCGGCTCATCCTTCTACCCCATGAGCCGCCTGATAGATCCGGGTGTGACATTTTCCCCTAGAAGGCTTGACAGCCCATCTGTGCACAGGATGTCACCTCACACCCCGCGGATTGGCAGTTATTGGTGTTGGTAGGAGCTCCTGGTTGGTGTGTGTCTGTCTCGGGCGTTCAGACCGTTTCTTGGGGCGACCCTGGTTTCACAGCATCTCTGGGAAGGTTTCTTTTTCCTGTGAGAAACCTAAAGGGTATCAGTGCTGCAGGAGGGGAAACTGAGGCTCACAGGGGTGGGAGTTAGCACCGAGCAGGACAAAAGCCAAGGCCTGGAGTGGTCTCTTCTGTTGGCTCTCTGCCACCTCCTCTGGTCACTTGGAGACCAAGGATGAGCTAGAAGGAGCAGAGACCCCAGCCCACAGCTGCAAGGCCCACCCTTCCTGCGGGAGATGAGAGCCCTGGGGGTGGGGGGGGCTCTGCCCTGCACGTGGGTGGGGCTGGCAGAGAGTTCATCCTGGGACATGCCCTCCATGTCCCCAGAGGACGCTGCCGTGAAGGGGCGGTTGGTGGAGTGTCTGGAGACTGTGCTCAACAAGGCCCAGGAGCCCCCCAAGTCCAAGAAGGTCCAGCACTCCAACGCCAAGAACGCCATCCTCTTTGAGACCATCAGCCTCATCATCCACTACGACAGGTGCCTGCCTGCGGGGTGGGAGGGTTGGGGGCCCGGACTCTTGTGTCCTAGGAGGTTGGGGCTGGGAATCAGGACTGCTAGCTAGGACGACGATGAAGCTGCGAACTGTTACCTCCTCGGAGTGGTGCTGGACCCCTCCTGGGAAAAGCAGAATTCCTGACTCTCTTCCTTTGAGCCCAGCGGCTCAGACGGCCGCCAGGAGTGGTCATGGCAGGGACGGAGGGCAGGAGTTAAGACCCAGGTCCTGAAGGGAACGTGGGATGGCACAGCTGGGCCCGAGTCCTCCACCTTCTTCTCATGACCTCCCGTCTCTGCCTCTTGCTGCCAGCGAGCCCAACCTCCTTGTGCGGGCCTGTAACCAGCTGGGCCAGTTCCTGCAGCACCGGGAGACCAACCTGCGCTACCTGGCACTGGAGAGCATGTGCACGCTGGCCAGCTCGGAGTTCTCCCACGAGGCAGTCAAGACACACATCGACACTGTCATCAACGCCCTCAAGGTACACCACCGCGGAGTCTGCCCCAGGCCAGGCCCTGTACACTGGCCTCTGCTCCCTTGGAGAGGCGCAGGGCTCAGAAGCCACTGCAGAGCCTAGAACATTCCGCCCCGGCTCTCTTCCCTCAGACGGAGCGGGACGTCAGCGTGCGACAGCGGGCGGCAGACCTCCTCTATGCCATGTGCGACCGGAGCAACGCCAAGCAGATCGTGTCAGAAATGCTTCGGTACCTGGAGACGGCGGACTACGCCATCCGTGAGGAGATAGTAAGTCCCGGGAGGAGCTGAGCACCTGGACCCCCGGCTCTGAGGGAGAAGGGGGCTGAGGGCCTGGATGCCCGGGGTCTCCGGTTGGGGACAGTGGTGAGCCCAGATCTGGTTCTTCCACGCTTGGACTGCATGCGCACACACACCTGCCCTCCCCGGCTGGCAGGTCCTGAAGGTGGCCATCCTGGCCGAGAAGTACGCGGTGGACTACAGCTGGTACGTGGACACTATCCTCAACCTCATCCGCATCGCGGGCGACTACGTCAGTGAGGAGGTGTGGTACCGCGTGCTGCAGATCGTCACCAATCGCGACGACGTCCAGGGCTACGCTGCCAAGACCGTCTTTGAGGTCAGCGCCCGCACAGCGGGACGGTGAGGCAGAGCAGGGACAGCTGGGGCTGGGGCGCCCACCCACTGTGACCACCGTCTTGCTCCCTCCTCCTCAGAGCACTGCCTTGGCCTCCCTGGGGGCCGGGTCCTCACAGGCCAGCATGAGGGTCTGTGGGCCACGGGTGCAGGCCACCCAGCGCAGAGTCACTGACCCGCACATCCTGCTGGTTTCCCCAGCCTTCTGCCCCAGAAAGGGGGGCCTGGTGCCATTGGTTTTACCACCTGTGTGAATGCGAGCCAGTCACATAACTGGCCTATGCCTCAGTTTCCCCACCTATCGTCCCACCCACAGCGTAGCATTTGTGAGAGTTCTACGAGTTAATGGGCATCCCGGGCTTAGCCCTGCACCTGGCACCCCTGAGCAGTCCTGACTCAGAACACACGGCTCCCTGCTGCACTCACCCGCCCTGTCCCCACCTCCAGGCACTCCAGGCCCCCGCCTGCCATGAGAACATGGTGAAGGTCGGCGGCTACATCCTCGGGGAGTTTGGGAATCTGATTGCTGGGGACCCCCGCTCCAGGTGAGGCGGTGAACACGTGCATCCTGGAGGGGTCTGGGGTTGGTGGTGATGGGGCCCCCAGGGACCCTCTTGGCCCCTCACACAACCATCTGGTGCTTGCAAGACAGCGCAGCTCCCAGGAGCCTCTGGGACAGAGCGCTGTAGTGGCTGCCATGTGGGGTGGCCTCCGGGGGGGGGCTCCGGGAGGAGGCCGGGCAGCCGCGTGCTAATGCCCCCGCCCTCCCCAGCCCCCCGGTGCAGTTCTCTCTGCTGCACTCCAAGTTCCACCTGTGCAGCGTGGCCACCCGGGCCCTGCTGCTGTCCACCTACATCAAGTTCATCAACCTCTTCCCGGAGACCAAGGCCACCATCCAGGGCGTGCTGCGGGCTGGCTCCCAGCTACGCAACGCGGACGTGGAGCTGCAGCAGCGCGCTGTCGAGTACCTCACGCTCAGTTCAGTGGCCAGCACGGATGTCCTGGTCAGCGCCGCGGCCCCCGCGTGCCCCTCCACCCCTGCACCTCGGCCGCCGAGCTGTCCCTGATCCGCTCTCGCCCTCTGGCCCCACAGGCCACAGTGCTGGAAGAGATGCCACCCTTTCCGGAGCGAGAGTCGTCCATCCTGGCCAAGCTGAAACGCAAGAAGGGGCCTGGGGCCGGCAGCGCCCTGGATGACGGCCGGAGGGACCCCAGCAGCAATGACATCAATGGGGGCGTGGAGCCCACCCCTAGCACTGTGGTGAGTCCCAGGGGCTGGGCTGTCTGGGCCTGGGCCGCCAGGCGCTACCCTGGCTGACCTCCACCTGCACCTCCCTGCAGTCAACGCCCTCGCCCTCTGCGGACCTCCTGGGGCTGCGGGCAGCCCCTCCCCCAGCAGCAGCCCCAGCGACCTCGGGTGCAGGGAACCTCCTGGTGGATGTTTTCTCCGACGGCCCAGCGGCCCAGCCCAGCTTGGGGCCCACCCCAGAGGAGGCCTTCCTCAGGTACAGCTGCCTGCTGGGGCCCCAGGCTGCCCCTTTTCCGTCTGGCCCCTCACGGTCCACCCCCCTTCCCTGTCCCTGTGCCTCTGTTGCCGTGGCTGCCACTTCCCCTGGCCTCCTCTCTCCCTCTGGCCACTCTGGATTCTTGGCTGACCCTGGCCACCCTGTGTAGTCCTTCCCCCATCGCCATGTCTCAGCCTGCTCTTCCTTCTCTCTTTCCCTCCTCCCTCTTTCTCTCTCTCCCCGGCCCTCTGCTGCCTCTCTGGGATTGGCTGCCTGCCACGCCTGTCTTCTCTTGTCTGCTCTGGGATTGGATGGCCCAGCGAGCTGGAGCCGCCTGCCCCTGAGAGCCCCATGGCTTTGCTGGCTGACCCAGCTCCAGCTGCTGAGTAAGGGGTGTCCCCAGGGAGGGTTAGGGGACTTCAAGCTCTTATCAAGGGGTTCCTGATGAGCCGTGGAGGCAAGGATTTGGAGGGGAGTGAAAGTTGGGGTCCTCTGACATGGGGCAGGGGTGGCAGCACACACCAGGGTCCTAGTCCCATTAGAGACAATCGATTATCAGTCTGATTCTGGGGTTCTTTGGGGGAATCTGGGTATGTGGATTCTGGGGTTCTGTCTTTTGAGGGGTTACAGGCTCCCACCTCTAGGTCGGGTCTTCTCTAGCCCCCAACCTCCTCTCATCTCACTGTTTTCCCCGCCTGTAGCCCAGGTCCTGAGGACATCGGACCGCCTATCCCTGAAGCCGATGAGCTGCTGAATAAGTGAGTCATGGAAAGGATCAGGGAGGGAATGGGGACAGGTGGGGAGCACCGAGCAGGGCCTAGACAGGCGCCCCTGGCATCCTGAGCTCCCCGCTGCCCCCACCCAGGTTCGTGTGCAAGAACAATGGGGTCCTTTTTGAGAACCAACTGTTGCAGATTGGAGTGAAGTCGGAGTTCCGGCAGAACTTGGGTGCGTCCGGAGAGGGGCGGTGTGGGTATGGGGTTTTGGGGACACCTGGGTTTGGGTGGCATCTGGAGAGGAGGTTAAGGAAGTCAGATGGAGCCCTGCCCCTCCCCACCCTCCGCAGGCCGCATGTATCTCTTCTATGGCAACAAGACATCCGTGCAATTCCAGAACTTCTCGCCCACTGTCGTCCACCCTGGAGATCTCCAGACTCATATCCTCCCGGCTTGGCCCAGCCCCCTCCCCCGAGCCCTGACCCTCCTGGTCTGGCTTCCTGGCCGTGGGGAAGCAGATGAACCCTGGTCCAGAACCGTGTTCAGTTCTCTTCAGAGCCTCAGCATATGGTTACGTGTTCGAGGCTTAGTGTCCTCTGTGAGACGGGGTGGGCCTCTTCTCCCCAGGATAGCCTGAGGACAGTGAAGTGATGGGAGAGGGGTGCCTCCGTTTGTCCCCGTCAGGCCGCTTCCATGTCCTGAGCTTGTTCTGCAAGGGCTGCACACCACGATTCCGGCGTCTCCTGCATTCAAGAGCCAGGCCTACGGGTCTGGATGCCCAAGCAGGGCTGTCTGTGTGATCTGAGCCGGTCACTTGGCCTCTCTGTGCCTTCCTGTCCCATGTCTGAAGTGTAGACCCTCTTCCTTCTCATAGCATTGTTCTGAAGGGCAGTGTGGTTGGAAAACTCTGGAAGGGTGGCTGGCATAAAGGAAGGTATCAGTCCTCCCTTCTTTCTCTGATAGTGGTTTTCATGCCCATGAAATGACAGCGGTTAGCCCCAAAAGCTTTGAGGGCCTTTTCAGTCCTTTGCTGCGTTTAGCCCTCAACAGCAGCATCTCCAGAGCGCCCGGCGGGCTCAGCTCTGTGCTAGGCATGGGTAGGGGGCAGGGGCGGGAGACGCCCAAGATGCCGTCCTTGCCAACTTGAAGGTAGATGTGATCATACTGCAGCCAGTTTCGGTGCCCTGACCGTGTGCCAGACACACGGACAAGTACTCTTACTAGATTATTTCTCTGAATGCTAAGGACACCGTGTCCATTTTGTAGCTGAGGCTAAGAGGTAAAGTAGCTCACCCAGAGTCCCCAAGGTGGTACGATCCCAGGATTCAAACTCGAGTCAGCCATCCCAGCCCCAGGAGGGCTTCTGCCTTAGTGCCATGTGACTTGTGCCATAATGGAGGTCCCTGAGCCCCTCGTGGGAGGCCAGAGGGCTCACTGAGGAAGCGCTTCGGAGTTGGGGCTGCCTACCATGTGCCGGGGTTGGCAGGCCCAGCCCCTCGGAGGCCTGCGGGCTGGGGTTCAGAACCATCAGAGTTTGTGGCCAAGACCACAGGGGAAAGGAGGCGGGGGAGGGGGTTGCCGCCTCTTTCTGGCTTCCTTGACCCCTAGTGGGCACAGCTGGCGGTGCAGACCAAGCGCGTGGCCGCACAGGTGGATGGTGGGGCGCAGGTGCAGCAGGTGCTCAACATCGAATGTCTGCGGGACTTCCTGACGCCCCCGCTCCTGTCCGTGCGCTTCCGGTGAGTGGGGTGGGGGCCCTGCCAAGCGGCTGCGGTCTTGATGGGGGCGGAGGGGGTCTGGGGTCTGATGGAGCCTCCTTGCCGCCCCTCCCTCCCCTCGCCACCAGGTACGGGGGCGCCCCCCAGTCCCTCACCCTGAAGCTCCCAGTGACCATCAACAAGTTCTTCCAGCCCACGGAGATGGCTGCCCAGGACTTCTTCCAGCGTTGGAAGCAGCTGAGCCTGTGAGCAGCGAGGGGGCACGAGCTGCAGCTGCTGGGTGGTGCGGGGTGGGGCCTTCCAAGCACCTGACCCAAACCTTTCCCCTGCCCCCAGCCCCCAACAGGAGGCACAGAAAATCTTCAAAGCCAACCACCCTATGGATGCGGAAGTCACTAAGGCAAAAGTGAGTGACCACTGCACAAACAGGAGTGGGGGCCCTGGACCCACAGCCCAGACCTGCCTCTCCCTAACTGGGGTTTGGGGAGCAGTTCCCATTTTTCCATGCCTCTGTTTTCCCATCTGTAAAATGGGGCCAGGTCCCACTCGCAAGGATTTCGGGGAAACTGGTGGCTCCCAGATCTGGCCCCCTCCGACAGCTACTCTTATTCCCCAGCTCCTGGGGTTTGGCTCTGCTCTCCTGGACAATGTGGACCCCAACCCTGAGAACTTCGTGGGGGCTGGAATCATCCAGACTAAAGCCCTGCAGGTGGGCTGTCTGCTCCGGCTGGAGCCCAATGCCCAGGCTCAGGTGAGCAGTGGTCTGGGAGGCGCCCCTGAGACTGACACATAACCCCCTGCCTCAATGTGTTCGCTGTGCGCTATGTCCCTGAGTCCTCTATCTTTTGTCTTCCTTGCCACATCCTTTCTCTGCTTCTGGGTCTCACTTTCACCCTTCACCCTTTCCCTCCTGTGTTGTTTTTATTTCTGCCTCTTGCCCCTTCTGTCATCTTTCTAATCCCATTGTCCTTTTTGTCTCTTATCTCCCTGTATCCTCCACCACCTCCCCCCCCCCCCCCCCCCGCCCCTGGGCTCTCTGTCTCCTCTTCCTCCTCCCTGAGTCTGTGCCGCCATGTCCCCCACCCAGATGTACCGGCTGACCCTGCGCACCAGCAAGGAACCCGTCTCCCGTCACTTGTGTGAGCTGCTGGCCCAGCAGTTTTGAGCCCTGGACTCTGCCCCCGGGGATGTGGCCGGCGCCAGGCAGCCCCTAGGACTGAGGCAGCTGTGGTGGATGGGGCAGCGAGGGGACCTCCACTGGAGACAGGGAAGATCCCAGGGGTGGGGGAATGCCTGGAACCTTCCTCCGGCCTTTTGTATTTTTATTTTTGTTCATCTGCTGCTGTTTACATTCTGGGGGGTAAGGGGGAGCCCCCTCCCTCCCTTTCCCCCTTAAGCACAGAGGGGAGAGGGGCCAGGGAAGTGGGCGCCTCCTCCCCTCCCACCCCACCCCATTGTAGCCCCTCCTGCCCCCTCCCCGTCCAGGGGCTGTGTATTATTGTGAGCGAATAAACCGAGAGACGCTAACAGCCGTGTCTGCGTGAGTGGCTGAGGCGCAGGGGTCAGAGGAGCGGGCTGAGGGCCTGCAGAGTGTGGGTGGCCAAGCCCCGAAGCGCGTGGGTGGGACACTGGGCAGACAGCAGCAGCAGCAGCCGCCGTGGGCCCGCCTGCACAGCCACCAGCCGCCAGCCTGTGCCCGGCTCCTCTGGCCCAGACACCAGGTAGCAGGCTCTTGGCACCTGGGTCCTCTGGGCCGCTTCCTCCACCTTGTCCTCTGCTGACCCCGGCTCTGGAGGAACGACAGGAAGGGCTGAAGTGACCAGGGGGGCCCTAGAAAACTAGTAGGCGAACCTGCAGGAGCAACACACATCCCGGGCCTGACAGGTGAGGGCCTCGCAGCTCAGCTGGCTGTCAGTCGCCTGAAGGACATGGGCCTTCTCCCCCTTCTTCCCAGTCAGCCTCCATCCCCCCTCTCTACTGGGGATGCCGTGTGCAGCCTGCCAGGGATGCAGTCCGCCTAGCAGTACAGATCATGAACACTCGGGTATGCTGAGCAGATACAGGCCCAGCCCTTGGAACCCTCCCCGCCCCTCCCCACACATTAGGCAGGGAAGCAGGTGGGGGAGGTGGAGTCACGCAGCTAGGAGGGGCCAGTCCTCTGTCCCTTCCTTTGTCTCCCAAGGGTCTCGTGGGTTCTAAGACAACTTTTCCCTCCTAACCTAGTCTCTGTGACACCCTGCACCCCGAGGGGCAAAGATGGTGGCAAAGTGTGTGCTTGCAGCAGTACAGTGGAGTGTGGCTCAGGGAACCCATGTGTGACTCATGGCTCTCCACTGCTCCCCGAGCCTCAGTTTCTTCCTCTGCAGCAGCAGAGTGATGTGACAGGAGCTCCCCCTCACCTGTGAGGGTGAAGTCAGTCATGGCATCCATGACACTGGGCCAGAGAGGAAGTCTCAGCGTTACCTGTTAGGGCTGCCCAGTGGATTCTACGGTCTCCAGGCTGCGACCCCCCTGAACCTCCCCGCGGGTGTGGATGCCCCATCCTCCCTTATGTGATCAGAGATTCAGTGTCCTCGAGTGTACAAAGGGGGCACACCTGGTGGGAAGTGCGTGGCGGTGACCAAGGTGTAGAAGGAACGCAGGAGGCGACGACGATGCTCAGGAGAAGGCTCTGGAGGGGGGAAGAGAGGATGAGAGAGGGCCACCCCTGGGCCCAAGCCCCTCCCGGCCTGGCCCTCCTGTCAGTCACCTTGAACTCCAGAGGGCTCCACCGTGAAAAGGCAACGTTTCAGTTCCAGGTGGAGCAGCAGCAGCCTGTGAGAAAGCGGGTGTTGTGGCCGGGTAGAGGGGGTGAGGACCCCCAGCCCACACCCCCGTCCAAGCCCTACCCGAGGATGTCCGTGTGCAGGGGGAAGCCAGCGGGCAGCGCTCGGGATCCCAGCGGCACGCAGGCCCGCAGCGGGTCCAGCACTGGCTGCCACCAGCGGTCCAAAAACTGAGGCGACGCCCGTCGGTGAGGTCAGGGGCGGGTACCGGGGGGCGTGGCCAGGGTGGAGAGGCGGGGCCCACAAGGGCGGGGGGTACCCAGGGGACCAGGGAAAGGGTGAAGCCTGCAAGGAGGGTATGGGAGCGATAAAGGGACCGGGCAAGGAGGGTATGGGAGCGATAAAGGGACCGGGCTGGCGGGAAAGTGTAGTCCACGGGGGGCGGGGCCGACGAGGGCCGAGTGCGGAGTAGAGAACGCTGGCCGGGAGAGGTGGTTAGCCAGGGACGGGGCGGGCGGGCAGAGGGTGTTACAGGGGGGAAAGCGGGGACACGGCCCGGATTCACCTGTAGATCCAGCTGGCTGAGGGGAGGGCGCGGCCCGCAGAGCAGACACAGCTCCAAGCCCGGCAGCAGCGTCAAGGTCAGAAGCCGATGCGGGACCTGAAGCGGGGCGCAGCAGGGGCTGGCCGGAGCTCCGCCCCTTCCCGCCGAAGCCCCGCCTCCTCACGTTCCAGCCTCAGGCCTCTTGGTCCCTTCACCGCCCCCTGTCCCACGCGCCCCGACTCCCCCAGCTCACCGTGGGACTCCCGTGCGGCAGGTACACCGGGTAGTCGCGAGCGGCCTGAGGCGGCAAGGACCCCACCAGCCAGGGGAGCAGCACGGCCTCCGGCGTCCCCAGCCGCCACCAGCTCTCTGTTGCTGCCACCACCCGGCCCGACACGACCAGGCTGCCAAAGGCCGTCCCCGCCGCTTCAGCGAACCCAGAGAGGGCTTCCTGGGTCAGGAGACATGAGCAGGGGTGGAAGTGACTTCCCAGGTGTGCCAGGAGTGGGAAGAGACAGGCAGACAATTCAAAGTCGGCCTGCTGGCATGCTCACGTGCCTCACTCTCCCTGGGCCTGGGTTCCTTCACCTTCACAATCAAGTACCATCCCCAAGTCACACTGTAATTTAAACAGCTATTGTGGCTGCTCCCTAGACTGACACGTGTTACTGAAGTTAATAATCCCAACAGCATGAGCCAGGTGGGCGCAATCAACCACCTACTCCTGCTGGGAGAGGTCATGTCACCTGCCCCTAGTCATGTCACAGGAGGCGCCCATGCCAGGGGAATCGACAAGAGCAGTATTTAAGGAAGGATAGATGGAAATTCACCAGCGAAAGGAACAGCATGTGCCAGGCAAAGAAGTTGGGAAGTTGTTGGGGTCCGAGGAACCCCCAAGGCAGTTGGGTGAAGGTGGATTGTGGAGTTAGCAGAGGTCAGAGTGAGCACGTTGGAGGATTTCAGATTCCACAGGTCCTCAAACACTGGGCTGGGGGGACAGGAGCTTGTTCTGAGGGCGATGGAAGCCATGGAAGGGCTGTGAGCTGGGCAGGAGTGGGGTAGCTCTCCGTGAAGAAAGACCCTTCTGGGGCCAAGTGGGGGTTGGGATGGAACCCAAAGGATGAGAAAAGATTGAGGCAACGATCCAGGGGTAAGAGGATGAGGACTGAGCCAGGGCCAGTGACAAGTGAAGGGTTCCCCAATGCATTCTCAGTACCTGCAAGACAGACCCCTCTGGAGGAACTACACAGTCCACACACTGGGTCAGGTCCCCGATGAGCTCAGAGTCCCCCAGGAAACTGTCAATGAGGCAGTAACTGGCCTAGGAATGGGAGGAAGGATGAGTTTAGGACCCAGGTGGGCCCCAGATCTGCTGCTTCCCCTTCAGAAAACTAGCCCTACTGGGCATGGCTCTAGGGTCAGTTGACCAGGCTGCCCCAGGAGCAGCTGGGAAGTGTTAGTTTCTGAATATCCGTGACCTGGGATCCTAACTTCCGTGCTTGCGTACTGCAGCCTCACCCTTAACTCCTTCTTCAGTCTCTCCACGTTGCGAATATTGGTCAGTTCTTCGAGTCCCACAAGAAGAACCTAGAAGAACCAAATAAAAGAGCAGGAGCTGGGGATCTGGACTCCTCTCCTGGTGTGAGGGAGGAGGATGTTAAGAGCTCAGATTTCCAGGTTTGGGGAAGAGGGCTGGGGAGTCTCACCATGGCCCCAAACACCATTTGGAGTAGCCTCTCCAGCCTCAGCTCCGAGGTCCCCTCCTCAGATGACAGCACAATGAGGGTGATGCTGTGAGAAAGGAAGGTGAGAAGAAAGAATGATTCCAGGCCAGGGAAGCAGGACCATGAGGAGAAAGTCTGCCCTTGACCCTGGATGCAAGTTACATCTTTCGCCAGCTGGCACAACCTGCTTCTCATACTGAGAAACTCAGGGATCAGACAGGGTAACTGGCTTGTCAAAGATTCCACAGCCAAGTAAACAGCTGGCCTTGGAGACCTGGTATGCCTCAGGGTCATCTTCAACAGGGGCCATCACCCAGCCCCTGGCCCTGCCCCAAAAGCTACAGCTTGGAGACCTGTCATGGAAGCTTTTCCACACCACGGTCGTGTCCTCCGTCCTTGCAGAGCTCAGCTGCACCTCGAGATTCTGCCCAAACATGTGTACTCCATTGAGGGAACCGATGACAGAGAACGGAAGCTGGGGGAAAGTTGGGGACATTAGACAGGAACCCCCAATCCCCTCCACCTTGGGACCCAAGTGTCCAGGGTCCCAGCCCCCTCCTCTTTCTACATCCCCTGGCCCTCCTCTTCTGGAAATCAAGATTATAAGACCAGTCATTGCACCCTTGGCCCTCTAAACTCGACTCTGATCCTACTCCCCTGACGACCCAGAGTCCAAGTGCCTAGCCCCCTTCTATTTTGAAGATCCAGGGGTCCAGAGCCCCACCTGCTGGCGGGCGGGGGCACCGCCGCGGCAGCTTCTGCAGAACAGGGGAACTCCGCTGGAGGCCGCAAGGCAAAGCAGATGTACGGTGCCCTCGGTCCCCTCCTCGCCCATCTGGAACCCTCTCCAGTCCCCTCGTTGGGGAAGTCAGCGACCACCTTGGAGCATGCCCGTGGTCACACTAAGTCGGGCTGCCAGCAGGCGGTCCGAAGCCGCCGGAGGGCGAGATGGCGAGCTGATTGGAAGAGAAGTAGATTTCCCGCCTTCTTCACCCAACTCAAACCCATCCTCAGTCTCTATTCCAGTACCTCCCCCGAGCCGTTTAGGTGCTCTTCCGCCTCGACCGGAAGTCATATGCCCCTAAGAAAGATGGCACTCATCGTACTTGTAAAGCTTCGTAGTTTCTCCCTAATTGTTCATTTATTTAAAGAAGAGAATGAAGAGCCCGGATTGAAGGTAAGGACGGCGCCAAAGCGTTGTCTGGCGAGCGTCAGGTAAACTAAGATGTTTTTACATTTTAAATTGATAAAGAGCTGTGCCCCACTCAAATATGGCGGCTGCCACCGAGGCGTTGCCTGGCAACCGCATTCCGTCCACTTTCCAGTCCAAGGTACAGAGAGCTGTGCCCCACTCAAAGATGGCCGCATGACGAATCTGGAGCAAAACCGAGAGAAATACCATCTCCCCTTTCACCCTTGCGGGATGGTTTGGTCCGGCCAACGTTGCCTAGTAACCACCAAATGAGATGGTTGTTTTTGTTATTAGAAAAAGAAGGATGAAATCCTTTATTTTCCAGAATCATAAAAATAAGATTCTTTCTGTAATAAATTTATGCACTTTAGTGCAGCATGCCGAACGTGAAAATACTCCTTCCCAAGCCTTTTCCCGAAATAAAAAGTTGACAGTTTAACCCAGAATATTAACACATTTTGACAAATATGATCACTATGTTAATGTCGCCTTCAAACTTTTCCTCATGAGACCAAATAAATATATGTCGTTTTTTTAAATGTCTTTTTATAATCAACATTATGGATCTAACAAAATCAATTTAGCCAATTCCAGATTGACATACATTAGTTTGCTTCTTCTGTGTGTTTAAACTGTGTTTAAAGTAAAATTTCATTTAGTTCTGAATATAATGAGCTAGAACACATTTTAAACTGTGTTTAAAGTAAAATTTCATTTAGTTCTGAATATAATGAGCTAGAACTTTTCTCTTTTGTGAGAACAGGGGCCTTCATTCAACCAAATGTATTTACGAAATATATAGTAATGTTTAAAAAAAAATTGCTTCCTTTCATACATGTTTTGCCTGCATTCTAGATTTGGTTTCTTTCTTCCTTAAGATTCACTTATTTATTTTACAAAGAGAGCATGAACAGGAGGGGCAGAGGGAAAAAATATCCTGCACACTTCCAGCTGAGCCCAGAGCCCCTCAAGGGGCTCAGTCTCTCAACCCTGAGAACAGGACTTGAGCCCAAATCCAGAGTCAGACAAGGCTTAACCTACTGAGCAATCCAGGTGCCTCTCTAGATTTGATTTCTTTTTAAAATTTATTTTAATTTTTGTTATTTATTTGAGAAACAGAGAATTAGAGAAAGAGAGCTTGAGGGGGGCAGTGTCAAAGGGAGAAGCAGACTCCCTGCTGAGCAGGGAGCCCAGTGTGGGATTCCAGGATCATGATCAGAGCAGAAGGCAGTCACTTAACCAACTGAGCCACCCAGGCGCCCCTAGATTTAATTTCTATCTTTTTTTTTTTTTAAAGATTTTATTTATTTGACAGACAGAGATCACAAGTAGGCAGAGAGGCAGGCAGAGAGAGAGAGCATGAAGCAGTCTCCTGGCTAAGCAGAGAGCCCGCTGTAGGACTCTATCCCAGGTCCCTGGGATCATGACCTGAGCCAACGGCAGAGGCTTTAACCCACTGAGCCACCCAGGCGTCCCTAGATTTGATTTCTAATAGCTGATAATATTAGGATGTTTATCACACACTAAATTGCATCAAACTTTTAGAGGAAAAAATGTGCATAGTATAGTATATGAGTCCAGAGGCACCTGGCTATCTCAGTCCCAGGAGCATGCAACCCTTGATTTTGGAGTCATGAGTTTGAGCCCCATGCTTGGTGTAGAGATGACTTTTTTTTTTAAGATTTTATTTATTTATTTGACAGATAGAGATCACAAGTAGGCAGAGAGAGAGAGGAGGGGAAGCAGGCTCCCTGCAGAGCAGAGAGCCCGATGTGGGGCTCGATCCCAGGACCAGGGTCCTGCCCCTAGAGATGACTTTTTAAAAAATGAGTTACAGGGGCGCCTGGGTGGCTCAGTGGGTTAAAGTCTCTGCCTTCAGCTCAGGTCATGATCCCAGGGTCCTGGGATCGAGCCCCGCAACGGGCTCTCTGCTCCGTGGAGAGCCTGCTTCCTCCTCTCTCTCTGCCTGCCTCTCTGCCTACTTGTGATCTCTGTCTGTCAAATAAATAAATAAAATGTTTAAAAAAATGAGTTACATTGGGGGGCCTGGGTGGCTCAGTGGGTTAAGCGTCTGCTTTCAGCTCAGGTCAGGATTTCAGGGTCCTGGGATCCCAACATCAGGCTCTCTGCTCAGCAAGGAGCCTGCTTCCTCCCCTCTCTCTGCCTGCCTCTCTGCCTGCTTGTGGTCTTTCTCTCTCTCTGTCAAAAAAGTAAATAAAATCTTAAAAAAAAAAATGAGTTAGGAGCGCCTGGGTGGCTCAGGCAGCTAGGTATCCAACTCTTGATTTCAGCTTGGGTCATGATCTCTGGGTTGTGGGATGGAGTCCTGTGGTGGGCTCAGTTTCAGTGGTTTCAGTGTTGAGTCTGCTTGGGATTCTAACTTACAGCCCTTGCCTCTGTGCTGGTGGTCTTTGACTCTGAACTCATTACTTGATGTTGACTTGAGTCCTGTCAGGAGTATGTACTTCTAGTTCCACAGATTTTCAGGAGTGTTAGCAACCTGGAACCACTTCAGCTGTCCTGGGAGACCTTGGTTTACCTGGAGAAAAAGAGTACCATTTTCCAGTTTGCAGCTATGTTCGGGCTCTAGGTGATGCCAACACAGCCCCTGGGCAGGTGGTTCTATTCCAATGCCCTTTTTTTTTTTTTTTTTTGGTTAATTATTAGCTCTCTGTTTGGTGGGGGGAGTAGGGGAGGGATTCTTGAAGACCTTTCATGGGGTCTACCTTTTTAAAAAAACATATATATAAAATACATGTATATATATGAGAGAGCACAAGCAGGTGGAGAGGTCGAGGGAGAGGGAGAAGCAGGTTCCCCGCTGAGCAAGGAGCCTAATTCGGGGCTCAATCCCGGATCAGGACCTGAGCCGAAGGCAGA
This sequence comes from Neogale vison, assembly GCF_020171115.1. NCBI lineage: Eukaryota > Metazoa > Chordata > Mammalia > Carnivora > Mustelidae > Neogale > Neogale vison. Next base: position 50,695,733 of record NC_058097.1, on the reverse strand, counting down.
TGCTCAACCAACTAAGCCACCCAGGTGCCCCATGAAGTCTATCTTTTAATAAACCACCAGTGTTGGCAAAACAGTATTATTACATCTAATCCATCGTGATGCCAGAAGCCGAAGTCCAGGCTAAAATATCTACTTGTTCATTTTTATCCTTTGTAATACGTTAAAATAAATGTATTAAAAGAAATGTACATTAAATACATTAAAAGAAATGTATTAAAAATCAGTTAGGGGTGTCTGGGTGGCTGAGTCAATTAAGTGTCTGTCTTTGGCTCAGGTCATGATCTTGGAGGCCTGGGATCCAGCCCTGGTAGAGCTCCCTGCTCAGTAGGGAGTCTGCTTCCCCCTCTGCTTTTGCCCCTCTCCCCTGATCTGTGTCCCCCTCAAATAAAGAAATAAAATCTTTGGGCGCCTGGGTGGCTCAGTGGGTTAAGCCGCTGCCTTCGGCTCAGGTCATGATCTCAGGGTCCTGGGATCGAGTCCCGCATCGGGCTCTCTGCTCAGCAGGGAACCTGCTTCCCTCTCTCTCTCTCTGCCTGCCTCTCCATCTACTTGTGATTTCTCTCTGTCAAATAAATAAATAAAATCTTTAAAAAAAAAAAAAGAAATAAAATCTTTTAAAAAAATCAGTTAATACAACCAATCATACACTCAGCTTATCTAAAGAAACGTTTCCTTTTAGTTAAGAGGGCAGATTTTAATTTTAGGAAGCATTTTATTATTTTTTTAAAGTTTTTTAAAAGATTTTATTTATTTATTTGACGGAGAGAGATCACAAGTAGACAGAGAGGCAGGCAGAGAGAGAGAGAGGAGGAAGCAGGCTCCCTGCCGAGCAGAGAGCCCCATGTGGGGCTCGATCCCAGGACCCTGAGATCATGACCTGAGCCAAAGGCAGAGGCTTAACCCACTGATCCACCCAGGCGTCCCTTTATTATTATTTTTAAAAGATTTTATTTATTTATTTGACTGACAGAGATCACAAGCAGACAGAGAGGCAGGTGAGGAGTGGGGGAAGCAGGCTCCTTGACAAGCAGAGAGCCGATTTGGGTCTTGACCCCAGGACCCTGGGATCATGACCCGCGCCGAAGGCAGAGGCTTTAACCCACTGAGCCACCCAGGCACCCAATTTTAGGAGGCATTTTTTTAAAAGATTTTTATTTATTTATTTATTTGACAGACAGAGATCACAAGTAGGCAGAGAGAGAGGAGGAAGCAGGCTTCCTGCTGAGTAGAGAGCCCGATGTGGGGCTCGATTCCAGGACCTTGGGATCTTGACCTGAACCAAAGGCAGAAGCTTAACCCACCAAGCCATCCAGTCACCCCTAGGAGGCATTTTAATCTTCTTACCTGTTGATCATTTTTTCTTTCTCCGATTTAATCTTCCTTATAATTTTTTTATTATTATTATTATTTTAGATTTTTATTTATTTATTTGACAGAGAGAGATCACAAGTAGGCAGAGAGGCAGGCAGAGAGAGAGAGGAGGAAGCAGGCTCGCTGCTAAGCAGAGAGCCTGACGAGGGGCTGGATCCCAGGACCCCGGGATCATGACCGGAGCCGAAGGCAGAGGCTTAACCCACTGAGCCACTCAGGCATCCCATAATTTTATTATTATTATTTTTTTTTAAAGATTTTATTTATTTATTTGAGAGAGACAGTGAGAGAGAGCATGAGCGAGGAGAAGGTCAGAGAGCGAAGCAGACTCCCCATGGAGCTGGGAGCCTGATGTGGGACTCGATCCCGGGACTCCAGGATCACGCCCTGAGCCGGAGGCAGTCGTCCAACCAACTGAGCCACCCAGGCGTCCCATAATTTTATTATTTTTAAAAGACTTTATTTATTTATTTGACAGAGAGAGCCAAAGAGCACAAGCAGGAGGAGCAGCAGAGGGAGAAGCAGCCTCCCAGATGAGCAGGCAGGCCATGCTGCATGGATCCCAGGACTCCCGGGTCATGATTTGAGATGAAGACAGACACCTAACCAACTGAGCCATCCAATCACCCCTTCCTTATAATTTTATTAAAATTGAATTACACTGGTATAAAACATATGGGAGCTGCTTTAGATTAAAAGAAATTTAAGAGGGGCACCTGGGTGGCTCAGTTGGTTGAGCGACTGCCTTCGGCTCAGGTCATGATCCTGGAGTCGTCTCCAAATGGAGTTCCACATCTGGCTCCCTGCTTGGCAGGAAGTCTGCTTCCCCCTCTGACCCCTCCCCTCTCATGCTCTCTCTCTCTCTCAAATAAATAAATAAAATCTTTTTTTTTTTTAGTTTATTTATTTATTTGACAGACAGAGATCACAAACAGGCAAAGAGGCAGGCAGAGAATGAGAGGGAAGCAGGCTCCCTGCTGATCAGAGAGCCCAATGGGGGGCTTGATCCCAGGACCCCGGGATCATGATCTGAGCCAAAGGCAGAGGCTTTAACCCACTGAGCCACCCAGGCGTCCCAGAAATAAAATCTTAAAAAAAAGAAAAGAAAAGAAAAGAAATTTAAGAGATATAATGTCTAAATATGTGTTTGGTCTTTGGATTCTGATGCAGATAAACAATGGAAAAAAGCCATTTTGAAAGAACTGGGGAAATCTGATTGTGGATTTAGTGTTAGATGACACTAAGAAATAATTTTGTTGGGGGTGTATGGTGGTTGTATGCGAAAATGCCTGTAACTTTTTTGTGTGTGTGAAGATTTTATTTATTTGACAGAGAGACACACGGAGAGAGGGAACAGAAGCAGGGGGACTGGGAGAGGGAGAAGCAGGCTTCTTGCTGAGCAGGAAGCCAGATTAGATTAGAGACTGGATCCCAGGACCCTGGGATCATGACCTGAGCTGAAGGAAGATGCTTAAGGACTGAGCCACCGGGTGCCCATGTCTGTAACTTTTTAGAGAGGTCTGCCAAGGGTTTAGAAGTAAAATGGTAGGATGTTGGGGTTCTACTTTAAAAGGCTTCAGCAAGGAAAATAAAAGCAAAAAGTGTTGGAAAAGGTAAACGTGACAAAATGGCAATACGACTGTATGTGAGAGGAAGGCACCCTTTTATCTTAAAGTACATTGCCAAAATACACTGGGGCAAGTGGTGCTGATTCATAGCCCCTATAGACTGTGTCTGAGCCCACTCTCCCGCCCTCAGGGACATTATTCTTTCCGATACTAATTAACGTGACAAAGGTAAAATGCTTTTTAATTGGTGAAGATAAGCAGTTTTCAGATTTTTACTTGCCATTTTAAATGGTTCTGTGTGAGGGGAGAGTCTCCCTACCACTAAAAAATATATATTTCTGGGGCGCCTGGGTGGCTCAGTGGGTTAAGCCGCTGCCTTCGGCTCAGGTCATGATCTCAGGGTCCTGGGATCGAGTCCCGCATCGGGCTCTCTGCTCAGCAGGGAGCCTGCTTCCCTCTTTCTCTCTCTCTCTGCCTGCCTCTCTGTCTACTTGTAATCTCTCTCTGTCAAATAAATAAATAAAATCTTTAAAAATATATATATATTTCTATTTTCCTAAGTTTTTATTGATGAGTAAGATGTATTTGTGTAGTAAATTTCAGTGAACATATATGTTACAAATGACTTTCCCAGTTTATCGTGTTTTTTCCAACTCGGTTTATAGTCTTTTGGACAAATTGATCAATATTTTACGTTTTCTGGCTTTGATGTGATGATAAACTTTTTTTCCAGGCTTCAGGATTGTACAGTGTGTTTCTTTATTCCTTTGGCTATTTTTAAGGTTTCATTTGTTGCATTTACATTTTTAATCCACCTGGAATGTATTTATGTTCTAGGCCAATTTCTGGCCGCTCTCCCAGAAAACAATCAGGTGTTGCCTAGCAACCGCCACTTGGGTTGGAATTAGGCTTCTTTGAGGCGGAAAAACAGCTGCACACTCCCCCCCCCCGCCCCGTGGAAAGCAGCCTCGAGCGTTGCCTAGTAACCCTTTTCAGAGGACGTGATTGGACCCTTCACACGACCCTCCCCCTCCAATCTCCCCGCGCCAGAAAAAATTTAACTAGAAACCTAATCTTTCCGATAGAAAACTAGGGCAGCGTGTGCGTTGCATAGCAACCAGGTCTCCTGACCCTCCCACTGAGACCTGAGTCGGAACTGGCGCCTCGCTCAAAGATGGCGGCTGACTGCTCCTCTCTCAATATATGTCATTCCACATCCTGACAATGATTCAGTCTTCCCCGTAAGGCCCCCGAAGGGGTTCGCTATGCTCTTAATCTTGCACGCGGTGTGTACCAACGAGGATGGACACAGAACCAGCGCGCCCGGAATGCCCCGCACAAACATGGCCGCAGGCGCGTCGAGCGGAGGCACAAAGACATCCGGCGCCGCTGCACGCGCAGCGCAGGCGCACTTCCGCCCATCCCGCAGCTGCGGCGGCGGCGGTGGCAGCGGTGGCGGCTGCGGCGAGGGGCATGGTCCCCGGGTCGGAGGGCCCGGCCCGCGCCGGGGGCCTCGTGGCTGACGTGGTGTTTGTGATTGAGGGCACAGCCAACCTGGGGCCTTACTTTGAAGGGCTGCGCAAGCACTACCTGCTTCCGGCCATCGAGTGAGTCCCGTTTCCGCGACTTCCAGTCAGGCCCTCCGACTTTAGTTTTCCACGGTTTCTTGCCTGACCCCGACCTTTTGCCTCCGACCCTCACAGGTATTTTAATGGTGGTCCTCCTGCCGAGACGGACTTCGGGGGAGACGTGAGTCTTGGGACTCCTGGGTCTGAGGAAGGAGGAGCTGGGGACCGACTCCCGGGTCTGAGGGAGGAGGGAGCTGGGGACGGGACTCCCCGGTCTGAGGGAGGAGGGAGCCGGGACCGTACTCCTGGGTCCGAGGGAGGAGAGAGGAGGGAGCCGGGGATCGGACTCCTGGGTTTGAGGGAGGAGGGAGCTGGGGGTGGACTTCTGGGTCTGAGGGAGGAGGGAAGTGGACTGGGGTCCCGGGTGAAAAGTTCCTCTGTCCTCTCCTCCCAGTATGGGGGAACCCAGTACAGCCTCGTCGTGTTCAACACGGTGGACTGCGCTCCCGAGTCCTACGTACAGTGTCATGCTCCCACCAGCAGCGCCTATGAGTTTGTCACCTGGCTCGATGGCATTAAGTGAGCTTTTTCTTGTGCTTGCGGTGGGTTGGGGGACCCTGCGAGGGATCATGAGTGGATGGTGGCTTGGTTTGAGCTTCAGAAACCGTCCCTCACACTGGGTGGCTGAAAAGGCTGAGAGGGATTGTTTTTGTCCATAAGTCACTTCGCGGTGGGTTCTGGGTGCTCAGCGGTTTTGCCATCCTGTGTAGAAGTAGAAAAATCTTCCCAGTTTGGGAGGCCTGTTGAGCTCCAGCGCCCATCTGGTACTGTGGGGTCCTCCACGTTCTGCGTGATTCTCCATGTTCTTTGGGTGTTTCTCATCTGTACTCCAGTCTTCCTTTTTCAGCTGGGCCCTTTGAAGCCTGAGTGCGAGGCGGGGTGGGGCCTAGGCTAGGACAGATCCCTCTGTGCTTGGGATGGGACGTGGAATGTTCCCTTTGCTGGCCAGCGGGTGCAGACAGCCTGCGGTCAGATCACACAGCTAAAGCACGACAAAACTCGACTCAGAGGAGTCCCTGTTCCGTTTGCTAATGTAGTTTACCTCCTATTCCTTTGGGGTGGGGGGTGTTATAGTACATACTTATTTGTTGTATTATTTATTCTCAATTGTGTAATAGATTGTCCTAAAACTTAGTGGGTCCAGACCGTAAATGTTAATTATTCTGTGCCAGCTCTGTAAGTAAGGAATTCAGGACTGGCTCAGCAGATAGTTCTGGCTCAGGGTCCCCTGAGGTGGCTGTCATCCAGGGGCCTGGCCCATCCGTTGTCAAGGTGGCTCTCTCTGTGGCTGCGGAGTGGCCTCCTAGCGTGGCAGCAGGCTTCCCTCAGCAGCACAACAGAAGGAGCAAAGAGGAGGCTACGCGGGTTTTTATGATCAAGTTTTGGAAGTCACACAGCATTACCTCTGCCGCATTCTGTTTGGTATGGAAGTCAGTCCTGTTCAGTGCGGGGAGTGTGCGCGGAGATGAATGCCAAGGGTGTAAATACCACGAGGTGGGGGTCACTGGGGGGCACTGGCTACCAGGACTTTATAGGCATTCTTTAGGAGTTAAATGAGTTGGTGACCCCTTCAGACAGCACCTGGGATGTATTAAGTGCTGTGTTCGTGTTCGCTGTTGGTTCACATCTCGGTTTCTGGGTCGGTGAGTGGATGATGGCAGTCCGGATCTCTGTGGTCTTAGAGGATCAGAGGAGCTCATCTTCCTGCGGTGCCTTCATCCTGCCAGGCTCTGTGTTTGGTCTGTGGTTTGAGTTCACTGAAAGGTGCCGGTTAGTGGCTGCTGTTCTCTTCCTACATTTGTTCAGCACGTGCTTGCTGAGTGCCTGCTTGGTTCCAGACTGCATGTGCTGGACTGGGGGCTGCCTGTTTCCTGGGAAGTTGACACCCAAATTTGACCCCGCATGGTCATTTGAGCTGGTAATCGGGACGGAGTTGGCATTTCCTGATCTCAGGACTGTTGACACTTCAGGCTAAGCGATTCACTGTTGCAGAGGCTGTCCTGCACACTCCCAGGAGTTCAGTATTCTCCCTTGCCTCTAGCTACCAGGTGCCAGGAGCCACCTCCCAAGTTGTGACACAAAAATGTCACCAGACATGGTTGGATGTCCTCTGGGTGGCGAGTTGAGGGGACAGAACCCACCCCAGCTGAGAAGTACTGAGATAGATTGTTGTGAGACTTGGATAATGGTAATTTGGGGGCTCTTTGAGGCCCAAGTTCAAGTGTGATGTCCCTTAGGTGCCTAGCTCCGAGCACAGGGTCTGGCCTGATTTCTTCCTGGTGATCCTCGAAGCTGCAAGACCCAGCTCCGGTGTCCCTTCCTGTATGCTGGCAGGCACCCAGTCGCTCCCTCCTCTGCGCCTGCCACTCCTGGCCGTTGCCCTGTCACACTGCCCTGCCCATGCCTCTGAAGCGTGAACGTCTAGGTCCCTGGTGTCCCTTCTGCTTTTTTGTTGCCAGCTGGGGCCTGGCACCCAAAAGGCCTCAGGAGATCTTGACAGTAAATAAATGAGTGAAAGCCATGGAGAAGGTAATCACCAAGAAACCAAACATTCTGGTGGTGTTGACTTGTCAGGACACGCAGTTAAACCTCCTTATTTACAGCTTTCCGGGGCCCCCGGCCAGTTCGGAAGAACATGCTAGCCTTGATCTCAGGGTTGAGTTTGAGCCCCGTGATGGGCGTAGAGGGGACTTAAATAAGTAAATAAAAACTTTAAAAACATCTTAAAAATATTTAAGTAAATAAGTCTTTCCAAAGCGTGTGGAAGAGAAGAGGGAAATTCTTTCTGAGCACATGTGGCGCGTATCCACGCCTCCTCCTTAATCAACTTAGAATCAGCTTTATCCAAATGAAGGAGCTCTGTAGGCCGTGTGCTCACCTCAGAATCCTCCCAGTCAGCTGATAAACGTTGGCAGTGCTCATTGTTTCAGCAAGTCCTGTGTAACCATCTAAATTCACTTTCTGTGACTTCGCCGGCTGGTCTAGCACAGAGATCACAAAGAAAGTCTGTGGGATTTGTTCACACTCAGAGAAGAAATCTTATCTTCCCCCGGAACGTCCGTAACTTAAGGAACAAAGCATGTGATTTGTGAAACATCTTTGCTTTGGGAAGATTTATTTCTGCTGTTCCATTTCCTTTCTTTCAAGAGGGGCGGGGTTGGTTGTTTTTTGTTTGTTTGTTTGTTTGTTTTATCTCCTCCCCTACAGCAAATGACCCAGAATCAGAAAGAACAGGATAGAAGGAAAAGGAGCCCTGAGTGTTTTCTCCCTAGCACTGTGACTGTGTGTTCGTTCACTCATTCGTTCCTTCAACAGGTGAACAGGTGTTTGTGGAGCAAACTGTCCTGGGCGCTAATGTCTTGGGGATATAAGGCAGGCCACGTCCTGGCCCTCTTGGAGCTGGTGGTGTTCACAGCAGTGTGACTGGGCAGGCGGGTCAAGCCTGGTGGCTGTTCAGTCACTTATTTTGACCAGTACCTTGGGGGGCCTCCAAAGGCTCATTCCCCGTGAGGGTGGGCAGTGGAGACTGGGGTGTGGGGGATGGGATCGGCAAGAGGTGTGGGAAGCAGTAAGAGGCCGAGCCCATCCTTGGCACCAGGCACTGCCGTCTTACTTCGCGTGTGCACCGGTGAGGGCTTCGTTTGGAATTAAGGCTTATCGTAAACTTGATGGTATTCAAAATGTATTTTGGAATGGACCGGGTTTTATTTCCGCTCCCCATTTTTCCAGCCTTTCTCGTTTCTCAGACAAAATATGCGTTCCATAGCTCTCTGAGTGGGTAACAGGCAGCCTAGCTCTGGAAGAGAAAAGCCAGTTCAGGATCTCAAAGTGATTGGTCGATCACATGTTCCCTCATAAGTTGCTTTTTTTTAATTGTGATAAAATTCGCATAACAGAGCTGATTATTTTGAAGTGAGCAGTTCCATGGCATTTAGTGTGTGTACACTGGGCAGTCACATGGCCCCAAAACATTTTCACGCCCCTAAAGGGAGATCTGTACACGTGAAGCAGCTGCTCTGTATCTGTGTGTGTTGTGTGCCCCCACGCTCCCACCCCACAGCCTTCTGGCCAGGCCCAGCCAGGACACTTTTGGCTCCAAAAGCCTTGTGAAAATAGAAGTTTGATTTATTCGGGAACAGGAAGCTGTGGCAGGGCCGGTGCGGGGTCCGTTCTGTCACTGGGGGCTGCCTCCCAACCCTGGCCTTCCGTGCGGAACAATCTCAGTGGTAGGGAAGAGCAGGGCTGGGAGCAGGGGTGGGGGTAAGGAGCAGCAGTGGGGCCTGCGTGCCCGAAGAGGGAGAACGAAGGCTTCAGGGTCGCAGGGCCTAGAGTGAGAAGGGGGCAGAAGCCTGCAGCTGGTAAGAACTGGTGTGAGAACTTGGGAAGGGAGCAGCGGGTCAAGCTGCTGTGGCTCGTGCATCCAGGAGGCCCCGTGTGTCCTCGAGCACCTTGCACACAAGCTGGAGACGCCTTGGACTGACCGCTTGGTCCCCTTCACTGCAGGCTGCCCTGGCTCTGGGCGTCAGGTGCACTGTGGAGAGAAGCCTGACAGTCACGGCCTCCAGTGACATGGGATATGATTGAGGGTGCGCCCTAAAACCAGGTGGTCGCTGAGGCAGGCTTCCCGGAGAAGGGGATGCTGGGCTGGGGAAGTCATAGGATAGATAAGCAGGGATTTTCCTCCTGGGCCAGAAGAGGGGTGTGTGTGGTCACAGCAAACAGCACAGGCAAAAGACTGATTATGTGGCGGGGCACCTGGGTGGCTCAGTGGGTTGGGCCGCTGCCTTCGGCTCAGGTCATGATCTCAGGGTCCTGCAGGGAGTCTGCTTCCTCCTCTCTCTCTGCCTGCCTCTCTGCCTGCTTGTCATCTCTCTCTGTCAAATAAATAAATAAAATCTTTAAAAAAAAAAAAAACTGATTATGTGACAGAGTGCGGAGACCAGGGACATGGGAGGCATTCTGGATGGCTTGTACCAGAGGAGGATAGAACAGGAAGGTGGGCAGAGCCCCATGCGTGGAGGGCCCCAGATGCCCAGCTGAGAGCTTGGCTTTATTCTGATGTTAACGGACATGGTTGGGTTGGCAGCTCTTTGTTAGGTACATATGTGTGTACGTATGTAGGTAAATTCCATGCAGCGCACGGGGCTCGAACTCTGACCCAGAGATCAAGAGCTGTGCTCTATCGACTGAGCCAGCCCCACCCTCTCCTTTAGCCATTTTTTTTTTTTTAAGATTTTATTTATTTATTTGATAGGCAGAGATCTCAAGTAGACAGAGAGAGAGAGAGGAGGAAGCAGGCTCCCCGCTGAGCAGAGAGCCCGATGCGGGGTTCGATCCCAGGACCCCGAGATCATGACCCCAGCCGAAGGCAGAGGCTTTAACCCACTGAGCCACCCAGGCGCCCCAGCCATTTTTTTTTTTTTAAAGATTTATTTATTTATGGGGCACCTGGGTGGCTCAGTGGGTTAAGGCCTCTGCCTTCGGCTCAGGTCATGATCCCAGGGTCCTGGGATCGAGCCCCGCATTGGGCTCTCTTCTCGGCGGGGAACCTGCTTCCTCCTCTCTCTGCCTGCCTCTGCCTGCTTGTGATTTCTGTCAAATAAATAAATAAAATCTTTAAAAAAAATTATTTGCCAGAGATCGCAAGTAGGCAGAGAGGCAGGTGGGGGTCGGCGGGGGTGGGGGGGTAAGCAGGCTTCCCGCTGAGCAGAGAGCCCGATGTGGGGCTCGATCCCAGGACCCTGAGACCATGACCTGAGCCGAAGGCAGAGGCTTTAACCTGTCATCTGAGTCCCCCCAGGTGCCCCTATTCACCATCTTTCCTCCTGCTCTACTCTGTTAGCTTGCGGTCACTGTGCACACATGCACCTGTGGCGAGAGTCAGCTTCACAGCCCTGTGACGGGAAGAATCCCGGTGGCAGCAGCTGCACCACTCAGAGGCTGTCCCCCTGCCATGCCCCACATGGGCTGGGCTGGTCACTGGTGACCTGTCTGCATTTCCAATGGAAGGGAACCCTGAGTCTGTGTAGGAGTGTCCTGGGGATGCCAAAATGAAGTAGTAACTTTGAAGTAGTAACTGATCGGCTTAGGGTCACCTGGGGGGTCTCAGTCAGTTAAGCGTCTGACTTGGGCTCAGGTCATGACCCCAGGGTCCCAGATCGAGCATGGCTTACCTTGGGCTCCACGCTCAGTGGGGAACCTGCTTCTCCCTCTCCTACTCACTCTCTCAAGGAGCACTCACTCTCTCAAATAGGTAAATAAAATCTTAAGTTAAAAAAGAAAAAAAAAAAAAACTGGTTGGCTTAGGACCACAGAAAGGTAGTGACTCACAGTTTAGGATCCAGGAGCCCAGGATCAGGGTGTGGGCAGGGCCATGCTCCCTCTGGAGCCCGTAGGGGAAGATCTTTTTCTTGCAGCTTCTGGTGTCTCCACACAATCTTTGGCTGGTGGTAGTGTCACTCTGATCTCCATATGGCTTTCTCCCTCTTTCTTTACCTTTTCTTCCTTCTGAGCATGTCTGCTTCTATATCCACGCTTCCCTGTTTTGACCCTAAGGACATGGGCCACCCTTTGACCTCAGTGTAGTGTCCTTACCTCTGTAAATACCTGTTTCCAAGTAAGGTCACATTCTGGGATTATTCAGGGTTAGAACCTTCAACATCTCTTGGGGAGGGGGACACAATTCAACCCTTGACACTGGGAGGACAGAGGAGGCCCCCATATTGGCCTGGGAGGGTGGGCTAAGGCCAGAGCTGGCTTTAAAGGTGGAACACACAGCCCCGAGGGGAGGTGCATGGGACGAATTCATAGGCCAGGTGTCCTGGGCCTTCGCCTGTCCATGGTCTGGTAGGACCCACCCCCCCCCACCCCTGCGGGAGGGACTCAGTCAGAGGAGATGACAAACAGCCCTTGTCCACATTTGGTAGGCCTGGCGGCCTGTCAGCGCTGGGGATGGAGCAACTCCTCGGTGGCCCCATGCCCAGGTGCAGGGTGGAGGGTGGGGAGGAGGGTGATGTGAACTCAGGCTCTTTAGGTGTGGCGGAGTGGGGGGCTGGGAGGTTGCAGCCCTGGGTGCCACAGGGGACCCCAGGGCTGACAGCCTCACCCATTGTAGGTTCATGGGCGGGGGCGGCGAGAGCTGCAGCCTCATTGCAGAAGGCCTCAGCACGGCCCTGCAGCTCTTCGATGACTTCAAGAAGATGCGGGAGCAGATGTGAGTGTGCCCGGCCTGTGGGGGGCCCCCAGTGCCTGTTCCCATCTGGCTTTGTCTGCTGCGGGACTCCACCCACTGCCTCCTGCCCTGGAAAGCACTCCAGGCAGGAGCCAGACAGTGTCCCCTGGCCAGTGCCTGGTCTTGGTGTCCTCACTGGGAAGAGGAACCTGCTCTGGATCTGCCTCCTGCTTTCCTTACCTGCTGGGCAACTCAGAGGGAATCAGGAATGTCTTTGGGCCTCAATGTTCTCTTCTGTGAAGTGGGGCCATTCCTCCTGACTTCCTGTAGGGTGGAGTACTTGCCCTCAGCTGGGGCTGGTCTGTCCCTTTCCGGGGCCTCTGTTGTTACCTGCTCCAAGTCTTTCCTTCTCCCTGGCAGCGGCCAGACACATCGAGTCTGCCTCCTTATCTGTAACTCGCCCCCATACCTGCTCCCGGCCGTCGAGAGCACCACGTACTCTGGGTACACGACGGAGAGTCTCGTGCAGAAGATAGGGGAGGTGAGGACTCTTGAGTCTGAGGGAGGAGCTCCGGGAGGAGGGGCCTGGGGTCTGCGGAGCTGCGAGCCCCTCTGCTACTCCTTTGGAAGATCTATAACCCAGAGGCCCACGGGTCAGCTAATACAGGCCCAGGGTCCCTTGGCTCAGAGCCTGATGGGAGTTTTGCTTCAGAACCCAGAAGGTGTGGTAGCCTGGGGGTCTCCTGACAGCCCTGCCCTGACTGCGCCTCTTTCCTCCTGCAGCAAGGGATCCACTTCTCCATAGTGTCTCCCCGGAAACTGCCTGCCCTGAGGCTGCTATTCGAGAAGGCAGCTCCCCCTGCCTTGCTGGAGCCGCTGCAGCCACCAACAGACGTGAGCCAGGACCCCCGGCACATGGTGCTGGTGCGGGGGCTCGTGCTGCCAGGTGAGGCCCGAGTGCCTGCAGTGGAGCGACTGGGGGTGCCCCCCCCAGCTCTCTCTGACGTAGATTTCTCTCCCCTCTCTAATCCCTTCACATGGGACTCGGTCGTCCATCCTTTGCTCTCAGTTGGGGGTGGTTCGGCCCCAGGCCCCCTCCAGCCAAAGCAGCCTGTCCCCCTGCCTCCAGCTGCACCCTCGGGCACCTCGCTCTCAGCAGCCCCTCAGCAGTCTCTTCCCCCTGTCCCCCAGCAGTATCAGGTATGGACGTGGCTAGGGAGGGGACGTGTTCCTGGGGCCTTGTGGGAGAGACCTAGCTGGATGTTGGGGTTTATGGGGTAATGGGGAGTCTCCACTGGGACCCAAGGGTGGGTGGGACTCTTAGGGCCAGAGAATCACATCCCTCTGCAGGGATGGGAGTCACCCTGCGTGATGTGATGGCCAGGATAGCTATCCCTTGGGTGGGTGCAGTGGTGTGACCCCATGGGACACTTGGACTGGAGTGCGTGGTCCTCATCACCTTCCACCCCCAGGTCCCTGGGAACCTGAGTGCAGCTCAGGTGGCGGCCCAGAATGCAGTGGAAGCTGCCAAGAACCAGAAGGCAGGGCTGGGCCCACGCTGTGAGTCCCGAGGTGGGGACATGGGGTGGGCTCGGATCAGCCGGGCCTCTCTGCACATCTGTCCCCACCTTTTCTCTTGGTCTCTTCTGCAGTCTCACCCATTAACCCTCTCCAGCAAGCTGCTCCAGGAGTGGGTCCCCCCTTCAGCCAGGCCCCGGCCCCACCTCTGCCGCCGGGGCCCCCTGGCGCCCCCAAGCCACCCCCTGCTTCCCAGCCCAGCCTGGTCTCCACTGTGGCTCCTGGCCCAGGCCTGGCCCCCCCTGCACAACCTGGGGCACCGTCCATGGTAGGCACTTGCACACCTGCCCCGCTGTCTTACTCCCCCCAGCTGTTTACAGAGACAAGGCTGAGCAGTTTGCCTTCCTGAGGAGGGTGTGAGGGCACATGGGTCTCATCCTGGGTCCTCAGGGCTTCTGGGGGCTTGTGCCACAGACAACTGAGGCAGGAAGGTTTGGCTCCAGTGGGTGAGGACTGTTCAGAGGACCCCAGGAGATTCTGGGAGTTGGAGCGTCACGGGTCCTTAGAGTCCTCAGATCTTCCAGAGTCAGAGCATTTGTGGTCCCAGGCACCGTCGGGTGGTGTCGAGAAGGAGCCTGAGTTCCAGTCTTCCTGCTGGTCTGTCTATCTCTTGGGTCGCTCCTCCCAGGAGACGGTCTGACCCAGCTCCACTGCCCTCCTTGCTCCCCTCCGGCAGGCGGGCTCTGTGGCCCCTGGCGGGGTAAGTGGCCCTTCCCCGGCCCAGCTCGGGGCCCCGGCCCTTGGGGGGCAGCAGTCGGTCTCCAACAAACTCCTGGCCTGGAGCGGGGTCCTCGAGTGGCAGGAGGTAAGTAGCTCGAAGAGTCGCGGGGACCTCACGGCCTGTTTGGATGCGGGGCTGGGCTGGGTCCCTGTGGGACTGTGGCACTTGGGGTCCTGAGGAGAGTCTCAAGGAAGCCTTGAATTCAGGATGAAGGAGGTAGTAAGGATTGTGTTGTAAGTTCAGAACTTAAAAGTCTCAGATTCGGGGCGTGATGGGCTTGAGGGGATCAGGGCAGGGAGGGGACAAAGGTTGCAGGACCGCTGGTCTGGAGGAGGGGCCCAGGGCTCGTGGGACTTGAGCTGGGGCAGGTCCTAAGCTCTGGGGGCCCCCAGGGTAGGACAGGAGAGGTTGAGAGGCCCAGGCTTTGGGGCCCTTCTCGCCATGACATGTGCTGCTTTTCCACTCAGAAACCCAAACCTGCCTCCGTGGACGCCAACACCAAACTGACCCGGTCACTGCCGTGCCAGGTCTACGTGAATCACGGCGAGAACTTGTAGGTGACAGACGGTAGGGCCGGGGCCGGGTGGGGCCAGGCTTGCAGCCTGCTGACGCCTCTCCCCCCTCACCCCCAGGAAGACGGAGCAGTGGCCCCAGAAACTGATCATGCAGCTTATCCCGCAGCAGCTGCTGGTGAGTGGCCCAAGGGGGCACCGCCCGCGCCTCCGGTCAGCTGGTCATGTTCTCTTCCCTCGTCCCCTCCCTGCCCCGCACCTGCCTCCATCCCTGCTCCTCCCTTCCCCACGCCACACGCTGGCCCCTGTGTCTCCTGCAGACCACCCTGGGCCCTTTGTTCCGGAACTCAAGGATGGTGCAGTTCCACTTCACTAACAAGGACCTGGAGTCCCTGAAAGGCCTCTACCGCATCATGGGCAACGGCTTTGTGAGTCCGGCACAGGGCAGGCCACGGGCACCTGTGGAGCTTCTAGAACCAACGGGGCTGGGGTGCCCCTCCCCCTCCTCCTGAGGGGTGACTGGGGCGCGTCCTCCGCCAGGCTGGCTGCGTGCACTTCCCCCACACGGCCCCCTGCGAGGTGCGCGTGCTCATGCTGCTCTACTCGTCCAAGAAGAAGATCTTCATGGGCCTCATCCCCTACGACCAGAGCGGCTTCGTCAACGGCATCCGACAGGTCATTACCAACCACAAGCAAGTCCAGCAGCAGAAGCTGGAGCAGCAGCGCGGGGTGAGTGACCAGGGCCCTCTCCCCCTGGGACCCGCCCCTGCCCCCACCCTCCTGGGTGTCCCTCCTGGGCTGAGACCTGGCCACCTGGGTTCAGTTCCTTCCCCACATGTTCTCTCGATCTTTGTATGCCTTTTTCACTGTCTGCAGCGAATCTCTGAGGCCCAGCCCTGCTTCTTGGGGGCTTGGGAGAGTTAGGTGTGCCTCCCAGACCACCCACTCCCAAAGAACATCGCTAGCTCCCGACGGGTTCCCTTTCAGGGTTCAGAAGGCTCCCCCTGCCCAAACACAGGGCCCCTACTCCCAATGCCACCCCCAGTCACTGACCTGCTCCCTGTCCCACACAGATGGGGGCACAGCAGGCACCCCCTGGGCTGGGCCCCATTCTGGAGGACCAAGCGAGACCCTCACAGAATCTGGTGAGGAGAGGGCTGGTGGGGTCAGGGCCAGGGCGGGGGAGACCCCCAAGGAACACTGTCATTTTGACCTGACCTTGGAGGCCAAGAAGTCTGGGGAATCTGCTTTGTCCCTTACCCCCAACTCTCCCCACCAGCTCCAGCTCCGCCCACCACAACCCCAGCCTCAGGGCACTGTGGGAGCCTCCGCAGCCTCAGGACAGCCCCAGCCCCAAGGTGCTGCCCAGGCCCCCCCAGGCGCCCCCCAAGGCCCTCCTGGAGCAGCCCCCGGCCCTCCCCCTCCCGGACCCATCCTCCGGCCTCAGAACCCTGGGGCCAACCCCCAACTGCGGAGTCTCCTCCTCAACCCACCTCCGGTGAGACTTGGGGGTGGGGGGCAGATGGGAGTCATGGGGCTGCGCCCTGGGCCCTGATGGTTCTGGTCCTTTTGTTTGGGAAGAAGGAGGTTGGCTTTGATCAGAGGGTGTGAATAGAGCCCTGCCAAGGGGTCCAGGCAGTCTGGCTCTTCTGTTTGTCTGACATGGGCTTCTGCTAAGATTCCTTTGAAGAAAGACCCCCTCCCCACCTCCCATAGCCACTGGGAGAGATGTTCTCTGAGTAGCTTCTGTGCAAGAGGTTGCTCCATGGGGTGGGGACTCTGAGCCACTTTCTTTGTTCTCGCAGCCCCAGACCGGGGTGCCTGCACCCCAAGCGTCCCTCCACCACCTCCAGCCACCGGGGGCTCCTGCACTGTTGCCCCCACCACACCAGGGTCTGGGGCAACCCCAGCTGGGGCCCCCCCTCCTGCACCCACCGCCTGCCCAGTCCTGGCCCACACAGCTTCCCCCGAGAGCTCCACTGCCAGGTAAGGAGGTCCCCGGGGAGGGCAGGGGTCTGGACCGACTGTCCCAGCAGCCCCTGGGCTAGAGCCTCAAGACCAAGGGCTCCTTGGGAACTGAAGGCTGGGATTCAAGAATGGTAGCTGGTTCCCCCCACCCCAGGGTTCTTGGGAGGCTCTGAGGGCTCCTGGAAAATACAGCCCAGGGGGTCAAGACCTAGTGGGGCAAGATCTTTTTGTGATTTCTTTCCTGTGTGTCCCGGGGTTGATGGGAAACATAGTCTTAGGGTCAGAGAAGTAGTTTGGGGGATGGGCTCCTAAAGGCTCATGGGAATCAGCACATTTGTGACCAGACGGGGCCAGAAGGTCCCTCTGATGGGTCTCCCTGGGGCTTCCTAGGAAAGGTATTACCTTGGGTTCCCAGAGGAAGAGGGAGGAAGCAGGTCCAGGGCCCTCTAGGGCCCCAGGGACTACTGGGAGATGCAGTCCCTTCCCCACTGCCCCCCAGGTCAGATGCTGCTGAGCGGGGGTCCCCGGGGCCCGGTTCCCCAGCCGGGCCTGCAGCCCAGCGTCATGGAGGACGACATCCTCATGGATCTCATCTGAACCCCCGACACCCAATAAAGTTCCTTTTAACACACGCCCCGGCTCCCGTCACTGACGTCCCCCAGGACTGGGCAGGAGGAGACCTGGGGGAGACCTCTCTGTCCTTGTTCTTGCTTCAGCAGATGTCCCTGAGGCTCTGGGCTGGTGACGCCTGGGCCCCCGCAGTGAGTCAGGCAGTCTGGTGCAGCCCGGCTTTGGGCCGGGGTGGGCGGGACGTGGAGGCAGGCAGGCAGAGCTCACAGGGCTGTGCGCCCTCGAGGAGATAGGGCAGGTTCCCAGAAGAGGCCTCTGAGCCAGCTGGGCTCAGCAGTCCGGGAGGAGACGCGGGAGTCGACGAGGCCGAGAAGGAAGGCAGGTGGTGATCTAGGTGCGGGCACAGTAGAAGCAAATGTGTGGGGGCAGGAGAAGGCTTGGGGTGTTCAGAGGTGCAAGCCCAGCAGGAGGAAGGAGGGACCCGGAGAGGCGGGCAGGTGCCAGGTTGGGAGGAGGCTCGGGTTCCAAACTGAGTGGCTCAAGGTTTGTCCTGAGGACGCAAGAGAGCCAGGGGAGGCCACGCGCAGGGCACTGGTCTGGGCTAGCTGGCTGGCAGGGCCTCTGGACTGTCGAGTGCAGTGGGACAAGACAAGGCCAGGAATGCAGGGGGGAGGCCGGGGTGGTGGCCTGGGGAGGGGAGAGGCTGGTGGAACAGCTGGACCAAGTCAGGGGGCAAGAGGGGCGAGTCTGGGGACTTAGCATGCCATGCAGAGGAATTGGGGGTGAAGAGGTAGGGTCAGGGTCGGCCTCGTGTCCTGGCCTGGGTGCTGGTAGATGGTGGAGCTTCCTGCATGAGGGTCCCGGAGGAGGGAGCGGCAGTGAGTGCGCACAGTCCGGGGAGTGTCCCAAGTGACAGAGGATGTGTTGGGAGTTCAGAAGTGTTGTTAGGAGACAGGGTATGTTTGATTGTTGGAGTCACTGGAGTGGACAAGATCACACGTGATGAGAGACTGGCCCCGGGTCCCAGAGATGGACCTTCCCGGGCTTTGGGTGGGGTGGACAGTGGGGCAGTCCCTGAGACGGAAAACATGGTAGGTGTTAGGTTTGGGACGTGGCAAGGCAAGAATGTCCTCAGGGACATCCGGGTTGGGGGCAGCTGGCTATGGACAGGATGTGGAGTGCAGGGACGGTCCCATCCCGGGGCAGGGAGTTCACTGTTGTCAGACTCTAGACTAGCTTCGCTTGGCGCGTGGTCCAAGCCTGGACCACCAGCATCCGCACCTTTTGGGATGCCAGCTAACATCCGATTCCCGAGCCCCATTTCAGGAGAGAGGTTGCAATCTGGTGGCTTGTGGGCCACTCTGCAGATGATGTTTTGTTTGGCCTTCCCTGTGTTAGCATATGTAGCATTTTTTCCTAACGAGTTAGTTGTAAAAATCAGGATACTTTACACACACACACACACACACACTCTCCCTTTCTGTCTCTCGCACACACACGTACACACACACTCCTCATACACACATGCACACACACCCAATCTGCCGCCTTCGCTTCTCTTGACAAGTCAGAAGTTCTGGCACCTCTGGGCCCGCCCTTCTGCCTAGCAACACTGGGCTGGAGCTGTCCCTTCCAGTGGGGCGTGTGCTCTCCGGTTTCGCCACAGTCCCCACCACTCCCATTTGGCTCCCCCACCGGGAGGCAGAGGGTCATTGCCTTTGGGCTTGTGCTGTGGTTGTTCCTTGGTAGCATCCAGAGGCAAGTGAAATCTTTCTTGTACCCATGTCTCTATCAAAAGTGGCAAAACGAAAGAGAGACCGAGAGGGCCACGTGTTTCGAGAAAAATGGGAGCGAGCGTATTTCTTTGTGGAAGTGAAGAGCATGCCTATGTGTTTAATATGCAAAAAAATCGTATCTGTGTTGAAAGAGTACAACCTGAGACGTCATTACGAATCAAAGCACAGTAAGAGCTTCGACCAGTACACAGAACAGATGCGAGATGCAATCCTCAGTGAGCTGAAAAAGGGCCTCAAGGGTCAGTAGGGTTTGCTCCGGGAAGGACGCAGGTCCGAGAGGCAGTGTGGCTGCAGAGCGCAGTTTGAGTCTCGAGCTCAGCACAGCCCGGGCGCAAAAGCCTTGCAGCGATGGCGGGTTTGTAAAGGAGCGGGACGGCGGCTCCTGGACGGACGTGCCTGCCCGTTGACACTGTCCCTTCGGCCTGACGGGCATTGCACTGCGCCATGAGTCGAAGATGAAACCAGAAGATTTACAAGTCCAGTTGCTTGAGTCGACTCTGTCGTGGCCTTCTCTGTCATTGCTCATGAACTCTGACCACCCGGTTAGCTTTATTTATTTGTGGTATGAAGAATTTGGATGCGACTGAAGAAGTCTGTGACACGGTGCCCAGGCAGGCCCGACACTGGGAGATGGGCTATTTTGGGTGTGTAATGACAGAAATACTCACACAGACTGACGAGAATTCCTAAGCTCAGTCGCAGGCCGTTGTAGCTAACGATCTGCATCACAGGGGACCTTGTCAGGACACCTCCATCCCAGGAGGCAGCGCTCTGCGAGGACGCAAGTCAGCTCGTTGCCTCGATCACCAGGAATTGAATTGTGTTCAGAAGGGACACAGAACACATTGCGGATGTCCTCAGCATGCTCCTGTGCTTCAACCACGGGCAGGTGGACGGTGACCTTGACCCAATGTATTTGACAGAAGCTTTGTGACCTGGTCGTCACGTGATGGTGTGGAAGGGATCCGCACTGTTGAAATCTGTAGACTTGGTTCATCTGCAATGAGACAGAAGCCACACCTGGTTCCCCTGAGAAGGTCGGTCAAAGACTTTTGGTCGAGGCTACAACCCCCCACCCCCACCCTCCGAACACTAGTTCTCTGCAAAGACGTTCACAAACAGCTACTTGAATGTATGACCGTTTGCCAGGTTCTGGCAAAAACAGGGAAGCCACTGGCAAGGAACAGTTCCTTCACTGCAGTTGGTTTTCAGAAACAAAACATGTGGCCTGGACCATATTCACCCAGCTGGTGGGGCTTGAGACCAAATTCCCCCAAAGGCTCTCCACCTCCAGACTTCATGAAAATGAACTAGCACTGTCCAATTTGCCTCTGTCGGTTACTGTCGATCGTTTGCAGATCACAGGCAGCGCCCACTTTGAACTACAGGGCGCAAGGGGGCGGGGTCCCAACCGGGAGGTCACGCCCCTACCCCGGCCTCCTACAGTGGTCTTGATTCACGGGCTTTGGAGATGCCCGCGCTTGTAAACCGCTGTTTTCCGTTACAGAATTGATTCAAAGTACATAACCGTTCGCAGTTAAGGATTCAGGGTTGAATTCTAAACTGCTCATCCCAACGTGACAACCAAGGCCTGACGCTGACCTCTTGGTGTAGAAAGGGGTGAGGTCTGGCTTCAAAATCAAAGGGGCAAAAGAATTATGAAAGAGAAAATTTTAATAATTAAATATTTCTATTTTTCAATTTGTATTTTTTCAATTTTGAATTTGAAATATAAACTCCAGTATCATCCATGTTTGTATTCTGTTCCATGCATTCACCATCGTGCAGTAAAAATACAATTTGATGATAATTCTGGCCGTCGACTTTTCTGCTGCCTGGCTAGTTCACTCATTTATGTGGCCTGCCTGGCTCCTGTCGGCATTCGAGTTTAGTGTCCCTGCCGTGGCACTGCTGCACAGAATCTGGGGGCGGGAAGGAGGCTGGGAATCGCCATTTTAACGAGCCCCCCAGGTGGCCCTCGTGTAGGCGAAAGATGGAGCAGGAGATGCTGGAGGTGGTCCCAGGGCAGGTGGGTGGCGTTTCCCAGGCAGTGTGTGGAGCAGGAGTTTTTGAAAACTCGACTTCAGAGACCAGGCAGGTGATGGAAATGCGTGAAGCGGACAGGTGTAAGACAGTAGGGAGTGATGGGGACTGTGGCGAACTTGCAGAGTGTTCCCCCCACCTAGTGGCATTCACATTGCAACAACAACAAACACTGTGAGGACCAAACAAAATCCCCTTGTGCCTCTGACAAGGCCATCGGGCCGCCATTTTGCGACCTCTGGAAGAAGAAGACGCGGGGACAAGGACAGCCCTGAGATAGATCCACAAATCCGGGCCGGGCAGGGAGCCAGAAGGCAGGCGGACCAGGCAAGTGTGTTCTGGAAGCTGAGCATTTCTGAGGAGAGAGCGATCGGCAAACCTGCTGCAAGGAGAAGCCAAGGGGCAAGCAGCCTGCACGGTTTCCACCTGTAGGAATAGCTCTGCGGGGGTGAGGAGGGGAGAGACACAGGTTTGAGTCCAGGACAAACTGATTAAAAAGAAATGTTTCCAGTTGCTCGTTTGTCCATCTGTGGCCAGTGAGGCCCTCTGGACCTCAGCACCTGGGTAGATGAACCAAAGGGACCGGCCTCCAGGACCTTCAGATTCCCTTCAGGGACTGCCCTGAACCAAAGGGACCGGGTGCATGTTCATAAGGCGAGGCAGAAGAAAGCACAGGGTTCCTAGAACGCCTAGAGAGGGAAGAAATGTTCAGGCACCTAGAACTCAGCTGCACATTTCCCAGTCCTGCTGGGTAGAGGTGGTCGGCTATGTGCTTAATGTGCCTCTTAGAGCCAGCCAACACCAGGAGCACATCTGGGAAAGGTTTTCTCGGAGTGCAAGGTACTACTATTAAAGCCACTGAATGGAGGAAGAAATAGTGAAGAACTTAGAACAGCAGGGGTTAAACTCCAGCTGCTGTGCCGATTAGCTCTAGCTTTGAGCTGGTCTCTCTGCCTCCCTGAGCCTCAGTTTCCCCCAGTGTCAAGTGGTAGCTTTTCCCCAAAGGACTGAGCACATGGCAGGCTCAGCACAGGCCTCCACACAGGAGAGCTGCTCTTAGCCCCTGCTGTCCTCACGGGCCAGACGTACTCCTAGAAGCCACGGGTAGTGAGTAAACCTGTTCCTGTAAGTTCGGAGTCACCAGAGCATCCATGAAGGTCATCACTGGGTGAGCGACTTGTTGGAAACATTTCATTTTGGATCAGTTTGCTGTGGGACCACATATCTAGAGCTGGAAGCAAGACTAGGAAATTCGTGAGAATTCTCCCAACTGGCAAAAGTGGCAGGACGTAACTGGGAGAAATTAAAAAAAAGATTAGGACAAAAATGCTTAAACACCAGCACGTTCATTGTGAACCTGTCTTGGGTAAGAGAAAATGCCCGCCTGATGCTGATGATGGAGAAAAACTGAGAAAACAAGACCTTCTAGAAAGGGTGTATATATATATATTTTAAAAGATTTTATTTATTTATTAAAGAGAGGGGGAGAGAGAGCAAGCACAGGCAGACAGAATGGCAGGCAAAGGCAGAGGGAGAAGCAGGCTCCCTGCCAAGCAAGGAGCCTGATGTGGGACTCGATCCCAGGACGCTGGGATCATGACCTGAGCCAAAGGCAGCTGCTTAACCAACTGAGCCACCCAGGCGTCCCTAGAAAGGGTATATTGGCTCAAGGTACACAAAACATATTTTCCCACTGTTTTGGGTTCTTATTTTTAAATTAACCTTAAACGTGTATTGAGTTATACACATGATTACAGTTTCACAAAGAGAAAAAGGCACCGAAGTGTATAGAATAAAAAGTTCCCTTTTGTGCCTCTTTTCTCCCCTCAGCCCAGATGCGGCCACACAGCACTGAGGAACCACTTTCTGTCCCAGAGGCAGATGCATCATTTGGTGCTTGGGTTTCCGTGTATTTGGTTGTTGAGACATTTATAGGCTCCAGTGTTTCTCCTATAAATGGGGTCAGTTTATTTTATCCCCCCCACCACTTAAGTCGTGGCCCCTGTCCGTGTCTTTGCACATGGCCCCATTAAATGGCCCCATTCCAATTCCACACGGAGTCCAGCCTGTAGAAGTTGTTGGCATGGAACAGACCCAACCAGTCACTTACACAGGCAGCAAGCATTTGTCACACGGTCGCTCTGGGTCAGGAGTCCAGGCACAGCCAAGCTCATGTCTCCAGCTCAAGGTCTGTCCGGGCTGCAGCCTCCTCTGAAGGCTCAAATGGCGGAAGGCTCATCCCGAGCCTATTCATGGGCTTGCTGGTGGGTTTCAGTCCCTCAGAGGCGACTGGACCGAGAGCGTCAGTTCCTTGCCATTGGCCGGAAGTCTCCCTCTGTTTTTGACCACGTAGGCCCCCTCGTAGCGCAGCTCACAGCATGGCGGCTGGCTGCTCTGGAAGTGAGGGGCAGCCAAGATGGAAGCCAGAGTCTCTTTGTAGCCCAGTCACAGAAGGGATATCCCATTGCTTGGGCCATATTTTGTGCATTACAACAACTCAGTTGGCTGCATGCACACTGAAGCTGAGGCATAATGAAGGGTATGTAATACCAGGAGGTGTTGGGGTTGCAGGAGCCATGTTAGAAGCGCTTTGCCACACAATGCGTGACAGTTGGTTAGCTGTGCAGGTTTTCACATAACCAGAAATGCTGCTGAGACGGAGCGTGTAGGGAGTTTTACATACGTTTCTGCTCGCTTGTGCAGGCATTCCTGTGGGATTCAGTCTTAAGAGCAAAATCTCAAGATCGAAGAGTGTGCCAATTTTGTTTGGATTTAGTTGACTCTTTAAAAATTGAATTTATTTTTATTTTTTAAAAGATTTTATTTAGAGAGAGAGTGATCGAGAGAGAGAGAAGGAGCAGGGGGAGGGAGAAGCAGACCCCGCTGAGCAGATCCACGGACCTCGATCCCAGGGCTCAAGGGTCATGACCTGAGCCAGAGGCAGATGCTTAACTGACTGAGCCACCCAGGTGCCCCATGAATTTATTTTTTGTATTTATAAAACCATGTGGTTCACAGTTTTTTTTTTTTTAAAGATTTTATTTATTTATTTGTCAGAGAGAGAGGGAGAGAGAGTGAGCACAGGCAGACAGAGAGGCAGGCAGAGGCAGAGGGAGAAGCAGGCTCCCTGCCGAGCAAGGAGCCCGATGTGGGACTCGATCCCAGGACGCTGGGATCATGACCTGAGCTGAAGGCAGCTGCTTAACCAACTGAGCCACCCAGGCGTCCCTGTGGTTCACAGTTTAAGAGGCATCAACCTGATGCCTAGTCTCCTAGTTCCCTCTGGAAAACAGTTACCAATTTTCTACTGTTTTTTTTTGTTGTTGTTGTTTGTTCGTTTTAGTTTTAAGTAGGCTCCACACCCAACAAGGGGCTTGAACGCATGACCCTGAGATTAAGAGTCACATGGTCTACCAACCGAGCCAGCCTGGTGCCCCTCAATTACCAATTTTCTTATGTGTCCTTTCAGAGCTTCATACAAGCTGGTGGAAGCAGACAGAGACATACTCGTTTTCTGGCTCTGCTGTCCAGTGGCAGACTAGTTTATATTTTTAAAACAGCTTTATTGAGGGCTAATTGTAATTATATGTGTGCACATTACAAATGTAATGTGCACACATATGTAATGTGCACACAGTGATGAATTTGGACATATACATACACCTGTGAAGTGATCCCTGCGATCCGGGTAGACGTCTGTCACCTACAAGCTTTCCTTGTGTCCTTTTGGATTTCTAGAGGGGGCGGGTAAGAGCACAAACCCGAGATCTACCTTCTTTAGATTCGGCTCACAGTGGAGGATTGCAAACTGTCAGCACTGTGTTATACAGCAGATGTCAACCACTTAGAATCAGCTTTCCTCAGTGGGTTGCTTTTTTCATGGGTCAACGCATCTTGTCATTTATACCAGGGCGAAACCCTCTGTCCTTTCTCATGGCTGCAAAATATTCCCAGTGTGAATGCCTCCATTTCTTAAAGCCCCTATTATGGGCCAGATAGGGTGCTTCTGACCTTTGTGGGTTTTCGTTTTAAATTGAGACAGAACTACCAATTGCCCCTCCCCAAACCATCTGGTTTCTCACTAGTTTGTGGGTGTAGATCTCCCTGCATGCGGAGAGGCACGGCGGGACGCGGTCATCTCCATTCGAGCAGGAACACCTCTGGAGCCTTTGGAACAGTGTGCTGGGGGCAGCTGCGAGAAGTGCTGTGACAGGGACCGGAAGGTCCCGTCTTGACTTGATAGTCATGGTGTGCCTCGGGAACGAGGGACAGGAAAGCGAGGCGTTCGCTCCTGATGCCCCTCATTTTTTTCCATCAGGTGCAGGTCACGGGCTTCTGAAGTTAATCAGGAACCTGGGCTCAAGACTCCCCTCAGCCTGTCCTTGGCTGTGACCTCAGGCTCTTGCCTCCCTACCTATAGAATGAAGATGATAAAACTGCCATCCTCATGGCCGGAGTTTAAAAGGGAAACGCTAAACATAGTATTTAGGAAATATCTATTATTACTGCTTTCCCAAGAGTGACCCTTTTTCAAATGAAGTGATCCGGGCTGGCTGACGACCCGCCAGGTTATTACTGAGAACCTTGAGGACCTCACTAGGATATCAGGAGGCAGCTTCAGAGGCCCAGTTGACCCTGAAGGTGGTAAATTTGCAGTTCATTTGTTTGAAAAATATTGATTGGATGCTTGCCAGGGGCTGGGAATGATGCCTTGGAAAGATGGGCGTGGTCGTGCCCTCCGTATTTGGCAGGAAGCGGCCAGGTGCCTCGCCTTGCAGACAGTCTTTCCTATCTGTCAGGGGAGGCTCTAAGAGAGTGACCTTGAAGGGCCCTTGTGAGAATTTAGTTACTTCCCCCCAGAGTCTAATGTGGGTCAGGCTGTTCCCCCTGATGGCTGTCCTCTAGTAGGAACTCAGGAGTCCCACTGCTTTGGTTCAGTAACCAACCCCTTCCCTGTGGGGTCTTTGGTCTCCAGCTGGGAACAGAGCGTGGGCATGAGAGTGCACGAGACTTGTACCTGCCTGGGACCAGAAGGGATGCTCCTGACATCAGGATGCCTGTGCTTTTGCTCACCCTGGTGAGAACAAAATCCTCCCAGTCTCCTCTAGGGGAAACTGGGACAGGTGGTGTTCTGGTGTGCCCTGGAAGGGGAAACAGGGTGTTGAATGCATCACACCACTTCTGGAGAGGTATGGAGGGCATTCGAGGGGGATGTGCACTCGGACCTAGAGTGCTCCGTGCTGCCCTTTTGGGACATCACTATGAACAAGCTAGACCTGGTCCTTGTCCTTACAAAGCTCACATAGGATCATAATGCTGTATAAACTACATCCACAAAGCACAAGTCATTTATAATTTCCAGTGTTCTGTCTTTTTCTTTTCTTTCTTTCTTTTCTTTTTTTTTTTTTAAAGATTTATTAATTGGTGTGCCTGGTGGGGCTCGGTTGGTTAAGCATCCCAGCTTGAATTTTGCCCCTCCTGCCACTGGGTCTCACAAGTTCTCAGTCTCTCTCTAAAGTCAATAAATCCTGCTGGAAGTGGAGGAGGGGCAGAAGGAGAGAGAGAATCTCAAGCACACTCCCCGCTGAGCTTAGAACCTGACCTGGGGCTCAGTCCTGTGACCCGTGAGATCATGACCTGAATCTAAATCAAGAGTCAGATGCTCAACCAACTGAGCCACCCCAGTGCCCCTCTTTTGTCATTTTTCTTTTCTTTTTTTTTTTTGTTTTTTTTTTTAAGATTTTATTTATTTATTTGACAGAGAGAGATCACAAGTAGGCAGAGAGGCAGGCAGAGAGAGAGAGGAGGTAGCAGGCTTCCCGCTGAGCAGAGAGCCTGATGCGGGACTTGATCCCAAGACCCTGAGATCATGACCTGAGCCGAAGGCAGCGGCTTAACCCACTGAGCCACCCAGGCGCCCCATTTTTCTTTTTAAGTAACTCACTTTTATTTCTCCAGTGCAGGCAACCTGCTTACCATATAAACAACTCTCTTGAATTAATAGTTCAGTGGTTTGATAGGATTAAGTTATTAACTTAAAGCAACTGGCATAAACAGGTTTGGTAACAAACCGCTACTTTGCAGGAAGCGTACAGCACCACAGATGGGAGCAGAATGGCTTAGTCATATCAGCCTGTCAGCCTTGGCAGCAGGTTCCACAGATGAAATGGGCAGCCGTCTTTCAGACTGGCACACTGGGTAAGCCGGTTGGCTTCAGAGGGCTGTACTGTAGTATGACTTAGAATTCCAGCCTACATTTTTATTTCGCATTCTGGGATGTTTCCATTTTGCTCTCACTGGAGTGTATCCTGGCACAACTTTCTCTGCTTAGATGATCCTGGGAATTCCTATCCACATGTGTGTCCTGACGGGAGCTGAAGGATGATGGAGAGCAGGAAGGATGTGGAAGAGATTGGTCTAGATAGAGCAGCAGGGGTCCCACACAAGCATTAGGGGAAGTTTGTGTCGAATTCTAAGGGGATTGGGAAGCCACTGGAGTATTTTGATTAGCGAAGGGAGAGACATGGTGGCAAGAGTTAGGAGGGTGTTATCTAGGCAAGAGATTGTGAAATCCTGGACCAAAGAGAATGGTGAGAAATGAGGACTTAGGGAAATTAAGGATGCTTCTGTCCCCGTGGTTCTGTTTTCTTGCTGCTGCCAGTGGTCTGTTGTTCTGACATGGGTGATTGTCAGGGGTCTGGAGGTAACTGCTTGTATCTAACTTGTGGTCTGGGTCCAGAGAACACAGACTCCATTTGGTCACAATCCAAGTTGGATTTGGAACTCAGGCCTGGGCAGGCGGCTTTGTGGGTGGGGCAAACAAGGACTGGAAATACATTGTGGCTCGGGGGTTCACCTGTTTCACAGTCCACCCCTCCTTCTCATTTGCTGGTTGTTCTCAGGGCTCTCACCGCTAAAGGGATGGCGTATCCTGGTCCCTGTCTACAAACGTACTCTTTGTGGACTCAGTGTCTCCTTGACTGGAGATGAAAGACTCCTGAAGTTGCATCTCCAGCCTCTCCTATCCACATTGCTTAGTCAACATCTCAAAATTGACATATCACAGAAGAAGGGATTTCCACCTGCCCCAGAGTCAGCTCCCTGATAGCCTGTAATAGGCAAACACCTTGGCCTCATCCTTCCTTCCTCTTTCTCTTGCTCTCTACACAAGTCCTTTGGGCTCCCTCTTGAAATGAATTGTGCAAATGATCACCTCCGCTGTGGCCACCCTGCCTGCCATCCATCCCGTCTTATGCCTCCTGTCTGGATTATTGGCACAGTCTTCTCTCTGCCCTTTTTTCATTCCTCCCCTTCCATCTGATTTTCAACATCGCAGCCAGGGGAATCCTTCAGAAAAGATGTAAGTATTTCAAAGATTATTTTTCAGTAGGCAACGTTTGCGTACGGAGAAAATTCCAAATAGTCCAAGAGAGTAAATTGAGTTCCTTTCCACGCTGGTGACCCGATTCCCTCAGTCTGCTGCCTTCTCTCCTCAGAGGCAACTGTGGGTCCCACCTGTTTCCGTAGACTTGCAGGGATACTGTGTGCATGTTTCTGTGCATTCTATGAACGATCTGTTTAAGAACAAGTGAGTCTATCCCACTCCCTTGTTGAAAACCTTCCGAAGGTTCTCCAGCAAAGAGATTAAAATTCAAATTCCAACCTAGGACCATAGAACTCTGCTTATGGTCCCTGCCTGGCACCTCCCCGTATCTACCACTCTCCTCTACCCTCAATCCACTCCAGCCATGCTCACTTCCCTTACTCTCTTTCCACTCTCAGGATTTGTGCCCTTGCTCTTCCCTCATCGTAGGACTCTTCCAGCCCAAATAGAATCACAGGCTGCCTAAAGGTCACTTCCTTGACTCCTCATGGCCACCATGCCCTCGTCCCATGTACTTGCACTATTTGTAACACTTATCCCAAGGTGTGATTATTTGTCTTCTCCAGTGGATCTTGGGCTCCTTGAGGGACCCAGTCTCTTTTGGTTATCACAGTATACTCACTGCCCACACAGAATGGAAATAATAGTACTAATAATGATTTTTAAAAGTTTTTATTTTAATTACCTGGTGTTCACAATGACTTTTTTGTTGTTGTTTAAAGAAAAAGTTAGGGGCGCCTGGGTGGCTCAGTGGGTTGGGCCTCTGCCTTCAGCTCAGGTCATGATCTTGGGGTCCTGGGATGGAGGACCTGGGATCAAGGGTCCTGGGAAATCTCTGCTCAGCGGGAAGCCTGCTTCCCCCACCCCACCCCGCCTGCCTCCCTGCATACTTGTGACCTCTGTCTGTTAAAATATTGAAAAGAAAAGAAAAAGTTAACATTTAACGGGTGCCTGGGAGGCTCAGTCGTTAAGCGTCTGGCTTGGACTCCGGTCCTGAATCCAGGGTCCTGGGATCGAGCCCCACATCGGGCTCCCTGCTTAGTGGGAAGCCTGCTTCTCCCTCTCCCGCTCCTCCTGCTTGTGTTCCCTCTCTCGTTGTGTCTCTCTAACAAAGTCTTTAAAAAAGAAAAGAAAAAGTTAACATTTAAGTCGTTACCATGCTGAGTACCAATCCTACTACTTTAACTCATTTAATCCTCATAACCACTTCACGGTTACCCACTGTCCACGATTCAAACAAGCAAATTTAAGCAAGAAATGTTATACAACTTCTAGTAAGTGAATACGCAGGCATGCAACAGTTGAGTGAATGAGTAAATCAATGAACGGCCTTGAGAAGCCGGCGTCAAGAAGCGGGAGGAGGTACCTTGGGCGGCGGGCGGGGCCTGGGGTACAGGCGCCAATGGGCACACAGCAATGACTGGCAGCTGCCTTGGGATGCCTGGCTCCGCCATGCCGCCCAAGGGCCGCTGGGATTTGTGGTCTCCGGTCCACCTAGCCACGTCACAGCGTCCAAACATTAAGTCCTCCTCTGGTGCAAGGTACGATCTGTATCCCCAAACTTCTAGGTAGGCTCCTTTACTCCCAGACCCCTATTCCTTATTCCCCCTCTTTCTGAGGTCCGTTGGTGTAGTCTCCCGGCTCCGCGGGTCCCGCTCTCAAGGTGGGGTCTCTCGGTGTATTGTCTTCCCAGCCCGTAGCCAACTTGGTATCGTCTTCTACGTTCACCAATCCCCCGGCACCCTTCGGTATGGCCTCTCCCGCCACACCCCCCTGAAGCTGCTGCGCGCGTCCCCTCAGTTCCTCCCCCTGTAGGTCGAGCCGCCCTGAGTATCTTCCAATGGCCGTGTTCCCCGCCCCACACACCCTCTCCGTTTCCTGAGGCTCCCCCGGCCCTGTTTTGGTATAGCCCGGCCACGCCCCCTCGCGGACGCTCTTGGTACGCGCCGCGCTCCCCCGCTCGCCGCAGTGGTTTGGCCGCGGCGACCCCTCTACGGCGGCGCGTCCCCTGCGCTTGGTATAGCCCTGCCCGTCTCCCCCGAAGCCGCGCGCCCGCGCCCCTCAGTCGGTGGAGCCTGCAGCCCCCCGTGTGGCCCGTGGCAACCCCCAGCCCACTCGGCCCGTGCCCGCCATGGTCCGTCCGCGCCGCGCTCCGCACCGCTCCGGCGCTGGGGGCCCACTCGGGGGTCGCGGTCGCCCCCCGCGGCCCCTCACAGTGCGCGCCGCCCGCTCGCGCTCCTGGCCGGCCAGCCCTCGCGGCCCGCAGCCGCCGCGGATCCGGGCCCGCTCGGCCCCTCCCATGGTGAGCCCCCCGCCTTTTTTCCAGAGCCTTCCACGGCCCCGCCCCCGCCGGCCCCTCCCCCGGGCTCGGGTCTTTGTCCGCGGCCCCCTCCTTTCTGGGGTCTCCGGGTGGCCCTAGGGGTGGTCCCGAGTGGGATCGGGTTCCCCCGTGGAGCCCCCCCGGGTGGTATGCGCCGGGCTCTCCCCTTTGTTGCGCGTTTGGGCTGGGGTGGCGGGGGTGGGGTACGGGGGCGGGGAGGGCTCAAATTACTGCTGACTCCGCGTCCCGATTTAAACGCGGGGTGGGGGGCGGGCGAGCGGCGTGCACGCTTGTTTTTCTAATTGGAAAGTTGGGTCTCTCTTCGGGCAGGAAATCTGGAAATGGTGGGGGGTCTGAGGGGCCGCGGCGAGAGCGGCCCGCGTCTTAAACTCGCGTGCCCAGGTGTTGCACTTGGGGGTGTTCATCTCCGGGCCCGCGCGGGTCCGCACGGAGCCCGTGGCGTGTGCGCCTAGGATTTGCACACCCGCCCAGATCAGGGATGCCGTTACGGAGTGCAGCAAGCCCCAACATAAACATCTGGCTTTGCAAGTACATTAACTACACACGCTTCCCCAGACCCAAATTACGTACGCAAAAATGTTCAGGCGTACTTGTAATAATAGTAAAACTGCACATCCTGGCGTTTCACGCTCGCCCAGATGTGCGTTTTGCCCTAGGCTGGGTCTGGAGTTCGCTGCTTCCCTCCACTAACCCCGTCGTTGTGCATGACAGGTCGCTGTGGCGGCCCCACACGAGCCTTAAAGAGGCTTCCTGGGATCTTCAATGTAGATATCAAGTCTCTGAACACCTCCCACAACTTACACATATCCCTTCCCTTCACTGGCTCGCCCCCCGAGTTCAGCAGTCTCATTTAGTTGTCAGGAGCGTTTCTGGGATCTTGAAATTTGCATGGTAAGGCTTTCGATCTCCGGAGTAGGAAACAGGCTTCCCTGTAAACAATTTACGTATCAGAGGCAGAGGCAAATTTTGCACATACTTGCCCAACTGGGAGAGTTCCTCTGGGATTGCAGTTAAGCCTAGCCCCTTACTGTCCTCCACTTTGATGGGCTCCCCTGCTTGTTGCAAGTAGACCTGAGCTTTTGGGTAAGTGTTCCTGGTGTGTACGTCCTAGACCAAAACATCTTTCAGGTGTCTCGGGGTCAGCTTACCCTCCCAGACAAAGCTGACTTTAAACACTTGAGCCTGCAGTTTACTCGGCCCTGGGTCCTTGAGCGCATTCGCCAGGATCCGCAAAGGCCTTTCGGCTGTGTGCTCTGAGCAGCTGTTGTTAGACTCTCTCTGCCCCACCTGTGGCACCTGCAAACCCAGGGTTTCAGCACCTGTCCTGCATCTCAGACACCACCCGGCCCAGGACACGCACCAGCACGTTCCTACAGCGGGATGCTCTCTGGTTTTCTTTCTGGCTTGATACCCCTGCCCAAATTCCTGTATCACCTGCCCGGATCAAGGACATGCTGGCTCAGGTTTTTCTGTTTACTTTTGAAGCCCCCACGAAATACTTTTCCTGCCTGTCCTTCTGGGACCGGAGACATCTGTGTGCTTTATAGGAAGTGCGGAGGGTGCCCATCAGTAGTACCATGAAAAGTAACAACTGTTACTTCTTTTGCTGCTTGGAGGCATTTATGAGGGAGGTTTTCGGGGCTTTCTTGCTGCCAGCCTGTTCCAGAGCCTTCCCTTGTTTGCTTTGAGATGTTTTTAGTTTACAAAAAAAAAAGATAGCTGGTAGAGTGCCCTGGGAAGAGTAGAATATGGAGCTTTCTTTGGCTTTATTGCTGGAACGTTCTCCTGGTGTTCGGCAAATGCTCTCGAGATGTTTTTTGAGACCCTCCAGGTGGTGGTACACTGCCTGTTCCAGAGGTGTCCCGCCTCCCTGGATGGCTCTGTGTGCTTTATCTCCTCCCCACTGAGGTCAGCCTGGTGTGGTTGCAGCATGGAGTCTGCAGGGCAGGAGGGCCTGTGACCCCCTGAAAGGCTTGGCGGGAGCTAGAGGGGGAGGGTCCGGACTTGTCTTGAGGGCCACGCAGAGGTTTGGGAGAATTTTGAGCAGGGGAGGGTGTTGCGTCGTGGCAAACCAGTGCGCCAGGCAGCTAGCCGTGGTGCGGGCTGGCCTGTGTGTGGTGGGGGCTCCGAGGAGGCCTTGGGCCCGCAGAGAGTTGTTCTCTGAGTTGGATCAGGACAGAGGGACTAAGAATTGGCTTAGGCCAGGGGCTCGAGTGGATGGCATCTCGTGATGGGGGTGGGAGGGCGTTAAAGGCCGAGTGCACAGCTGGAGCGAAGTCTGGAGGAGGAAGCGGACCAGTGTGGAGGTGCCAAGGAGGGTCTTGGGGGCTCGGGTTCTGGAGTAGCGCCAGGAAAAGCAGGTGGAGGTCAGCTGCTTGGGGTCTTGACCCCTGGGAACGGGGTTTGGATGTGGTTCTGGGAGTTGCCAAGCAGGGGATTTGGGTCTGAACGTTGCGAGGTATGTTGGTGGGGGAGAGCCTGAGCCTATGGGTCCCTCAGCCTCAGTTTCCTTGCTCCCCTCTGCTGCAGCAAGGTGCTCGGGTGTTCGGCGCCTTGGGTCCCATTGGGCCCTCCTCGCCTGGTCTCGCCCTCGGGGGCCTAGCCGTGGGTGAGCACCGGCTCAGCAACAAGCTGCTGGCCTGGAGCGGCGTCCTCGAGTGGCAGGAGGTGAGCTGTGGCCGGTCTCCTGTGAGTCCCCGCAGGGGCTGGGGGCTGGCCTCTGCGGGTGGGGCAGGCTGGGGCATCTGGGTCGTGTCCAGTGACCCCTCCTGCTCCCACGACAGAAGCGCCGACCCTACTCAGACTCCACCGCGAAACTGAAGCGGGCCCTCCCTTGCCAGGCCTACGTGAACCAGGGCGAGAACCTGTGAGTAGAGGCGGGCGTGCGGGTGTTAGGGTGGGGGTGGCGGGCAGGCGGCTGGGGTGGGGGCTCCCCTGACTCTCTGCTCCCCCCCCGCAGGGAGACTGACCAGTGGCCCCAGAAGCTGATCATGCAGCTCATCCCGCAGCAGCTGCTGGTAAGACCTGTCTCCGGTCCCCTGCAGCCCCCCCGCCCCCCGGCAACCCCCTGCTCCCCCCATCCCCTGCAGTGACCCAGAGGTCCCCTTGTTGCCCACAGACCACCCTGGGCCCCCTGTTCCGCAACTCCCAGCTGGCGCAGTTCCACTTCACCAACAGAGACTGCGACTCCCTCAAGGGGCTTTGCCGCGTGATGGGCAACGGCTTCGTGAGTAGGGGGTTGGGGCCCCTCCTGAGTGCGTGAGGACCTGGCACAGCGGGAGGCGGGGGCCTGGGGGGCACGCTCTCTCCGTGGCATCTTGTCCCTCTGGAAGTGGGGGGGCGTCTCAGTTAGAGCAGCATCTGCGGGACCACCCTGGCTGGGGCGGCTGGGGGCTGTGGTAGGGGGCAGAATGTTCTGTGCAGAGGTTCCTTCCTCCTCTGGCAAATAGGGCTAGTGCCTGGGTTCCTTCTGTGGGGCTGTTACGAGAAGTAAGTCTGTGCATAGTGCTTGGGGCAGTGATTTGCGTGGGTAGCAAGGGCCCGCTGGCCGTGAGCCGAGGAGACCATGGTGCTGGGCCATCAGGAAGTCAATCTCAGTCTGGTCTCTGCAGCCCCTGTGGTCTGGGCCTCATCTCATCTGCCCCTGGTTTTGGCAGAGTGGTTCAGTTATGGAAGGGGACAGGTGCCAGTACGGGATACATGCGAGGAGAGTAGGTTGCCGAGGAGAGTAGGTTGCCCAGGACACCATGGGGCTGAGCTCTGGGGTCCCCTCCAGCCCCTGGTCCCTTTTGGGACCAGCACCTCTCCAGCCCCCTCCTGTCTTTGGGTCCTGTCATGATCCTTTGTGTCCAGGCAGTTCCTGTTCCATCAGGGGCTGGACAGACCGGGTTGTGACTGGTGTGGTGTTGACTCTTGGGGAAGAGACTGGTCCCCTTAATTCACCACTTTGCAGAGGGCCTGCTCTGTGCATGGCCAGCAAGGCCCTCAGGCTGTAGGGAAGGCCAGTGTCTGCACACCTCCCGTGCCCCCAGCATGTCCCATGCCTGGTCCTACTAGTTCTGGGAGGATCCACTGCACACAGGTCCAGAAGGTGCTGGGGACAAGTTCCCTGAGCAGGTGGCCCCTACGCAACAAGAGACGGCCGGACAGCCTGGGGAATTCTCTGAAGTGCATGCCCCTTCGGTCCTGATAGCCGCCACCGAGGGCTCTGTCGGACTCCTGGTTTCCCAAGTCCCACCGAGGAGGCACTAGGATCTCATGTGACAAATGTTTATGTGGCGTGGACTGTGGAGGCTACTGTGAGGCCATTTTACAGATGGGAAAACTGAGGTCCAGGAACACGAGGTGATTGGCGTCAGGTGACAAAGCTGGGAACAAGCAGAGCTGGGTTTGCGCTTAGGGCCTCCTTGGAGGCTGTTCTGGCCCTGCTGGCAAAGGCGGGTCCTGCTCTATAAGGGATGGGACTGGCATTGAGAGGGGGACTTGAGTGGGAGATGGAGCCCCAACCCCAGATTCACCAGGTGGGAGAGACACCGAAGCGCACACTCGGAGGGGCATTTGGCCCCTTGGACTGCCCCAGGGCCCCTGATCACCTGCTCCCCTCCCCTAGGCGGGGTGTATGCTCTTCCCCCACATCTCCCCCTGCGAGGTGCGCGTGCTTATGCTGCTCTACTCGTCCAAGAAGAAGATTTTCATGGGCCTCATCCCCTACGACCAGAGCGGCTTCGTCAACGCCATCCGGCAGGTCATCACCACACGTAAACAGGTGTGCCGTGGCGCCCAGGCCAGCCCTCAGGTCCCCAGGCAGCGAGTGGGTTGGTGAGGCTGGGTCGGTGAGGCCTCAAGAGCATGCAGCCTGATGGGGGCAGCTCCTGCCAGGAGGGACACCCACGTGGAGCGGGGCACAGACAGGGACGTGCCTAGGCAGGCTAGCGGGGAGTGCTACATGTGGCTGGAAGGCTCTGGAGGGTGATGTCCTGGCTCATCCCTTACAGGTTGCTTGTGAGTAATATCTGTCTTGCTCCTCGTGTTCTGGCTATGCAGCAAATTATAGGGCTGTTTAGTTCTTAGAGGCCGACCCTGTGGGCTTGGTACCCCAGGTTGAGCATCAGAGACTGGTTCCAGGGCGTTCAGGAGTCGTGGGAGGTCTGTGAGCAGGCGGATGGCAGGGCCAGCACCGGGGAGTCCTGTGGGGCTGCCAACAGCCTGGAGGCTGAGGAGCCAGGAAGGAGGCTAGAGCGAGGCTCATGGATGGCTGGGAGGCTGCCCAGAGGCCTCCTCTGGGGTACTTCTGGTTACCAGGCCCCCTTTTCTGCTTCCACAGGCCGTGGGCCCTGGTGGTGTCGCGGGTCCAGTTCAGATCGTCAACAATAAGTTCTTGGCATGGAGCGGTGTTATGGAGTGGCAGGAGGTGAGTCTGGGGTGGGGGGTCCTGGGTGACCTCGAGACCAGTGCGTCCTTCCTGACTGGGGTGCCTCCCCACTCCTGATGTCACCCTCTTCCTCTCCCCAAAAGCCCAGGCCTGAGCCCAACAGTCGGTCTAAGAGGTGGCTGCCCTCACACGTCTACGTGAACCAAGGGGAAATCCTGTGAGTGGGGGGGCAGGGGGGCCGGGAGGCCAAGGCAGGGTCCCGGTGAGACCCAGCTTCCTGACCCTCATCCCCTTGGGGCCCCCCACAGGAGGACCGAGCAGTGGCCGAGGAAGTTGTACATGCAGCTCATCCCTCAGCAGCTACTGGTGAGTATAAAGCAGGGGTCCTCGGGCTGGCCACGGTCCTTCCCCAGGGAGGGGACCCAGGGGTTGCCAGACAGAGAACATTCCAAAGTGCAAGTGCCCTGTGGCTGGTGGCTGGCCAGCGTGATGAGCACAGGCAGGTGGATGCAGATAGTGGCTGGGGTTGGGGGTCCACATAGGACCCATCTGAGGTTGTAAGTCAATGCCGCCACAGTGTGGGGACTGCACAGAGGCAGGGCCCCCGGGTCACGGAGCTGCCCTGGCTGGCCCGCAGACCACCCTGGTGCCGTTGTTCCGGAACTCACGCCTGGTGCAGTTCCACTTCACGAAGGACCTGGAGACGCTGAAGAGCCTGTGTCGGATCATGGACAACGGCTTCGTGAGTGTGGCGCGGGGCTGCAGGGCCAGGAGATGAGCAACAGGATCGTTTCTCCACATCAGCTTGGGGGGGGCGTCATGGTGGCCCTGGTGGCCGTAGACTGGCCTTGTGTCTGGACGAGTGCTGGCTCCTAGTCCATGGACTCCCCTGGGGCTCTGCGGTCCTGACCCTACTTTACAGATGGGGAAACTGAGGCCCAGAGGCAGGCCCCGGGTTCACTCAGAGCATGGAAGGGCAATACCACAGAGTGCAGACCCGGTACTCCCAGGTTCCTGCTCTCCCTGGGGATAGGGAGCCACTGGCCTGCAGGTTTATTAGCAAAAACTTGAGGCTCCCCCAGGCCCCTTGCCAGGCAGGGAGGTCTGTCTGCTTCCAGCTGGGACCCTCAGAGCACTGGGTTCTCTGCCAGTGGGCCTTGGCCTCACTTTCTCCAGCAGTGAGGGGAGGCAGGTATCCTCCTGGGCTAAGGGAAGTGCAGCGGTCACTGCATTCTTATGGGTGTTGCTGCACCTGGCCAGCGTCTGTCCCACAGCTGAACTGATCGCCACCGGATGAGGGTCTCTGCCAGCTGGCTGTGGGTTTCTTCCACATTCAAGAGTTTGCGTTCTTTTGACCCTCGTGCTCTGCTGCGGGCTCCGGTCGGTACACTCAGGAAGGGCTTCCACCGGCCACTGCTGCCACAGCTGTCCCCCGAAGGGGCGCAGAGGGACCACAGAGCCCCTTTGGCGCCTGGGGCCTGCGAACCCTCTGGCTCCGTTTGATCACCTGCGAGGTGGGGCTGGGGAACCCGGGCCAGGAGGAGCAGGGGTCGGTGTAACATCTGGAGTCCTTGGTCCACTCCCCAAGCTGGCAATGCGGTGGCCATGGTCGGCTGTGTCCCTTGCCTATGGAGGGCTCACAGGGCTTTGGCCACTCCGGGGCTGCATGTGGGGGACTGTAGGGCTGGGCTTCGGGGGGCTGGCAGTGCCTGTGCATCTCACGTGGTGGCTGTCCGTCAAGGTCAAGGCCACCCTATGCGCTTCGCTGCCAGTGGGGTGCTTAACCGTGGGCACTGCCAACTTCAGGGCCCCTTGATGCAGAGTCCGTGAGTCCCCGAGTGGGAGTGACACCAGGGCTGTGAGGATAGCCGTCAGGATGCGCTGGCACAAGGCGGCCTGTGTGGGTGGGAGGGTCCGTGCCTGGCCAGACGCCCACACCCTGCTGTGCCCCCCAAGGCCGGCTGCGTGCACTTCTCCTACAAGGCGTCGTGCGAGGTGCGCGTGCTCATGCTGCTGTACTCATCGGAGAAGAAGATCTTCATCGGTCTCATCCCCCACGACCAGAGCAACTTCGTCAACGGCATTCGGCGTGTCATTGCCAACCAGCAGCAGGTCCTCCAGCGGAACCTGGAGCAGGAGCAGCAGCAGCGTGGGGTGAGGCCAGGCTCCCTGCCCCCCAGCCCCCCACCTCCCAGCTCCCCTGCCTCCCAGCACCGTCCTTGCTGCTGACACTGCCTCCCTGCCTTCCTCCATGCAGATGGGGGGGTAGTGGTCACCCCCAGGCTGGGCCCCTCCAGGAGTCACAGACGAGGCCCCTGCTGAAACTGGTGAGTGGCACCCAGCTCTCGGGGGGTGTAGAGGGGCTCTGATGGGTGTGGAGTTTAGGAAGCCAGAGTGGGGCCCTCCTTGGCCTTGAGACCAGAGCAGAGAGGCAGGTTCAATCCTGCTGGTCCCAAGATGTGATGGAGCTGCAGTTTGACAGCCATAAGCTGTGGGGTGCCCGGGCCAGCCCCTCCCACGCTCCTCCTGCCCGCAGGTCAGATGTCTCTGAGCAGGGACCCCTGGGGATGGCAACTGCCCAGCGAGATGGAGGACCGCGGCCGGAGAGGTCTCCAAGGACGGTCCCCACCCCTGTACGTGTCCCCAATAAAGTCTTTTAAAAGCCCACTGGCTACCAGGCTCTGTGTCCAGATACATTGGGAGTTGGGTGGTGGGTCAAGCCCAGCCCATCCCCAGGTTTGAGTCTTTCAGCTGTGGGGGACTGGGAATGTGCGTTTCTCACGGATTTCCGAGGGAGGCCACCTCTGAGATCAGTCACCCGAGCCAGGATGGAACCGTGTACTTCATGGAGCTGTCTCTTGTGGCTGGTCAGTCCCTGGAGCCGGCCGGCCATGTTATGGAACCTGGTCTGCTTGCCTCTGCCCATGTGGATCCACCAGGCTGCACCTGGCAGCACACACAGGCTAGGGCCCAGACAGTAGCAGGACCCCCTTCCCCCCCACTCCCCCGACCCCTCCACTGCTCAGGTCCAGGCCACCCCCCTGAGGTCAAGTCCAGGATACAGTTTCTCACTCACCCAATGGGGGTCCAGCACTTGTCCTCAGGGTCCCATCGCTTGAGCCTCAGCTGGCTCTATTTGGACAGCCACAGGCAGGGAAGAGCTCCCTCCACCCCCTTGGGGGTTCCCCAGTCTAGGATGCCCGCAACCATAGGTCTGAGAAGCCTACCCTCTGTGGGGAGGCCAGCAGCCTCGTGCTCCCAGCCCTGCCTGTCCTGAGAACACCACCCTCCTCCCCAGCACAGTGCTGCTCAAGTATAAAGAAAAACAGGATTTATTGGGGGTGAGGTGGAGGTAGGGGAAGGGGCAAGGACTGGTGGGGAGCGCTCAGCCTTCCGAGAACTGTGTGTACAGGCGCCTGAGCGTGGGCTCCACATTCAGCCTGAATGGGATGTCCAGGATTGCCGAGAATCCTTCTGCCAGGGTCGGAGCCTCGAACTGCTTTCTGGCGTCAGGGGGTACAAGGGGGACATGAGACCGGGCCCAGCGCCCTGCTGCCCCTCCCCCTGTCCCCACCTCCTGGGGCCTCCCTGTAGGGAGGCTGCTTACCTGTAGCCGTACATAACCACATCTGACACGGGGGCATGGGAGGAGCCCGTCATCTCTCGGAACTGCGGGAGGCAGGGAAGCGGGGGTCACAGGGGCAGCCTGGGAACTGGGGGGATGGAGGGGAACGTGACAGCAGGGGCGCAGTCCGGCTCACCCGGTTGTTGTGGCGAGCCTGCTCCAGGGTGGCCGTGAAGAGGAAACAGCGGCAGGGGACCCCCGCATCTTGGGCACACTTAATGTACCTGTTGGGGCCGGGAAGGTGGCAGGCTGGTCAGGGGCCCTGACCACCCCCCCCACCCCCCCCCGCTCAGAGGCCACCCTGGGACATCCCCCCCCACACACCCCGTACCTGGCCCGGCTCGGAGGGTCTGGGTTGGTGTTGTCAATCACGACCCGTTTCCTTTGCTTTAGAGCGTTCTCACACATGGTCACACAGCGCTGCCACGAGCCCAGCGTGTCCTAGGGTACAAGAAGCAACCCTAAGTGGGGGGGCAGGGATACAGCAGGACAAGGGTGTGGGGAGACCTTGCAGGAGGGAGGACGGCAGAGGTGCAGGGGAAGCAGGGAGCTGGTGAGGAGCCCACAGTCGGCGGGGGGCAGGCAGGGGCAGAAGGACCTCGGGGCCCCTGCCCACAGCCTGGGGGTGCAGTGGCTCACCCTGTTCACGTGGACGTAGCCCGCAGACACGAGGTGCTCCTGGAGGAAGGTGGACTTGCCAGCTGTGAAGCAGGGGCAGGGGCAGGGTCAGGGGGGGCCTGAGCACCCAGAGCCGGGCTGGGGCCTCTGCAGGTCGGGAGTCAGGGTGTCTCACCCCCAGGAAATCCCACGGCGACCACCACTTCGGGGTCGGAGCTCAAGAGGGAGCTGGACTCAGGGAGGTAGAGCGGCCCCGAGGGGGAGACGGTTCTCTGGGAGAGGTGGACACGATGAGTGTGACCCCGTCCTCGTCCCCCGCACCCCCCACTCTTGTTCCTAGAGCCTCACCGGGTCAAAGGTGGGGAGCACAAAGCTGGCGATGGGCCACTTCAGAAAGAACTCCTCTGGGGTGGCGAAGGGCAGGCCAAGGTTGAGTGCGAACTGGGTGAGGATTGGGGATGGGGACACAGACGTCAGACAAAGTGGGGACACACCTCCTGGGGAGAAGGGGACAGGGGCCTCACCAGACGGTCTGCACAAGAGAAGTCTTTCTTCTTCCGCCCAGGGGCCCAGTTGGCTGGGCGCCCAGCTGCATCTGAAAAACAGGAGACACACCCCCATGTCACCAGCGACCTTGGGGACAGAAGTCCCTGGCCCTGGGGGATCCACACTCAACCCAGCCCTGGGTCCTTACCTCCCACGAAGACACTGTCCCTGATAGAGATGGGCATATCCTCGTTGGCCTGGGAGGGACGAGAAGCCCGTGGGCATTAAGGACGCCACTCCCGCATCTGTTCACCTAGAATACTAAAGGGTGCCACGGGGCTGCTCGCTCTGTCTGTGCCCTGTGTCAGGACCCCACCCTCCTTCAGGGCCACCACCTGGATCCTGGACTGTTCATCCAGGCGGTTGGGCTCTGGGCTTCCGCCCTCACCCATCTGTTCCTTACTTAGCCACCAGAGGGTGCCAGTTCCTATTTCCTGAGCTTCCTTCCCTCCAACCCTCCTGAGCACCCTTTGCTCCTGCGCTGGTAAAAGGGAAGCCCTTACCTGAGGCCCCCCTCACAGTCTCTCACCTGCCAACTCTCTGACCTCACGCCCCAGCCTCATCCCAGACCTCATGGTCCCGGAACAGAACACACTAGTCACAGCCCTGCTTCAGGACCTTTATACTTACAGCTACCCCGACCTAAACCGCTCTTCCTAGCTACCCAAGTGGCTTCCTCCCTCCCCAGCTGCAGACCTCCGAGGGCATCTGGGAAAGGCATGACCTGCCCACTGTAGGTAAACCCTGACATCCCTTGCTTCACCCCTCCCGCTAGCTCACACACCGGTCTGTGCATCCACAGCCTGTGCCCTTATGGGTACGCGAGCGCCCGGCACGTCTGTCCTGTAGACGGACCTTCAGCTCAAAAACCTGTCGAGCTTCAGAACAAATGCACACACAGAAGAACGCATGACCGTGTGATCTGCTGCCCACCCACTCGGATCTTCAGGGTTCAGGAGCCCCGCCCTCATGTACCCACAGACGGGGACAGGAGGACAAGAGGAGGCAAGGACCAGGGAAGGAGATGGGAGGGAGAGAAGGGAAGAGGCCAAACACCAGAGACGTGCAGGGGGAGCCTGGGCTGAGTTAGGGAAGAGGGGAGGCAGGGGGAGGCCGCCGCTCACCTGCTCCTGCAGATGGTCCCACATGCCAACCACCGGCTTCCGGTACAAGCCGGCGTGCGTGGCCACCAGCACCTGTGGGCGGAAATCAGACACCATCCCGGGCTCGTTCCTGTAATCCTTTGAGGGCACGTGAGTGCCAGGGATGCTGCCCCAATCCTCACCAACCCAGAGAGCTCCTGGTGCCCGGGAACCTACCATTTATATGCGGTTTCTGTCAGCAGAACCACCCAGGGCCTCTGGTTGCTCCCAGGGCCCCCAACCCTCCCCCCCTCCCTGAATTTTGTACTTTTTCCCTGGGTCTCTGTTTCTTCCTCTCTGCCTCTCCCTCTAGGTCCCCATCCCCCCACCTCCATGGCCCTCATACTCCCCTGCAGCCACACCTGAAAGGGGAGCCCCAGTTTCTCCACCACGGCCTCC
Organism: Neogale vison; assembly: GCF_020171115.1. NCBI lineage: Eukaryota > Metazoa > Chordata > Mammalia > Carnivora > Mustelidae > Neogale > Neogale vison. The sequence goes on along the minus strand of NC_058097.1, from coordinate 50,653,381 downwards.
ACTTTAGCCTTGAACTCCTCTGCCGGCAGCTTCCCACGCCCAATGGCCATCTGGTTGGTGAAGATCACCAGCTGGGGAGCACAGCGATGTCACTTGGTGCCCTCCTCACCAGGGCCCCGGCCTGCCCTGTGATCCAGTCACCACACACAGAAGCACACACACACCTTGTAGCCCTCGGCATCCAGTTCCCGGAGCTTCTGCGGAATCTCGAGATACAAGATCCTAGAGCGGATGGGAAAGTAGAAGGGTGACCTGGAGCCCCATGGGGTGGGGAGGGGGGTGTCAGCCTCACTCTCACTGCCCACCTTGTTCTGCCTCTTCTCACCTCCAGTCACTGGGGCCAGTGGGAAAGACCTTCCCAGAGCGTGTGGTGATGAGGGTCCCGTCCAGATCAAAGCCGGCCACCTGACGTCAGCAAGAAAAAAGGAACATCAACCCTGTTATGCCTCCGATCGCCGGACTCACAGGCTGCGTCATGTCACCCCTGCAAGGCAGAGACGTTACCACTCACCTGTCACCTAAGGGGAAACTGAGTCACAGAGTGCCCGCACATCTTACGGAAAGAAGGTCTATGGCAAAGATGGGTCCCTGCCCCTCCCAGAGTGCACAGCCTGAGATCTACACTGTACCCTCTCCTACTCCTTCAAAGCCACAGGGCTGGCAGTTTTAAAATGGGATTCACGTCCTACCCACCCATCTCCTCTGGCCTCCACCTCAGAAGGCCGACTGGGAAAATAAAAACAGGAGTGAAGTTGCTCAGGTGCTAACCCCGCATCGAGGAGGCTCCACGAGCTTTTCACAGGCTCATCAGTTTACTGGTGAGACCAGTGGGGCTCGGAGCGGGTGGCCGGGGGCCCCATGAGCTCGAGGCTCTGCTAAAAATGATGGGTGTTCCCTCCTGTGGTTTCAGTGGGTCAGGCAGGGGCTGAAAGACATCCATTTCCCCAAGGCTTACAACATCCCCTGAATTTGTCATCAGGTTTGCTTCACAAAAAAGCAGAAGCTAAGAGAGGCTGAAGGACTGGGGCAGGGGTGGGGGTAGGGGGTGAGGGGGAGACACTCTGCGTGGCTCCCTCCGCCTCACCTTGCCACGGGGCTTCGCCCCAGGTGCAGTAAACACGAGCAGCTTCTCGAACTTCTCCCAGCCCGGGGATGACTTTCGCATCCGCTTTTTCTGCGGCTCAACATCCTGTGCCACATCTGGAGCCACCGGAGGGGTGCAGGGCGGAGTGTCCTGCTGGGATTCAGGTGTGCGGGCCTCTTCCCAGCGCAGGGTTAGCGGGTGGAGGCCGTTGACCAAATACAGTGTGTCCCCCAACCTCAGAGAGCCTTCTGACCCCGGAGCCAGCTCCTGGGTCCCAGCAGTTGAAGGGTTAATTCCCAGCTGCAGAGGGAGGGGGAGGAGCTGGGACTGACTACATCCCAAACCAACAGCCCCTCTGATTCAAACCCCCACTTTAAGGATTACCTGCCAATCAAACCGGTAAGCCCCGCCTTTCCACTGTATACCACCAATCACGGATGAGTGAAAGTTACAGGTTCCAGTTTTATCCACTTTAAATGTGGATGGATACCCGCTGAAGCGGCAGCTCTACGTGATGTCTCTACTCGCCTCACCCGCTCCCCTCCAAACCAGGTCTTTCCAATGGGCCTGCTGAGTTGCCATTCCTCAAAGCCACCCCCAGACCTTGCCGAGGAACTGGTACCTGTTTCACTGCCACAGTCTTGGTCCCGGGGTCTGCGACCAGCTCCACTGAGGGTTGAGAGTGTGGAGTCAGAATGTGCATCCTTGTGCTAGTGCCTTCCCCACAATTATTGGGAGCATGGCCAGCTTCAGGCCATGCGATGGGGACGCTACATCCCACTCGGGAGGGAAAGCAGTTTATTTCCAAATGGGATCAGCTGTCTCCCTGACGTGCAGTAATCAGAGGCCTCACTGCCTAGGGGCAGAGCGGGCATTTTTCTGTATAGAACTGGCTTCTCCTTGATGACGCCGTGTGTCTAGGTGCAGATCCTCGGCTTCGCCCATTACCCCCCACCCTGCTTAGCAACAAGTACTTTTAGGATGGGCTCTCTCCTTGGGAAGGGTCGTGACCTGACTCAAACCTTCACGGTGACCTGTGAGCATCCTCCTCTGATAACTGTCTCGGGATTGGCTCCACCCCTCTCCACTAAGGGCTCTGGCTAGTTCTGGATCAGGCACAGCATTTCTTTTTCTATGCTCCCCAAAGGGCACCTACCAACTTCAGGACTAGCTACACCGCGCAATCCAGCCCAGTGGCCAAGCAGCTCCCTTTTACTGGACTGACTGTCCCCCTTTCCCCAAGACCGAGTTCCCGCGCCAGCAGCGGGCCACACCCCCCACAGCTCCGGCCCCGCCCACCTTGGTTTCTGGAGCACTTCCGGTCGGTAACCTGGGTCAAGGGTCCCCGGCCCAGGACAAGGACTTGTCTATCCGAGGGCAGGAAGATAGGGGGCGCGCCCCCAGGGGGACTTTCCAGCCACAGGCGGCCCTGGGCCTCCACCTCGGCCATCCCGGGCGCCAGCCTGAAGGGAAACAGGTAAACAGGTTTGAGTGGCAGGTCGCTCTCAAATTGCTACAGGAAGTCCCGCCTCCTCTCGCCCCCCGCCCCAGCCAGAAATTTCCCTTCTTCCGCTGAAGGATCCGGAAATCCCACCCTCTCGCCTACCGCCGGCTCGTGCCGTTTCCCAGGCGACGACGCCCCGCTCAGTCCCGCCGCGAATCCGACCCTAACATTCCAGGGCAGAGGCCAAGAAGCTCGCGCGCACCCCTGACTCGGTCCCGCGCTCACCGTCCCGACCGGGGCTCACTTGCCACTTGCGACCAAGGAATTCCTGCCCGAGGCGCTGTGCCCGCAACTCCGCCGGCTGCTTTCTCGGTTCCTCGGCGGACGGAAATGACTCGCCCTTCGGAATTGGGCAGGGCCTTGGCTCCTCCCACGACAGAAGCCCCGCCCCACGACTGCGGCTTGGCGCTCTGACCTTCATCTCTCCTGCAGCAATGAGAGGCTCCGACCAGTAGGGGGTGTGGGTCCTCTGTCTACAGATTTTCCTCTTTACACCTTTAACTCCCAACATTCATTCCCTTAGTTACAGGGGAAGAAACTTTTCCTCTTGAGGATGATTATCAGTCCCCCGACAGAAGCCCTGACCCTCAGTACGGCGACTTTCTCATCTTTAAAGAGGGTATAGTTTCCACTTCATGGAGTTACTAGGATGATTAAAGGAGTTAGTATATGTAAATAACTTTATACAAGTGTTTGGCTGGCAGCTCTCCCTTTAAGTCTTGTCTGTTGCTAGCATTCCTCAAGTGGTGGTCTGATGGGAGAGGAAGATTCCAGGTTTACTTGACCCGACCCAGACATCGCACCAGGTGCCATTTGTTCTCTAATCTTCAGCTGTTTTGTATTAGGCAGAAAACTCACGGCCTCAGCTGGACGTTCCTGGCTTTGCTGGGGACTATGTGGACTCAGAACACTGATTCCTTAAAGACCATTCACATTCCAACACTCGTCCCCCAGAAGATTGGAGGTTAATGGTCACATAGGACTAGAATTCTTCCTTCACACCCCATGAATCTCTTTTCTTGTCTGTAAAATGGGGACAATAATAACAACTCCCAGCTTTGCACTGAAAAAAATCAGTGAGATGCCGCTCTTTCGGCTTCACCAAGTGTTTGTTGAATGAACACACTTTATACTCATTTGTCAGAGGTAAAACTCTTTAATCTCAGACCACCCCTCCCAACTCCCAATCCCCACCCACGACTCTCTCCCCCCACACAAGGGCCGGAGAGCGAGGGCCCCTGCCCCCCACCTTGGGTGGACGAGGGCCCTTTAAGGCACCTGTGGGGGTGGGGGGAGAGGGGCGGGAGCTGGTGCCGTCCTGGATGCAAGGACGAACTACGATTGGCAGGCTGTTATGGGATGGAACCAATGAGAAGGTGTCAGATGCAGGGACAGGATTGGGCCATCCCTGGAAGGGGGCAGAGGGGCACGTAGTCAGGACTCGGTCAGAAACGACCCCAGTCCCAGTAGTGTAAAGAACGTAAATTTAAGGCCGCAGGCCAATCCTGGGCACAGGAGGGTTTGGCCACGCCCTCAGGAGGCTAGAGCCAATCAGGCGGAGAAAACCCAGGAAGGGGGGGGAAATGGCTACTCCCAGGATATTGGTTAAGCCCTTTGGGTTCAAGCCAATCAAATGAAGGAGTTGCCCATTCTCTAGGCCGAACAGGCTTGCCACTACCCAATCCTGGGGCTTGACTGTTCTTTCAACCAATGCCGCGCGGGCAAAGCCCTTGTTGCTAGGCAAAAAAACGACGGGTAACCCCTGTGAGGGCTTTAAACTAGCCACGCCCCGATCTGGGAGCGACCCAATCCCTTAATCGAACGAATCTGTCGCCGGGCAAAGCAAGCGGCGACAGACCCAATAGGGAAACTGGATAGGTCCCACTCCTCAGCGCGTGAGAGGATCGTGGAGGGAAGGACAGCAGGGATTGGGAGGGAGGGGGCAATCCCGGGGCCCCGGGGACCTGAGAGGCCGGTCCCGGGTCGGACTCGGATTGGCCGGCCCCGGGGGCGGGGCAGGGGTGTAGTGTGGGGCGGGGCGGACGCTGGGCCGGGAAGCGCGCTCCCCGAGCCTCAGTATTTCCGCTTCAGCTTCTGGAAGTCGCTGGTGTTGAGCCGCGGCCGCGGCAGGTCCCCGAAGACCTGGGTGTCCTCGGCCTCCCGCAGCACCAGCGCGCGCATGCTCGCCGCGATGCGGTCCAGGTCCGGCGAAGAGGGCTGCGGGACCGGGGCGGGGTCAGCGCCCGCTGCGGCCCCGCCCTCGCCCCCCCCCACTCCAAAGTGCCGCCAAAGTAGCACTTTGCCTACACCCACGAAGGCCCCTTACCCTGACTTGGTCCGCGTAAGATCCTCCTACCAAACTCAAAACACCACCTCCTCCATGAAGCCTTCCTGCCCCTCTCCTCCCCTTCTTAGCCTGACGCTATGTGCAAGAACAGCCACCTGTCCCATTGCCCTTCCAGTTCCTTCTTACACAAAGGAACGGTGCTGCTCTGGTGACCATCACTGCTGACCATCAAGGCTGTGTGCACTCAGAGGGAGTCATGTCTAAAGATTTGGGTTGGGCTTGGCACTGAGTCACGGGAACAATCAGGCCTCTGCCACCGGATAGCTGTCAACAAGCATTTCATCTCCTGAGGCTTTGGTCTCCCATTTTAAAACGCGGGGCTGATGAGAGCCTGAGACAATCAGCACAGTGATTGCTCAAGTACTGTCCACTACCATGCTGCCCGCGCTGTAGGGAAAGGATCCCTTTTCCGGTTGGCCTCCCCCAAAGAGGGGACCTGTCATCCTGTCTGCAGCCCCAGCAGCTAGTGCAATCTCCCTAATGGCCTGACGCCTTGAGCTGGGCCCAGCCTTCCCCAGAATGGGAGAGGCCACGGACAGAGGCTGGACCTCCACCCATTCAGAGACTGGCCAAGCGCCACCACTCAGGCCTCAAACATTGTTAACTGGGCTTCCCCCAGTGGCAGTGCAGACAGCAGCAGCAGCAGCAGCGGATGGAGGCTGCCACTGTGTGAATGAGCCCCCTGAGAGGCACCAAGGGGAAGGGGACCATGAGACCGCAGGGCCTCCACTCTTGCCATCCGTAACTCCTTTCGGAAAGGAGGCTGTGTTCCAATCCCAGCCCTGCCCCTCCCAAGCTGAGGTCTAGGGAAAGTCACAGATACTCCCTGTGCCTCGGGGAGGTTCAGGGCTAGGTGAGGAAGAGCCACCCAGGCCAGCCCTTGAAGGCCACAGGGAGGACTGGACGGGAGGTGGTGGGGGAGGGGCAAATTCCAGGAAGAGCCAGGAACATGCAGGGTGGGGACAGAAGGTGATCTAACCCCTCTGAGCCTCAGTTTCCCTTTCTGGAGGGGATATCAAAATATCCGTGTCTTGGCGGAGCAAGTATTCTGTAAATGAAGCTGTTCCTGAAAACCCAGAAGAGACTTTCTCTGCAAGGCACTGGGGTACACTGCAAGGCTGCAGCTGTTAAACCTTTAGGGTTCTGGCCCAAAAACCTGCCTCAGGAGGTAGAGGGCAAGATCAATCCTAGGAAATGTGGCTTCCATCCCTGAGGGCTTCCTGGAGGAAGTAGCTCTGAGACGCTCCCTCCACCCTCCTCTCCTCTCCTCCCCTTTGCTCCTCACCGGCCCGTTCTCCTCATCCGATGACCGTGCTTCTGTCCTCTTCTCCTTGAAGGCCCAGACGGGCACGGACACGGGCAGGGACTTGGCATACTGCTGTGTGGGCAAGGCTGAGGCCAGGGGCACTGAGTAGGCTGGGGGGCCAGCAGGGGTCTCCTCACTCAGGCTGCCATCTGGGAGAGAGGGCAGACTTCAGTCTCTGCCCTTGCCTTCATCCCAGCACCCCCCAGGCGTGGGGACAGCCTGGGACTCTTACCGTCTGTGCTCTCGGGGTCCGACTCACAGAAGGGGGGCAGGTCCTGGAGTGTGGCATCCTCGTCCATCACAAAGAGCCCTGTGGGTGTTAGCGGCCCAGACCGGTCAGGTCCCCGCTACTCTTGGCTCCAGCCACCTCCCACAGCCACTGTCTCCCCACTCCTCACATCCACCAGGCCCTTGCAAGCCACAGGGCCCCTGGAATCGTTCTCTCTGCCTTAAACACCCTTCTCCTAGTTATCTGCCCGGTCATCCACACAAATCCAGTTTCTGTTACACCCTCGGATGAAAGCAACTGGCTGAATATACATGAAATCCACACAGCATCTGGGATGAAGGACTCAAAATACTGACCGAGTACGAGACGATTATGATCCCTGTTTCACTGACAGGGACCAGGAGGTACAGAAAAGCTAAACCACTTGCCCCAAGTCTCCCACTTAATAACCATGTCACCGGGATCTGAACCCGGGCCACCTAGCTCCAAGGCTGCCCTGAACCCTATGTGGGTTTTCTCCAGTGAAGAAGCCAGCGTTAGTAGTAACGACAAATGAGTAAGTCCTGCTTACTGAGACCTTCCTGCAAACTCCTAATCACTCTTCAAAGCCCGAACATTATAGTCCAGTCTCTTCGAAGTATCCAGCCAGTGGCTTTTCCTTCTGGCCTCCTTAAGCGGTTGCCTACGCCCCTGACTCCTCTGTAACTCCCATCTTTGTTCTCACAAGCATTAGGCACCGCACGTTTGGAAACAATTCCTGTTCTGCTCAAGCTCCCAGCTCAGGTCCCAACCCCATGGGCTCCACAGGGCACTGCCTCCTGTCAGGACTACCAATTCCTTGGCCAGACAGGGAGTCTCCCCAAGAAAAGGGCCCAAGGGGCACCTGACTGGCTCAGTCAGTTAAACATCTGCCTTCGACTCAGGTCATGATCCCAGGGTCCTGGGATTGAGCCCCACATAGGGCTCCTTACTCAGCGGGGAGTCTACTTCTCCCTCTCCTGCTCCCCCTACTTATGCTCACACTCTCTGTAACAAATAAGTAAATAAATTCTTTTAAAGGGGGGGGCGGGGCCTGAGTTGCTTTGTGTCTCTGTCTGGCACCTTCCAGCCCGGACCTGGCCCCAGGTTAACATGTAAGGATACAGGCTCGGAGAGGGGCCATGACCTGCTCAGAGTCACACAGCCTGGCACAGGCAAGCCAGCCCGCCCCCCCCCAGGCTCTCTGTGATTGCGGCTGCCACAGAACACCAGGGCTCAGAGACAGGCAAGTCCCACCTCTCCAGGAAAACTGCCCTTGGAGGCAACTTGCCAAGCCAAGAGCCACCCAGCCCCGGTCTGTCTCACCTCCGTTGTCGCTGACACCCAGCCGCTCCCCAGAGGTCTCAGTCTCTGTCGGCTCGTCCTCATCTTCGTCGTCGTCCTCCCTGACCAGGGTAGGCCGAGGTGGGCTCCGCGCAGGACTGGGTGGCTGTGGTGCTGGCGGGGGTGCGGGTGGCCGGGCAGCAGCAGCGGCCCTGTGGGCCAGGGCGATGTCGTGGAGGCAGCGGCGGGCAGCCTCGGCCAGAGCCCCACGCCCATGGGCTGCATAGGCACAGGGGCCCGGGCGAGGCGGTGGGGGCGGCGCGGCAGTCAGCAGCACCAGCTCCGTGCCTGTCCGGGCCCGGAAGCGCTCAGCGGCCCCCACCACCGCCTCCCACAGCTCCTCGGGGCGCCCCGACGCCATCCACGCCCTGCAGAGCAGAGCAGGACAGAGAGCTGAAGCCCAGCGGATTGACTGCGCAGTCTACACCTGCCCCCAGGCGTCCACCTGCCCCTAGACGCCACTCCCTTCCCTCCCGGCCACCTTGTCCCCAGCTGGGCTCACCCCCTTCCCCCAAATTCCTCCCCAACCGGACCTCCTGACTCCGTCCGTCCCCAACCCTCCAGCCCCATCCTTCCTGTTCCATCCAGTTTTCACAGCCCCAGTCCCCACCTTGGCCCTGCCTTGTCCAATACAGAACCACCAGCCATATGTGACTAAGGAGCACATGAGATGTGGCAGGTCCAAGGGGAGCGGGACCAGGAGTACGAAATCCACACTGGCGTTTGAGGACTTCGTACAAAGAGGGAGGATATCAAAGATCTCAGTGGTAGTCTGATGTTGACCACACGTCGAAAACACGACATTTCAGACATAATGGCTAAATAAACTGTATGGAGGAAATAAATTTCATCTGTTTCCCTTCTACTTTTTTAATGTGGCTTCCAGGAGATTTGATATGACAGGCCTGGCCAGCACTCCTTCTGCTGGACCATGGTTCCCACCTCTTCCTGAACCTCTCAGCCTTCCCCTGCCCCTCCCAAGTCTCCCCAGCACAGAGTTGTGGCCGCTCAGCCTCACACACTTCCAGACTTCTGAGGCCTGAGGCCTACAGTCCAGATCCTGTGTCCACCAGTTACTTGTCAATCTTTCTCTCACCCTAGCGTGGAAGGAGCTTTCCCTCACCCCAGATCAGATCAGTCCCCCCTCTTCGGGCTACAACGTCTGTGAATCCCCCCATTCTAGCACAGGGCGCTTTGGGGGAGGACTGTGTGGGTCCATCTCCGTCTCTGTCTCCCCAGTCACCGTGGAGCTGCCGAGGGTGAGCCTGCCGAGGGTGAGCTGATCCCAGAGCCACCAGCCTTGCCCCACTCAGTGGCAGGCCTCAGAGAGCAGGGGCGGAGCTCTCTTTGCTGAGACTCCATTCACAAAGCTCTGTACTTCCGAAATTCGTCCTGATCCCCCAGGATGGATCAGCTGATCCTGATTCTGATTCTGATCCTGATTCTGATTCCTTAGACGCACAGTGCCCTGGGCTACCTCCATTACAGCTCACTGTCCCTTGAGCTTAAGACAATCGTACCTCTGTCTGCCTCCTCCATCACACTGTGAGCTCCCCAAGGTCAAGATAAAAAGAGCAAAGGGTTGGGACGCCTGGCTGGCACAACTGGAAGAGTATGTGACTCCTGATCTTGGGGTCATAAGTTTGAGCCCCACACTGGGTATAGAGATTACTTAAATAAATAAACAAACTTAAAATAAGAGAAAGAGAGAGAGAAAAGAGCAAGGGACACGAGGGCTGGATTCCTGCTATCTCAAACCTGCTGTGTGACCTTGGAGCACTCACTGGCCCTCTCTGTGCCTCATTTTTCTTCTTCCTGTAGAGTGGCTGAGCCAGGGCGGCCGGGAAGCTGAGGAGCCTCCTCAAGAAGGTAGGGGCACCCCCCCCTCACTGGAGGAATCCAAGCACAGTTCTAGTCCAGCCAGGGTCATGTGTAGCCTGATTTCAATTTGCTGGCCCTTTTCAACTCCTAAGCACATAAGCCAGTGTTTGCTGAGCACTGACTCTGTGTAGGGAGCCCACATCTGTCATTTCACCTCTGACCTGACTCACTAAGGTGGGAGCTGTTCCCTTCCAGATGAGATAGCAAGGCTCGTGGAGTACAAAGCCCCTGCTGGAAGCCACAGGCAGCAAGAACACAACCAGCACTATTCGTGACAGACCCCAGAGCAAATTCACCCAGTGCTTCCCACAGGCCAGGCAGGGATGCCAAGCAGGTCGTCACCATTCCCATCCCACCCTCTCCCCAACCCTACCACGGAGGGGCTGTTATCACCCCACTTCAGCTGCAAACCAAGGGCCAGGGAGATTCAGTATTTTGATTAGGGTTATAGGGCCAGAGAGGAGAGCCTGTTCTTAGCCCCAAATGCCATCTTGCCTTCCTTAGCAGGAAAGTTTTATGTCCAGATGGGGAAAATGAGACTCAGAGAGCCTCAGGGACTCATCAGAGGGCCCAGAAGTTAAATGGGTCAGAGTAGGACTGACTCTGCTCTCTGCCTGACTCCAAAATCCAACAGAACTGAGAGGCGGCTCAGGGTCTCTCTCCCCCAGGAAACCAAGGCTCAGGGCAGGGAAATGATTGACCCAAGGTCACACAGCCTGGCTGTGGAAGGCCTGGGGCTCTCACATCCCTGGGACATCAGGATGAACTCTCTGTCCTAGATCTTAGGGTAGTTACAGGACTGAAAAGATTGAAGTGGGGGAAGAGTGGGTGGGAGGGTCTCCCCGCTGTAAGGAGGAGGCCTGGGCAAACAGGAGGAGGGCAACTCACGCCTCTCTGCGAAGGCTTGAGGGCTCTCTGGAGTGAGTTCTCCAAAAGTAGAGTGGCCAAGACCAGGGAATACGCCACCCTTCCCGGTGCTGGAGGAAGTCCTGTATCCTCTAAGGAGCTCAGAGATGGATGGAGGATTCCCCAGCCCCCCAAACTGAGGACTTTAGGATTAAGGAAAGGTGAGGCTTGTCCCTCACAGCAAGGGGAGGGGAGAGCTAAAGTAACTGGCCTCTTAATATGAGACGAGGAGGTGAACTGAAGAAAATGACTCTAGGAAGAGGTGAGGAAGGAAGCGAAGTCAGCCAAAGAATGAGGGATGCCAGTGAAGCCCCCTTCCAACCACCTGACAAAGTGGCAGTGCCTCCCACCCCCCAAAGTGGGAGAAACTCGAGGACGCCCTCCCCACCCACTACTCCGCGTAGCCGGGGGAAAGATGAACGTCTGGGCATTTCCTTGACCTCTCAGGGACCTCCTCCCCACCTCGGCCGGGGGTCCAGGAAAAACCCACTACTCTAGGAAGAAAACAGGAAATCCCGCCCAGGTGGGGGCCAGGACCGGAAGTCCCGCCTTTGGACGGGTGAGGGGCTCCCCGAGTACCCCCAGAGCAACCCCCAGACCCTGTGGAGATGGTCCACGACCAAGGCAAGGATCCTCGTGGGTCTGGAGACCGGAGGGTAAGGCTGTCTAGGTTTTGCCTTGGGTCAGACACGACGGTTCCCGCGGGCGACCCCTTTCCAGCGCTGAGCGTAGGGTCGCTGGAAGATCTCTGCCCTCTGATCTACGCAGGCCATACCCCTCCCGCGAGCGGCTCGCCCTCCCAGCGCCCCTCTCCTCTGGACGGCCAAATCCTCCCCACACCGCGGGTCACAACGCCGCCTCCACTCACGTGCCCGTAGCCAGCATGGCCGGCCCGGCGCCGTCGCCGCCCTCAAAAGACATGGCGGCGCCTTGCGTCACTTCCGTGCGGCTGGCCCGCCTACACGCTGCATACTCCGCCTCCCTCATTCGGCCGCCCGAGACCAAAATGGCCGTCATCGGATCACAGTGGGGCAATGGCGACAGCGGGGTGCCCATAAGAAAGATGGTGAAAGAACGGCTTCAGCTTGCCCGGAAACGAGCCAGAAGCATTTCGATTTGCTCCCAATACGGCCGTCACCACGTGCCTTCTCAGGACCACAGTAAACTAAGGACAGCGACCTGACGTCCCTTACCCATCGTCGACCATTTCCACAGAAGTGGAGGAAAGCAGTGCCCATTAACGACATGGTGCCGCTTGCCCAAAATATATATAGATTCTCCCTCCAACTTATTCCCTTTCAGCACCAAAGTGGGGAAAGATCCAATAAGGCAACTTTTTTTGCTTCGGTTTGCCAGGCTTCAATATGGCGGCTCAGGCCGCCGCCTCCCGACGGTGACTCAGGAATTCGACGGGATCTGCTTCTTTCCCGGGGATACTGACGGCTTCATCCCGTTAACCCAGGTCCCTCGGCACCTCTTGTGACGTACACCTCCTCTCACCTTCTTTTCCTTTACCCGTTTCTTTTCCAGGACCTCTATGTCGCGCCCCTCAGGGAGATGGGACTGCCCCGCATTAACATGGCCGCAGCAGACAGGCTTTGGCCGTGCCCTCGAGCAAAATGGCATCTCACTGGCTTCGATGCCAGTACACAATATGGAGAAAGAAGCAAGTGTTTCGGCGAGAGCTTGGGCGAGGAGGTGGAGCCCTCGGACCCTCCCCCTTGTTTACTTCGTGGCGGGGGAACAGCACTGCGCTTGCGCACTCTTGCTGGCCTGCTCCACCTTCGCCGTCTGCGCCATGTGACTTACACACTCGTTGTTCAAGTTCAGCCACCCCACTCTGAAAGATGGTTACATCCACTCCTGTTCTAGAACAGGCAAGGGCGCTACCACTGCCCAGGCTTGAGGGGGGGGTCTCCTATCCGGATGTGACAGCACGATGACCCGGAAAGGGAGAGGGCCGGAGGAGTGGGACCTCGGCGGCGACTATGGAGGGAGCCGGTTACAGGGTAGGCAATGGAAACGCGTTCTTATCTTTCTGTGGATGCGAAGCGACGCCCTCCGGTAGTCGGCTTCGCCCCAACGCCCTTCCCGGGCGCTGGGAACCCCGCTGAGCCTTAGCGAACACACCGTTCGTTTACAAATGCGCTGTCACCCTCTCCTCCACTGCCCTAGGTTAGACGCTTACCTTTTAGCCCCGCCCCGTGGGCGGCCGGGAAGTGCTTGTGGGCCCCGCCCCCTTGTGTCTTCCTGCGTTTGGGTCCCGCCCCTCACTGGTTCTGTCCCCAGGTGGTGTTTGAGAAAGGTGGCGTGTATTTGCACACCAGTGCTAAGAAGCACCAAGACCCGGACTCCCTCATCGCTGGCGTCGTCCGCATTGTGGAGAAGGTGGGCCGGAAGGGAGCAGGGCTCGGGCAGGCCCAGAGCCGGTTGGAGGCGGCATTTGGAGGCGAATGGTCTGGAGGTCCCAATGGGACTGTGGGAAGGCAGGGGGTGCGGACTGGAGCGAAAGAAGGGGCTTTGTAAGTCTGAGGGGCCAGAGGAGGGAAGAAGTCTGGAAATAGGACTTGGGGAGATGGGGGGGGGTGTCTCTCTAAACCCTCTTTTTTTCTCAGGACAGTGATGTCCTTCTGCACTGGGTTCCGGTAGAAGAGGCTGGAGATTCCACCCAAATTCTCTTCTCCAAGAAGGTAGGCTTTCCTCCCTTCCCCTTTCTCTACTTGTTTTTTCCCAGATTGGGGCAGTGGAAGACATTTGAAGGATCTGGGTGTAATCTCAGACTTATTCTTGGAGCATATGTAATCCTGCTTGGGGTCTAGGCTCTCTTGGCCCCTTGGTTTTCTTTTCTCTGTGAAATGGGGCTGGAGGTGCCCATTTGAAAGAAAGCAGACACCATGAGATTCATAGCGGTGGGGAGGCAGCCCCCTCATCCCCTTTCATTTTTGGGAGAGCCCTGTGATGCTGCAGGAGGTCAACACAGCCGATGGATTCAGGTTTCACGGGCTCTCAGTCCACAAGAACTTGAAGGGGTGTGGCATTTCCCCAGGAGCGGAAAGTATACTTTCTAGGGCTTCTTCCTACTCTCCGTACCAGACTTTGCTCTTTTCGTTATGAGAGACTCCTGAGGCTTTTATTAGAGATTGTTACAGACTTTTCATCACCAGGCCCTGTGCTGGGACCCGGAGATGAGTTTACCCCAGACCCTGCCTCAGTCTTCACACTCATTCTATTTTGGGAAACTGAGGCACAATGATTGAAAGCCCCTTTTGTAAGGTCAGAAAGCTAGGAAGTGTTGGAACTGGGGTTTGAACCTGGACTCTGTGGTTTCAAAGGCATGCCCCTTTCTGGAGGGAGCAGGTATTAGCGCTGAAACTCAATGATGAGTAGGGGGCAAGAAGGTATTTCAGGGACAGCAGGAGGAAGAGCATTTCAGGATATAGGAGGAGATGGGATGTCTCTGTAGAGGGGGGTTTGCTGGGATGGTGGTTGGGCTTGAAATGCGCAGCTGAGAAGCTTGGATTGTGTTCTGGAGGTCCCTGGGGGAACCATGGGAGGAGAAGGGTGTGGATGTGGAAAGCTCCGTTGGGAAACCCATGAGGGGGATGGGCAGAAAGGCCAGATGGAAGGGAGGATGGAGGCTGGGAGGTCAGGGAGGTTAGAATGATGGGTCAGAGAGAGAAGGAAGCTTCACTTGGGGCAGTGGGGCTTTGAATAACCTGGGAGTGAGTAACAAATGGAAATTCCAGAATTCTGCTGAGGAACACCTGGCTTCCCAGGGTTGAGGAAGAAGCAACCAGCATTCTGCATTTTTCATCAGCCTCACAGGCCAGCTGAGTGCCTTTCTTGAAAATGTGGCTGTCCTCCTCGGTCCTCTCATCCTTGATTAACAGATACCCACTGAGACAGGCTTCAGTGGAAAAGGCACGTACGCACGCAGGATACAAGGAACACAAGGCTCCAAGGAATACAAAATCAGGCTGGTGACAAGTTCAGGAGACAAATTTTTTCCTCTCCTCTCACGAGACACTCGGAGAGATGGAGCTGCTGGCCTTGGCTGGCGATGTCAGGGCCTGGATCACTGAGACCCTCTTGTTCATGCCCTGGTCACCTTTAGATGACTCGTTCAGCTGCACCTCCTTTTAAGGCAGGAAGAGGGGGGCGAGCAGGGTGCCAGTCACATCTCTTCTGCTCACTGGGAAAAGCAAGACATTTCTCAGACACTCTGCATCAGCGAGGAGTTGTTTTCGGCTGTGTGGGATAGAAACAGAAGTGACAGCGGCTTCACCTGCATAGAAGCGCCTGCCTCTGGGGTTGTCACCACCAACCTGGCTTCCTTCCAGCATTGCTCTGCCATCCTCACAGCTGCCTTGTGGTCCAAAAAGGCTACTGGAGCTCCAGTTTTTTGGGACTGGTTTCACTCCCTTTGTTGCAGGTTGACTGAGGAGCTCTGTTCGTCTGATTGGTCAGGGAAGCATACTGCTAGAGCAGCTACATTCCTTGTGGCAGAGGGCAAGAGCTCTTCCCTGGCAGTTAAACAGTCCATCCTGGAAGGGGTACCTCGCAGTCCCCTGGTCAGAGCCAGCTGCATGGCTACACCCAGCCGGCAGAGCTCAGTGAGCTGCGATCCTGCTGTGTGCCCAAGAGGCAGAGGGCTGCAAACGCTGGCGGAAGGCAGTGTTGACTCTCATTATGTTATGTAAACGTTGGTGAAATACCCCATTCACCCCACAAGACACGGGATGGCTTTGCTGGGGCTGGTTCAGCAGCCTCGTGGACAGGTGTCTCTGTGACTCCCCTCATGGCCCTAGTTGGCTATCAAAGCTCCAGATACAATGTTCTCCTTCCACAGCCTTCAAAGACTGGCCTGAATAGGGTGGTAGGTGCCCTTTTTTATCAGGAATTTTCCTCCTTTTAAACTCTCCAGAGGTGGCATCTTGGCTCCCACTGGCCAGAGACAGAACCACGAGGAAGGCTGAGAAAGCAAACAGTAGGAGGCTTTGTTGTGGGAGGGGCTCTGTGAACCTGGAAGGAGCAGAGAAACGGCTTTTGGGTGGACTCATTGTCTGGGTCCTTCAACAAGGACCCTTGTGCAGGGTTTTATTGCAGGAGTCCTGGGACCCTCCAGTTACTTTCAGCAGAAAGGGATTCAAGGTGGGCCAGTAGAGGCTTGGCGAATTTGTATGAGAGCTGGCAGAACAGGACTGACCCTGTAGAACTGACCTGCCCAGGGAGCTGCTACCACCTCTGAAATGAGGGCAGTGGGGAGAGATCATTGTGGAGCAGCCTGTGGAGACCCAAGAACACTACCACCCGAGCTGCCATCCACGCGCAGGAAGCCACTGGACCCTCACCAAGCCAGTGACTGGGCGCTGGGACACAGAGCTAGCCACCTCCTCCACCCTAGTCACCTCTCTGTGCGGGGAAAACAGGAGCCTCCCTCATCAGCACCCACCCTGGGAGTGGCAAGAAGTTGCCCTTGGCTCCTTCCTGCCTTCTGCCTCCGCCTTGTGGTGTGACCCGTAGCTGCAAAGGAGTCTGGGAAATGTAGTTTTCGCCTTCCAGCCTCTGCCTGACAGAAAGGCATACTCTAGCCCATGAAAGGGACTCCTAGCCTCTGCAGCTCTCCCTGTCCTTCCCACGGCCTGTGGCCAGCACTGTTGGCTGACTGCACTGTCGTCTGCCTCAGTTCCCCTATTTGTTTACTGGGGCTGCCTTCCAGTGCAGCCTCGCGGCTCAGATCTGGAAACCCTCAATCCACAGCGCCTCACTCTCTTCTCTTCCTTTCCTCTCCCAAGGACGTCAGTGGGGGTGATTCCTGCACCTCTGAGGAGGAACCGACCTTTGACCCTGGCTATGAACCCGACTGGGCTGTCATCAGCACTGTGCGGCCACAGTCTCGTCATTTAGAGCCCACCAGAGGTAGGCTGAGCCTGGGCCCCTGAGGGGCAGGTGGAGACACGTCTTACCTCAGTGGTCAAGGCTCCACAGACTTTGCTGGCCATAGTCAAGGTGACCGTCCGTTGCTGGCCTTCCAGTTTCAGGCGCGTGGATCGGGGTGCAGCCTTGTCCCCAGCCCAGGTCCTGCCTGGCAGGGTCTATGGGGTTTGCAGACTGGCTATCTCTCCGGGCTCCTGGGTGGGTTGTGGGCACCCCCGCAGGAATCCTCTGCTTGTGAAGGTGTCCAGGCTGTGGTGGTGACAGTTGTGGGGTGAGAGAGTGATTTGGGCTATTCTGGAGTCCTACAAGGTTCTGGGGGCACCAGAGGAGGCATCCGGCCCCTCCGGAGAATGGAGAAGCCTTCCAGGAGGAGGCGATGCCAGCCCCTGGCCCTGGGGGACACCTTGGAGTTTTCTCCCCAGCAGAGAAGGTAGCCATGCAAGGCCAGAGGCCCTGGGTGTGTTTAGCACACTGGAGTGTGGAGTCTGGAGTGAAGGAGAGGCTGGAGATGAGATGTGCGGGGGGCAGGAGATGAACCTCAGGGAACTGCCACCAGGTTAAGAACACAGTCTTTGCTCTGAGGGCCACAGGGAGCCAAGGGAAATTTTCGAGCAAGTCAGTCGTGTTTCCAAGGAGTCGTGGCTCCCCATGGAGATCTGCGCTGCCTCTGCCTCCCCAGGCCTGCTCCCAACATGTGCTCTTCCCCAGGTGCAGAGCCCAGTTCCCCTCGGGGCTCCTGGGCCTTCTCGGTGAGTCTCGGAGAGCTCAAGTCCATCCGCCGGTCCAAGCCGGGCCTCAGCTGGGCCTACCTTGTCCTGGTGACCCAGGCTGGGGGCTCCCTGCCTGCCCTGCACTTTCACCGAGGGGGGACCCGCGCCCTTCTCCGGGTCCTCAGCCGCTACCTGCTGTTGGCCAGGTGAGCCTTTTCCCAGCACCGGGCCTTTGTGGCAGGCCCTGGCCCCCTGTGGCTGCAGCCTGGCCCCTCAGGGCTGTGAAGCAGATTTAAAGGTAGACAAAGGGGGCAGTGCCTGGGTGGCTCAGGTCAGGATCCCAAAGTCCTGGGGTCGAGTCCCGCGTCAGGTTCCCTGCTCGGCAGGAGGCCTGCTTCCCTCTCTCCAATTCCCTCTGCTTGTGTTCCTCTCTCACTGTCTAATAAATAAATAAAATATTTAAAAAAAAAAAAACAACAAATAAAGGCAGATGAAGGGAATCAGCTGATACGTGTAATCACAAAGCCAACTCGTGGTTTGATTTCAAGCAGGACTTAGGTCCTGGAACTTAGGAAGAATTGCTCTTTTTCCCTCTTAAATTTGTATTGTTCTCTGGAGGTCCCTTAACAGCCCTGGTGACCGAAGCAGCTCCTTCCCCAGCAGCATCCCGGAGCTGCCTCTCCCTGGCCTGTCCCTAAATCGGTTCCTGCGGGAAGCAGGAGGGCCTTGGCCCTCAGTGGCCAGCCCTGGGTTGTGTGTCCACCCCTGGGGTCCAGCTGTAGGTCAGGCTGTAGGTGAGGGACTCCCCAGGGGCAGTTGGACTGAGAGAGGCAGGGGACGCACTCGGGGCCCTCTGCCTGGGTGTCACCACATTGCCCCTCCTCAGCTCCCCACAGGACCCCCGCCTCTACCTTGTCTTCCCCCACGACTCCTCGGCCCTCTCCAGCTCCTTCCACCACCTCCAGCTCTTCGACCAGGACAGCTCCAACGTGGTGTCTGTGAGTCCCACTGACCAGCCTGGACCCTGTGGGCAGGGAGGGGTGGACCGTACTGGGTGAGGAAGGGTGGGATGCAGCTGTGAGCACCGTGTTGGCCCTGTCCGCAGCGCTTTCTCCAGGACCCCTACTCCACCACCTTTAGCAGCTTCTCCCGTGTGACCAACTTCTTCAGGGGAGCCCTGCAGCCACACCTAGAAGGGGCCTCCCCTGATCTTCTTCCACCCCCTGATGACGAGCCGGAACCTGGGTTTGAGGTCATTTCCTGTGTGAGTATCAGGTGGACCCTGCTGTCTTCTGGCTGTCACCTGGGCAGGTGACTAATTCCCTAGGCCTCCTTTTCCCCCAGAACGGGGATGATACAGCTCCCCAGTCATAGATCGCATGAGGAGGGGCTTTGAGGAGAGTGCTTGGAGCCTGTGTACCTACTTCCTGTTATTGTGGGGGGAGGGGAGCTTCCTGACACGGAGGTGGCTTTGGTACTGAACCCTGGAGCGGGGTGCTTCCCACCCTGCGGGTTAACTGTCTGTGGAGCTAACCTGCAGGTGGGCGGGGCTGGGGAGGGTGTGGGAGGCCCTGAGCTCACCGGCCTTGTGTCACACAGGTGGAGCTGGGGCCACGGCCAGCCGTGGAGCGGACACCTCCACTCACCGAGGAGGAGTGGGCCCAACACGTGGGCCCTGAGGGCCGCCTGCAGCAGGTCCCCGTGCTGAAGGCCCGCATCTTCTCTGGGGTGAGGCACCGGCTGTGTGCTGTGGGGTTGCGGGACTAGATAGGGCTTGCGGGAGGCCATGGGAGGCCCCTCTGAGCCGCCGGCCCCATTCTGTCCCCCAGGGTCTGAGCCCTGTTCTGAGGCGCGAAGCTTGGAAGTTCCTCCTGGGGTACCTCAGCTGGGAGGGCTCAGCTGAGGAGCACAAGGCCCACGTGCGCAAGAAAACGTGAGTGAGAGCCACTGCGGCCATCCCAGCCGACCATGTCCCCCATTCCAGCACGATACCTGGCCCATCACAGGTGCACCGATGGGCTCGCTCCGCAGTCGTCAGTCATGAGCCCACCACGTGCTGGGCACCCGCCGTCACACATGGAGACGGCGGTAAGCAGGCAGGCTCGTCCCCCGTGAGCATCAGTGTTTGTTCCAGCAGTATAATGTCGTAGCTGTTGTCACTCTGCAGCCGGCTTCCTTACCCCGGGGGGCCTGCTTCTCATTCCTGGTACACTACATGTTGTGCCCCTGCTGCGTGTCCTGGTCCCCGCCCTGGTGCTCTCTGTCCGGTGGGGATGATAGACTGAACAAAAGCCCACAGTGGGGTCCCTGGCTAGCTCTGGAGAGTGTGTGGCTCTGGATCTTGGGGTCATGAGTTCGAGCCCCAGGGTGGGGGTACAGAGCACTTGAAAAAAAAAAAAACTTTAAAGAAAAGCTCACAAGGATGTTGTGTGTCATGAGAGATGTCAGGAGTGGCACAGGGCAGGAGGAGCGGTGGCCAAGATGAGTAGGTGGCCTGCTTCGGTGGCCTCGTGTCTCACCTGCCCTTTCCCTGCAGGGATGAGTACTTCCGAATGAAGCTGCAGTGGAAGTCCGTGAGCCCCGAGCAGGAGCGGAGGAACTCGCTGCTGCACGGTTACCGCAGCCTCATCGGTAGGCTGCTGGGCAGGGATGGGGTGCAGACATGGCACACAGCGGGAAGGGTACAGGGAAAGCCCCTGCCTTCCTAGGAGTAGGGATGATGTCATCTTCAGTGGAGAGATGGGATGGGGCAGGGAAAGGGAGCCAGACTCCTTGGGTTCAAATCTGCTGCCTACTTGCTGTAAGATCTTGGCAACTGATTTTGCCTCCTTGGGCCTCAGTTTCCTGTCTGTGGATGGTTCAGTAACTGTCAGTTGCTGGGAGGCTGTGGCGATCTGGCAAGTGGCAAGCATAGTGCCTCATTCGAGGGTGCTTGTGGTGGTTTCTGGACCAACTGGGGTCTGCCGAAGGGAGGAGCGGGGGCTGGTGCCCGTGGCCAGGAGGGACGGGCCCCCACAGCATTCTCACTTTCGCATTCTGCACCCTGTGTTCGCAGAGAGAGATGTGAGCCGTACTGATCGGACCAACAAATTCTATGAGGGTCCCGAGAACCCAGGGCTGGGCCTACTGAATGACATCCTTCTCACCTACTGCATGTACCATTTTGACCTTGGTGCGACGCCAGCCCCGGGGGGCACTGGGGGCCAGGCCTTCCCTTGGGGGCTGCTGGGGGCCTGGGCTGGGCCCTGACCTCCTATCCCCCGCTACCCCTGTCCAGGTTACGTCCAGGGCATGAGTGACCTCCTCTCCCCGATCCTCTACGTCATTCAGAATGAGGTGGATGCTTTCTGGTGTTTCTGTGGCTTCATGGAGCTCGTGGTGAGGCCCCAGGCAGGCGCGGAGACAGGCCCCTCAAAGGATGGGTGGGGGGGGGGTGTCTGCTTCCTCATGTGGCCCGCCCTCCCTCCCGCAGCACGGGAACTTCGAGGAGAGTCAGGAGACGATGAAGCGGCAGCTCGGACAACTGCTGCTGCTGCTGCGGGTGTTGGACCCGCAGCTCTGTGACTTCCTGGGTGAGTGTCTCTGCGGGCAGGCAACGGTCGGGGGTGGGGGGGCCCAGACCCTCCCTTCCTCCACCCTTCTCCACCCCCCACCGCCAGTCTCTGGAAGTGGCCACGGATGGGCTCCAAGATGTTTGGTCCTGATCCAGACAAGGGAAACATCCCTGCAAAAGCCAGAATGCAAAATTGCCATGTAAAAGCAGGATTGTGGTTTAGAGCGATCTTCAGCGAGTCCCTGTCCCAGGAGTGGGACCTGCAGGTTTCCTGTAGTCCCATGCTTGGCAGATGGGCCTGGGGCCTCGGCATGGCCACTTCCGGGGGTGCTTGGACACCAGCCGCCCAACTGTGCGGCGATCTGTCTGAACTATGTGCAAGAACAGATTTAACCTGTCCTGCTGGACGCTACGGTTATTTGCAATTTTGCATTATGAGGAGTATCATCTGGATAGTTCCTTTAGGCTAAATTCCAACAAGTGGCATTATATTCTGGGCGATGTTTTTACGGCTTTTGAAATGTTTGTTCCCATCACTGCTTTCCTGGAAATTCTTACTAGCTGATGTTTCTGCTAGCCGAGTCTGTGAGAGTGTCCATTTCCTCACACCTCCACCAGCACTGGGTATTGATAGCTTTTATTTTTTCCCTGAGTGTCCTGCTTCCCTTTTATGTGATGTTGGGGCACGGAATTAGCTCACCTCATCTGGAGCCTGGAAGGCAGGATGGGAAAGCTTCCTGTTGACCCAGAGCGTTCTTGGCTCAGCTCCGAAGCCTTCCCATGCTAGGCACGAGTTACTTGCCTAGACTGGTAGAGATTCCTACAGCCAGGATAACTTCTTAAGAGTCTTGGGCTGATGAGCCTGCACACTGTGAATTAGGAGGGGTTTGGAATGGAGTTGGAGCTTGTTCTTTGTGGAGCACCACCCCTCCCACCACTGTCTTCCTCCAGATTCCCAGGACTCTGGCTCTCTCTGCTTCTGCTTCCGGTGGCTGCTTATCTGGTTCAAGAGGGAATTCCCCTTCCCAGATGTCCTTCGGCTGTGGGAGGTGGGCCTGCCACTCTGGGTGGGAGGGCAGAGAGGAAAGACAAACCAGTCAGCTGTCCTGGGCTGGGATGTTGGTGGGAAGTGGGCAGGGGGTAGGGCAGACCTCGGTGGGACTTCAGGCAGAGGCTCGGCCATAAACACCTCGCTCTGGCTCTCCTAGGTGCTGTGGACAGGGCTTCCTGGCCCCAATCTGCACCTGTTGGTCGCCTGTGCCATTCTGGACATGGAGCGTGACACCCTCATGCTTTCTGGCTTCGGCTCCAATGAGATCCTCAAGGTGAGGCCCTGGCTCCTTCCAAGTCCCCCTCCCTGCCCGTCCTGACCTCTGTAAGCGGATGTGTTAGCTGAGGTGTGAACTCCGTGGAGGCTGGCACTGTGCCTGTGCCACAGGACCTTGGGGTAGTAGGTACTTCAAATAGGATTATGGAAAGTATGGTTGGCTAAGTGGTGAGCACCATAGCCAGGAGACCTGGCTTGTTTTTCTCCTCTTCCATCCCATCCTTGGCTCCCAACAGTGCCCTCAGAGTGCGGCCAGCCCATGAGGGGGGGACCTGCCCCTTCCCTGGTACATGAACTCGAGGCAGGGTCATGGGGAGAGCTCAGTGTCCTTTCCCTTCATTGTATCCTGCCTGTGGCAAAAGGTCTGAAAGGACATGACCTCCCCTTCCCCCCAGCCCCCAGCTCCACCCAGTCTGTCTTTCCTCCGTTGTATCCCCAGCACGAGGCACAGAGTGGGCACTCGGGCGGTGGTGGTTGAGTGCTGGCCGGCAGGAAGGCCGGCCTGACCCACCCCCTCCCACAGCACATCAACGAGCTGACCATGAAGCTGAGTGTGGAGGACGTGCTGACGCGGGCGGAGGCCCTCTACCGGCAGCTGACCGCTTGCCCGGTGAGTCTGCCCCTCTCCCACTAGCCTCCCCCTGCCCCCTCCCTCTGGGGATAAAACTACTGACTTCTTGCCTCTACCCCCACCCCTCCAGGAGCTGCCCCACAACGTACAGGAGGTCTTGGGTCTGGTGCCCCCCGCAGAGCCCCAAAGTCCCTCGCCCCCTACCTCTCCACTGCCTCTCTCACCCACCCGGGCCCCACCGGCTCCACCGCCCCCGGAGGACACAGCCCCACAGCCCGACAGCAGCCTGGAGATCCTGCCGGAGGAGGAGGAAGAGGAAAGCGCAGAGTCCTAACCCCCCGGGGCCGGCTGGCCCACCCAGCACAGGCACTTGATCCTGCTCTCCAAGGCTGGGGAGGAAGGGTGTGAATGGGGCGGCCTTCCTGCCAGGGCCTCCGGTGCCCTCCCAATGAGCTGATTTGCTTACATGGGACACTTCTCGTGTCCAGTTGTCCTCGTGTAGGTGGAGGAAGGAGGCTGCCTCTTTGGCATGGACCCGCAGGGGGAGGGGGTGGTGGCTCGTGGTCCCTTTTGATCCTGCGGTGGAGCCAACACCTCACCACGTGATCCTGATCCAGCCAATGAGACGGAAGAGGAGGCCCCCTGTGGGCCGGTGGAGGTAGTGCCCTGACCCCTTTCTGGATCTGGGGCTTTTGGAGGAGTGAGGATGTGGTGCTGGGGTATGGCCGCCCCCAGTGCTGTGCGGGGACACATCCCGGACATAACCGAGATGGAAGGGCCTGCAGAGCTGTTCAGACGCTCTGGGGACTCTGCTTACCAGCTTCTTGTTATGTGAACAAAAAAATAAACTCGTGTTTAACCTACTGGCCATCGTGCTTTCTGTGACTGGCATCTGTTTTGTGACAGCCAGAGTGGACACTGTGATTACCATTTCCCAGGGGCGCAAAGCAGTTTCGTTCCTGTCCGCCTTCCCCAGTGGAGCCCGCCGCTCAGGGAGAAGTAGGACAACTCAGGGAGAAGTAGGACAGGGATTTTAGAATAGGCGCACCCTTCTACTGTGAAGGCTAATGGCTTTGCTCCACACAACCGGGGAGGCGACTGAACCCAGGGAGCGGGCAGGACCACAGGGCTTTTTCTGAAAATACTTTTAATGCTCTGGTCTCTTGTGGGTGGTGTGCCGAGCGGTTATCCCGTGCGCAGCCTGGGCGTGGGTGGCACCGCCCTTTTCGAACTCGCAGCGGGAACGACTGGGCACCAGGCGCACTACGCCCTCCTCGGTGTCGCTGTCGACCATCACGTGCCCCTCTCGGCTGTTGATCAACACCGCAGCTCGCAGCGCCGACTTGACAGCGGTCTCCACCCAGCCGTGCGGGTAGGCCGTATGCTCACCGGCGAAGTAGATGCGGCCGTAGGGGACCGCCCAGTCGTAGTCCGGCCCCTCGTCCTTGTCTTCATGCCAGAGCAGCGGCGGCTGCACCACGAAGCCGCCCTGGCTATGCGGGTCCTCCGCCCAACGTTTGACGATGCCGCTGCCGTCCCACAGCCGGTACACAATCGGCCCGTGCAGCGCCGCCACGTCGTCGAGCGCCACGCGCATCGCGTCTTCGGGGCGCAGGCCGGCGAACGACGCCGCCGCGTCCGACCACGTGTACGAGGCCAGCAGCAGCGCGCCCTCGCCCGGGGGCGGGTAGAATATCACGCGCGACGGGCGGGCGGTGCTCGAGTGGCCACCTTCGATGTGCTCGTCGTGCCAGAAGGGCCGGCGGAAGCTCAGGAACACCTTGGTGGCCGGCACGTAGTGCAGCGCACGCAGCGCCTCCTGCCGCCTTCGAGACAGCGGCGGCGAGAAGGTAATGCGTTGCAGCGCCGGGCCGCTGGCCGTCAGCAGCACCACGTCTGCGGTCATGGCCTTCAGACTCCGGGCCCTGCGCGAGCTGGCGATGTGCACGCGCACATCGTGCGTCCCCTGCGTTATCGCCACGACAGGCGCGTGCAGCAGCACCGGCCCGGACAGCGAGCTCAGCAGCGCTCGCGGCAGCAGGTCCCAGCCGCCCACGATGCGGCTGTACCTGCAGACAGGGCGGGAGCGAGAGCCGGGGGCTCGGACCCTGCCACTCCTCGTCGGCTCCTCCCTGCGGGACACCCCCCGCCGCCACCGCTAGCACTCCCGAGTGGGCGTTTTAGTTTTTGGCAGCAGATCCCCTCTTCTCCGGCCCCTTCTCGGAGGCCCCGCCCACTCCCTAACGGGCCTGTCACCTGCCTGCTCCTCGCTGACCCCGCCCACTCATTACCCTGCCCTCGCCAGTCCCTGATGTCCCCCAAAGGCTAGGGAGCAGAGAAGTGTCCGAGCCCGGCACCGCCCCCCTTCTCCTCTGGGCCACGCCTTCCTCCGGGAATCATTCCTACCCAGTTCCTCCCGAGGACCCGGGATGAAGAGGCGAGCGCGGCAGGACACAGGCGCCCCTTCTCCCATCCAAGTACTAACCAGGCCCGACCCTGCTTAGCTTCCGAGATCAGACGAGATCGGGCGCGTTCAGGGTGGTATGGCCGTAGACCAGGCGCCCCTTCTCATCCTCCCACCAGTCCCGACCCCACCCAACACGGACGGTCCCGCCCGCCCGGGTCCTCCCGCTCCCAGGTCCCCTTGGCCCCGCCCCTGCCCGCAGGCCCCGCCTCTCACCTGAGCCGGTCGCTGAGGCAGCTGTGGGCCCTTAGGGCCTCAGCGAAGCTGAGATAGAAGAAGCCGTCTTTGGACATCACGTCTCCCAGGAGCCGCACGGCAGGCTGGCTCAGGTTCCCCTCCCCGAGAAGGTATTCCTGCAGGACCGGTGCACGCCCAGGTCAGGACCCAAGTGGGCTGCACCCGCCGGCTCTGGCCTCAGCCCTGTGTTGGTCCCTCCCAGGCTGAGCATCTTGGTTCCCTGATGTGACAGTGAACTTAGTACGGTTCTCTGAGGCTCAGGGATCCAGTCCCTGCTGTTGTGACAGATGAGGGAAGAAAGCCCAGAAAGGGAGCGTGTGCTGAACCCGGGGTCAGGCAGGGTTCCCACCTTCTGACTCCAGGGCTACCGGCCCACGGGCACCCTCCTTGTTCGGGTTTCTCAGCGACGCTGAGGCCTCCCACTTACCAGGAGCGTGTGTTTTTCAAACTTCTTCATTGCCTTTCTGCAGCCCAGTGTCTTGAGATCTTTGAGGGCCTGTGGTGGGACAAGAGGATGACGCTGAGCTCCAGGGGCAGGACTGCAGAGGCCAGGTTGGTGTGCAAACCCAGGGTCTCCTCCTGCACCTGCCCCTGCCAGCCATTTGCCACTCCTGCTCAGGCCACCAGGTCTTTGCCCATGCTGTGCGCTCGGCCTTGCCCTCCACTGCAATCCACTGTCACCACTCTGTAAAGTCTCCCCAAGTTGTTACTGCCCCTTCCTGCCCCAGCCTCAGCCCACCCTCACGGTGTCACGCTCAGCCCCACTGGACATGGTTTGTTCTGCATCTGTCCCTAGCCTATAAGTCACTGCTGTATCCTGCTGGTGCTCAGTGATTGTCACCTGGATGGCTGTGGGCACAGACAGAAGCAGAGTCCCTTCTGCCACCCATCAGCCCCGAGGGGCTTAGTCACTGGTTTCTCTCCTGCCCAAGGCCCAGAGCACCAGGGCTGTGCCCTCAGCCGGCCCCTCGGTCACCATCTCTTAGGGCAGCTCCAGTTCTGCCGCACTATGTACAGGGCCCAGTGCGCCCCCCCCAACATCTGCACCGCTGCACGGTTCCCCACAAGCGGCCACCCTTTACCGTGATGTTCAAGTCTCTTTCCTTCCTGACAGCTCCGTTTCACCTTAGCCCTCTTCACTGTCCACCTGGCTTCTCTCTCGTGGCCAGGGAACTCCCCAAAGGATGTGCCCCTTCACTCACTCATCATTCACCTCGAGTCTCCTTAGGCTCCGTGGACAGTGCCAGGCCACAAAAATGGCCTCAACTCAGTGCCCACCCTTGTCCCAGAGGGAATACAGACAATTAGGAGCTCCCAGAGGAAGCCAAGTGCTGCTCCTTCCTGAGGGCACCAGGGAAGACTTCCTGGAGGAGGGAGGTTGGAGCTGGTTCTTGGGGGATGAGCAGGGTTCGCTGGGTGGGAAAGGGAAAAGGCCTTCCAGGCAGGGCAGGAAGCAACAGCAAGCAAGGGCATGGGTGCAGAATGGTGCAGGAGCACAGTGGGTATGAAGGAGGAAGGAGCTTGGGTGTTTGGGGCACCATGAGGACTTTGGGGGTAATAAAAATTTCTTGGAGCCTGGAGCAGGTGGGAGAGACCAAGCCATTCAGGGCTTGAACCTGAGGCTAAGGCACTGGGGAGCCACTGGGGGCTGTAAGTAGGGGACGAGCAGGGTGAAGGTCCAGGGTAAAGGATGGAATCTGAGCTGGGGCAGGGGCTGTGGGGACACAGAGGTGGGAACAGTGCAAGTGCTCAGGGGGCAGGAAGGATGGGGCAGGGGGCTACTGATGGTGGAAGGGAGAGGGAGGGAGCTAGGATCTCACCTGGGGGTCTGCCTGTCTGGGACTGGGGTGCAGGTGATGGGGCCATTATGAGAGGGGAGAACACAGGACTATGAGTGGGGTTAGGGAAAGATGCTGAGCTCAGTGGGAGCTGCCGGGTCCTGGGGTATGGCCAGGGGGGCACAGACAGAAGTCTGGGTCTCCAGAGATGGATGGGGAAGATCCTTGGTCAGCAGATCAAAGTTTAAGCCAAAGACATAGAAGGGGAGGCTGTCGGGACTGTGTGTGTATGTGTGTATCTGTGTGTACAGGGGTCAGAGACCAAAGGCTGATGGCGCTCTGGGGACACGCAGCATTTACGGGAAACCACAGTTTTGTCATCAGACAATGGGAGGAATGAGAGACACAAACAGCCAGGCTGGGAGGAGGCTGGGCAGAGGCAAGAGGGGCCCGGCCGCAGGCCTCCGGCTGCCTACCCGGTTGAGAGCCATCTGGTAGATCTCTTCGGGTGAGTGGCCCTTCTCCCTGGGGCGCAGCTTGTAGCCCAGCTTCTCGGGCATCTTCTCCACCACGTAGTTCCGCAGCTTCAGGTTGTTCACTTCTATCCACGTGTTCTCATCGTACTGAGTGAATTTGGTCAGGTTTAGCCCTAGGCTCTTGCAGAGCTCGTGGAGGATCCTGAAGGAGATGGAAGGGCTGGTGAGGGCCGGGTAGGGCGAGTGTGTGAGCCGGGGGGAGTCGGGACTCCTCTCTGGGGCTCTGGGGATGGGCACCAGGCTGCAGTGCGGCTAGAGTCAGGGTCCTGGGTGCGGGGGACCTGGAATGAAATGGGAGCAAGGCTCAAGGCTGGACGGCTGCAGGTGTGGCGGTTCGGGTCTGTGTCTGGAGCAGGAGCTGGGTTTCTCTGGGGCGGAAGTGGGACTGGGGACAGAGTTCAGGTTGGGGAAGGGACATGTTAGGGTCTGCAGGTCTGGCTGGACGTGGTGGGGCTGGAGATGGGAGATCCTGAAGTTAGAAGAAGGACAGAGGGGGAGGTGGAGTCTTGACGCAACTTGATTGGGGGCTTAGGTTTGGGGTCAGAGTTGAAGTTCAGTCTGGCCCTGGAGTGGGGATGGAGTTGGAGATCTGGCTGAGTCTGAGCATAGCTGTGGGGCTGTGGGTGGCCTTAGTGCACGCTTGGCTGCCTGGTCAGTCCTTACCTGTGTGAGCTGGGCATGCGCATGGCTCCCAGCTCCCCAATCCAGCCCGTCTTCCGGTCCCGGTAGGTGAAGATGCGGCCCCCGATCCTGTTGTCTGCTTCCAGGATGGTGACCTGAGGGACAGAGGGGACAGCAAGCAGGGCCCTTCAGCTCCTCCCACTGAGCCCCCATCCCCAGCCATCCATCCCCACCCAGGGCAGCACAGATCTCAACTAGAGAAGGACCCCACCCCCACTTTTTTTTTTTTTAAGATTTTATTTATTTATTTGACTGACAGAGATCACAAGTAGGCAGAGAGGCAGGCAGAGAGAGAAGGGGAAGCAGGCTCCCTGCTGAGTGGAGAGCCCAATGCAGGGCTCGATCCAAGGACCCTGAGATCATGACCCAAGCCAAAAGCAGAGGCTTTAACCCACTGAGCTCCCCAGGAGCCCCTAGGAGCCCCTTCTTTATAGAGAAGTAAAAGGAGCTGGGAGAACAGATGTCACAGCAAACATGTACCATATGACACTCTAGACTACAGCAGGAGACAACAAGCCAGATTGCAAAGGGACTTCCCAGCTCAGAGGGTGGGGAGATTTCCTGCAGGCACAGAGATCCTGGCAGAGCCCATTCTCATTCTCGGATTTCAGTGACGGGGCAGTGGTTAGATCTCAAGGGTCACTTCTCCTTGAGTGGAGTTTCCATCTCCAGCAACACAAACTCCCCTCAGGAGGTCGGAGGACATTCAGAGGGAATTCCCTCAGGAACGTGAGAGAGCAAGACAGGGAAATGAAAGGCTTCTCAGCCTCCCTCTGGGTTTCACTCCCCAGACCAAGGGGCAAAGCATAGCTCTTCTCCCCACCTCCTACCAGCCCCATAACAGGGATGTGGCCAGGCCCCTCTACCCAGGACTCTCAGCCCGCAGCAGGAAAGACTCAAGGCAGACTCCAAGCAGCCCTTCTCACCTTGTGTCCCGCATCACTGAGCACCTTGGCAGCTACCAGCCCAGCTGCACCAGCACCAACCACAATGACCCTCTGAGGCTTTGAGGTCCGATTGAGGCCCAAGGTCACAACCTTGAGCAGCACCTCATAGTCAGGATCATGCATACATTTTTCAAAGGGATCCTGGCTGTGGGAAGTCTTCCAATCCAGGGAGGCCTCCAGGCTGAGGAAGAAGGAGACCAGGACGAGGAGGTACCGGGCTGGAGGTAGGAAGGACGAGGACAGTGCGCAGGTCAGTAGGCTTGTGTGGGGGGAAACGTGGGCTCCGTCCCCCTGTCCCTGTGCCCCTTCCTTTGCTTACTTACCTAATGACGCCATAATTCGTGGTGGGAGATGGTGTCTAGTTTGGAGGGGAGGCAAGGGTCACTGTGACAGGGGGCCTGGCCGCCCCTATGGCCTCATCCCTCCGTCTGTCCCATCTATCCGCCTCCTGTTTTGTACTCACCCGTCTGCCCTTTGGTCCCCCTCCCTGCACTCCTTTCTCTTCTCTGTTCCCCTCTCCTCTGTTCTCCCTGTCTCCAAGTGTCTGTTTCTGGGGGTCCCAGTCTCTGCAGCCTCCTCTCTACCTTGGCTCTCCAAGCAGCAGCACCTCTGTCCTCTGTCGCTCCCACTGGTCGGCCCTGTCCCCCCTTGCCTGTCCTTAAAGGAGCTGAGCCCCGCCCTCCCCTCCCTCTGGGAAATCTGTGGCGGGAAATGAAACCACTTTCCTGGGTAGTAGGGTCAGGTGCTCAGGGTTTAGTTGAAGCTGGAGGGAGTGGGTGTTGGGGAAGGGGGGTTGAGAGAAGCAAATCAGTCTATTTTCTTCCTCTTGCCCCAAATAGTTCTGGGGTCGTTGGAAGGCCAGAAAGAAATGCTCAGGTAACCATGCAAAGGGGGCCTGGTCTCAGGAGCCCTGCGTCTGCCCTTGGGGCATGTTCCCTGTGTCAGCCCCCAAGTCCTTCTGTGTGTCAGTTGTCGCTGTGCCCCAAAGGGCACTTGCTGGCTCCAGCCCCCTCCCACGGAGCTGCTCTGATGAGCCTCAGTCTCTGAGGCTGGCCTGCCTGGGTCCTGAGCCTGGTGCCTGCGCACACGGTTCTGGTCTGCAGCTGTCAAGTGGGGGCCATTAAGTGTGGGTAGAATTAGGCAGTGAGTCCAGGTCCGGCCTTGTGAGCAAGCACCTGGGTCAATACTAGAACTTGCTCCTTAGGAAATGCCAGCTGCTGCCACCATGCGGGTACTGGGAAGGGCTCAAGGAGTGACCCCCCCTGCTCCTCAGCCCTGTGCAAGAGGCAGCCCAGGATATGTGCTCATCCTTCCCATCCCTCACTGAGATGCTCAGCTGTGGTGCTCAGCTCAGGCTAGGTTGCCAAGGACCACCTCTGCAAAAAGGCTGCAGGGGCCTCTGGCCTTGGCTTTCACCACTGCTATATGTG
Source organism: Neogale vison (assembly GCF_020171115.1). NCBI lineage: Eukaryota > Metazoa > Chordata > Mammalia > Carnivora > Mustelidae > Neogale > Neogale vison. The sequence goes on along the minus strand of NC_058097.1, from coordinate 50,622,591 downwards.
GGGTGCATTTTCCCGAGGCAGGCAGTGAGAACAAGATGACCTGGCTGCAAGGAGCCCCCTCACCCCTGGCAGCAGGGGTCCTTCGGCTTTTGGGGCTTTAGCCAAGGGGACATGTGGTAGGTCCCCTGAAGTGGGTGGAGGTAGAAGATGCAACTTCGGGGATTTTTCCTGGCGTGGGGCAGAGGGCACCAGGCAGCTGGTGAGGAGTTAAGCCAGAGGCAGCAGATCCTCTGCAGCAACAAGATGGGAAAACCCGAAAGGGTACATCAAAGGGGGATGTGGTTTGATGGAGGATGGGGGAGGGAGGGGACCTATGAGTCAGAAAACATATGATTCGGGGGCCTGGGAGGCAGCAGCCAAGAAGGAAACACAATCCGTTGGACAGAGCCTTGAGCCTCAAGACTGAATGCCAAGGAAGCGAAGGGCACAAGTCAGCACAAATGGCAGAGACCATCCCATGGTGAGGACCCACTAAGGTGGTCCTGGTTTCAGTGCTTTGCACTGACTGTGCGCCCTCACTGCGCTGCACTTGACAGAGGAGGGATCTGAGAGATGGAGCGGGGGTAGGCAGGGGAAGACCCCAGGACTTACCCAAGGCCTCAGAGTGGGAAGACCTTCCCCTGGCCGCCCCTGCCTACTTCCCTCCTTGAGGTGCGGGGCACCTGAGCACTGCCACGCTTGGAGGTACTCACAGTAGCAGCAGCCGCAGGAGCACGTGGCACCATCGTTCCTCTACCCCCAGGGGCCTTGTTGGAAGGGAACCCAGCCAGCTGACCAAAAGGCTCATGCTCCAGGGCCCACAGCAGGAAATGACAGAGCTGGGGGTCGTGCTGGCCCCCAGCCGGAGGCCCATCAGCTCTGCTTCCTTAAGGCAATGTCCGCACAGAGAAGGGAGCAGCCGCAGCATGGAAGCAGAAAGGATGGAGGCAGCAGAGCCATGAATTCCTGCACTTGTCTAGGCAAGAAGTGTTGGTCCCCAGAACAGCTTGAGGGGTCCCACTGGGATCCCTGAGCCGACCCCCCTGGTTTCTCTCCCATACAGGATTGCTGTGCAGAGCTCCCTGGCTCCGGGCACACACTCCCCGCCCCCCGCCCCCCGCTGGCTTCCTGGACTCTTAGAGAAGTGGAACACCAACCTCAAGGGGTCAGCGGGGCAGGGAGAGGGAGGGAGAGGAACCCAACTCATGAGGTGCCCCAGGACTGGGAGCCAGCAGGGCCTGAAAGGGTAGGGATCCTGCCGGGGCAGGGTCTGAGCAGTCTGCTTGCTGCTGTGTAACACCTACGGATGCTGCGTACCACCACGTCCCAGGTACTTCATACGTTTTACTTCATTTACTCCAGTAAGGATCCTGACAAGATGGGCTTAGCTGTCCCCATTTTCCAGTGGAGAAAACCGAGGCCCAGACAGGTCACCCGTGAAAAGCGGCAGCACCTGGGTTTGATCCCAGCAGCCTGGCTCCAGGGCCACATTCTGAGACACCCGTTCATCAGCAGCAAGCTTGGCTCATGAACGAGGGAGTGGGCCAGGCCAGGGTGTCTCTGTCTCATTAACACTGACATTTGGGGCCATCTCTGTGGGGGTCGTCCTGTGCATTGTGGGATGTTGAACAGCCTCACTGGCCTTTACCCACTAGATGTCAGTAGCACTTGTTCCTCGAGCTGTGACCACCATAGATGTCTCCAGACATTGTCAATCATTCCCAGGGTAAGGGGAGGCAAAATCACCCCGAGAACCACCGGGCTAGGCTCAGGTTGATGCTGAATTGAACATTGAACCAAGTGGCTATGGTCCCAGAGAAAGACCTGGGTCCAGCTGGCAGGAGAAGAAACACTGGGGGCCACACAGCTGTGCGGGGGACAGGGCTTGTGCTTTATACATATGATTTTCTCTGAGGCAGTTCAGAGACAGGGAGTGGTCGCTACCAAAACTTTGACCAAGTCCCTGAGGCAGTAGGGCGTGCCCAGGGGATGCCCAGGGCCCCAGGGGGAAGTCAGGGGCCCAGACCTGGATCAGGGAGGGGCTCAGAGAGCAGAGGACAGATTTATCCAAGGCCCTTGGTCTATGGCCTGACTCTTGGACAGAGTTCCCCTTCCCAGAGAGCCCTCCTGCCCCTCCTCCCCCCTTCCAGAACCCCTGGGCCCCATGGGGGGGCACTCACTGCATGGCTGGCTCTGGGGGGCTCTCTCAGCGCCCATGGCCTTTCTGGTTAGCCCGGGACAGAAGTCATCGTTGGGTGTGTACGAAAATGGGGTCAATGGTGGTAGCTTTGTCCTGATTCCGTTAGACCAAAGGTGCCAGGGTCCTGGTGAGTTCAGAGCAGTTGGGAGGCTGTGGAGGCAAGTACTCCCTTCTCAAAAGCTTTTTATTATGGAAATTTCAAGCATATATAAAAACAGAGAGACTGGGATAGTAAACCCAAGTGCCTCCATCACCTCCTAGCCCATCTTGTCTCATTTACATTTTCTCCCTCCCCCACTGCATTATTTTACAGCAAATCCCAGACATCTTATTTCGTAGGTAAATACTTCAGGATGTTTCTCTACAACAGAGGTCTACAAACGTTTTCTATAAATATTTGGGGCTTTGGGGGCCACACTGTCTCCATCTTGCCTACTCAACTCTGCCCTCCAAGTAAGTAGCCACAACATGTATAATGAACTGGCATGGCTGTGTTCCAATAAAATTTTATTTACAAAAACAGGAAGTGGGACTATAGTTTGCCAACCAACTTCTTTTTTTTAAATTTTTTAAAAAAGATTTTATTTATTTATTTAACAGAGAGAGACACAATGAGAGAGGGAACACAGGCGAGGCAGTGGGAGAGGGAGAAGCAGGCTTCCCGCTGAGCAGGGAGCCCGATGTGGGGCTTGATCCCAGGACCCGGGGATCATGACTTGAGCTGAAGGCAGACGCTTAACAACTGAGCCACCCAGGCACCCTGTCAACCAACTTCTGCTTTAAAAAAATATTAGAAATATTTGCTTAAAAAAAAAAAAAAACAAGAGAGGGGTTCCTGGGTGGCTCAGTGGGTTAAGCCTCTGCCTTCCGCTCAGGTCATGATCTCAGAGTTCTGGGATCGAGCCCCACATCGGGCTCTCTGCTCAGCAGGGAGCCTACTTCCCTCTCTCTCTGCCTGCCTCTCTGCCTACTTGTAATCTGTCAAATAAATAAATAAACAAAATCTTAAAAAACAAACAAACAAACTACAATACCAGTATTACATTTAAAAATGGCATTAAAGTCCAATTTCCTGGGTTGTCTCAAAAAAATTTTTTTTCTAAGTAGGCTCCATGCATAGTGCGGAGCCCAATGCGAGGCTTGAACTCAAGACCCTGGAATCAAGACCTGAGGTGAGCTCAAGAGTTGGAACACTTCACTGAGCCACCAGGTGCCTCAAAGAAGCCCACTTTGCATTTGAGTGACATCAAGGGTCTTTGCTCAGTGGATTTGGGGTTTGTGTCCTTAGAACCTGGGGGTTTATGTAACCCCACGGCATCAGACTGGGCCCGAGCCTGGCAGAGCAGCACACCAGGTCTGGTTTTGGTCACAGGGAAACCTGTGAAGGTCATGGGGTTGAACCTGGACGCCGTCTGGACGTGAAGTGCGTGCCTAGGTGAGTCACTGATGTTTGAAGTGATTAGTGCCACTGCGTGAGGGCTGTGGGACAGGTACAGGGGCAGTGTGGGACAGGTAAGTCTGGCTGGCGTCCAGAAACCAACGTGGTTTTTGAGGCTGAGGGATTTTGTTCCTGGAAGTTCTGCAGAAAGCCCTTGCCCTGAGAGTCTGAGGGTGGACTTTTCAAGCACCCAAGTAATTTCAAGGTAGAATGAGAACTTGGGAGCTGTGGTGTGGTGGGTCCTAGCAGCGCACAAGAGCTGACTGATTTTTTTAAAGATTTTATTTATTTGACAGACAGAGATCACAAGTAGGCAGAGGCAGGCAGAGAGAGAGGAAGGGAAGCAGGCTCCCTGCTGAGCAGAGAGCCCGATGTGGGGCTCCATCCCAGGACTCTGAGATCGTGACCTGAGCCAAAGGCAGAGGCTTTAACCCACTGAGCCACCCAGGTGCCCCGAGCTGACTGATTTTTAAGATCTTTGGTTTTTGTTTTGCATGACATTCTTGAAAAAAAAAAAAATACACATTTAATGATTAGTCTTATGAAAAACAAATTTAGAGGTGCCTGGGTGGCTCAATGGGTTGAGCTTCTGCCTTCAGCTCCGGTCATGATCTTGGGGTCCTGGGATCGAGTCCCGCATTGGGCTCGCTGCTTGGCAAGGAGCCTGCTTCCCTTCCTCTCTCTCTGCCTGCCTCTCTGCCGACTTGTGATCTGTCAAGTAAATAAATAAAAAATCTTAAAAAATTTTTTTAAAAAAACTCAAAACTCACCATTTCCCAATCATTCGATTATATTTTACTATTATGTATACTCTTGAGGAGAAGCAATTGTTATCTGTAGATATCAATTTCCCAAACTCCCAGTCCATGACCTCACAACCGTGCCTTGCAGTCAACCCTGGAGAGGGCCTCTACACCACGGTATCGGGGGGTAAAGGGCATCAGCATTTGCCACCCATCAGAGCTTTCCCCTACCCTTACCCCAAGGAGCCAACTGTTAGGTTTACCAGCACACCACTGTTTGGGCATCATTCATTTCAACCTCCGCTAGGAGATGAAGGGAGCCGTGGCTCTGGAAATCTTTAGTTGTTTGAAACATCTGACCCTTCTGATGCCAAGCTGCGCCCAACAGGCAGAGGCATAATGCTGGGGAAGCAGCTGGGCTCTAGAATCACTTAAGGGCTTCCTTGAGATGGAAAGAAAAGCCATAACCATACATCGAATTGCCACTCTTATCCCTCAACTGGAAGAAATGCAGTTAACAGCTTACTGAGAGATTCGCCTTTAAAAGCCTCTGCTGCCAAATTTAGTCACCACATTTGCTGTCTTCATACTACTTAATGAAGAGGAACTTAAGTAGAGGCCGTTTGTCCGACCAGCAAAGAAGCGCATCTGTGTTTTCTTCCTGGAAAGGGAAACTGCAGTTACAACGAAGCCATCATCTGCAGGGTGGCACCCCGTCTGCCGCCGGTCCTTTGGCAACCCCAGGGACCCCTCCCTGGTGCTCCCGGGAAGCCCGTTGGGGCCATTTTCCCCATGGTGCAAGAGCACCATGACCATCGTCCTGATTTATAATTGTGTTTTCCAAAGTGGGGTGCCCATGGTCCCTTGGGCCATGGGAATAAGTGAACTCAGTATTCCCATTTAAAAAAGTACCTAAGTGAAAGCAGTTAAGCATTACTATTGTTCAATATGCAAAACAGGTCAATTAGATTAACATTGGAAATGCAAGCTCAAGAAAAGTTTTTAGCCCCTGCCAGCAACTTCTGAGTGAGCAGGAACACCGTTGCATTTTTGTGACCCCAGTGCCAGATCAGGATCTGGTATGTAGGTGCTCCAAAACTAGATGTTGAGGGGCGCCTGGGTAGCTCAGTGGGTTAAGGCCACTGCCTTCGGCTCAGGTCATGATCCCAGGATCCTTGGATTGAGCCCCTCATCGGGCTCTCTGCTCAGCAGGGAGCCTGCTTCCCTTCCTCTCTCTCTGCCTACTTGTGATCTCTGCCTGCTAAATAAAAATAAATAAATAAATCTTTGAAAAAAACAAAAAAAAAAACAAACAAAAAAAACCCTAGATGTTGAATGCATCAATGTGGATAAAATATAAATGACCTCCTACTTTCCAGGATGACTTGAGGCTGCTCCAACTCTCCTCCCTTTAGGGAGAGGGAGCAGATGTGGGTCTTGCAGTTAGGCAAGGCTCAGACTGCACAAAGGGCCAGTGCCCACGGAGAGGAGCTTTCAGAGAGAATCAAGTGGGTTAGTGTGGGGTCTCCCCCCTCTTCTGTTCTGTTCCCCTCCCTCTCCTGTGGCTTCTTCTTAGACAGGACACTTGTTCTCGGAAGACAAAGATGGTCCAAGGAAATGACTTATGACCAGGACTTTGGGAAAATGGACCATACATCTCCAGGAATTAGCTCTGGGCATTCCTTAGCAAACACATGGCTTAGCGAGGCAGAGGCTGAAGGGATAGACCTCCACTCCAAAGCAGGAGATCCAAGCGCTTGGTATCATTCTCGCCCACAGGAGCCAGGGAAAGAGGCAGAATGCTGGGCCAGTATCTGGAAATGACCCCCATACAACTCCACATCCCAGCTTCGCCTGTTTCCCACCTTTGAAGCATGACTAGTTCCTCCAGCTAGCCCTAGGAAACGGAGAGGAATGCTGCCGACAGCTCCTGTGGCCTCTGAGCAAATGCCTTAGGGAAGATGGCGAAGGAACTGACATGCATGTGTATCTACGATGGAAGCCAGAACATTACCGGCACACATTCCCTCATGCGCTGCTCTTCTGCCATCAGCACCAGATGAACCCACGACCTGCATCTGTGTGTATGTGTGCCTCAATGATGTACTGTCTAGTTCTGGTTTCTGAGTTCCAGACAAATGGCACCCCACTTGATGTAGTCTTCTGGAACCTGCTCCTTTTCCCCAGCTTTCTAAGTGATACACACCAATGGGAACTTTTTTGTTCCACAGTAAATTTTATTTAGGAATGCAACATATAGTCATAGTATCTCAGACAGTGCAGCAAAGTATAAAGACAAATACAAGACATTCAGGAAACAACCGGTTGGCTTCTGTCTTCTGGACACCACGGATCTCTCACTGTTAACAGACTAGGTCTGCTCCAGCACTGGCAAGTTCCAACCCAAGTCTGTGGCCACCTCTGGCACTCGTGGCCATTTCAGTAGGCATTTTGTGGATGAACATTTGATGCCGTGTTTCATCTCCATTGTTCTTTTGAAAATGTGACAGGGATTGTGCTGAGGACACAAAAGGGGCCAAGAAACACAGTCCCTGCCCATAGGGGCTCACATTCAATAGTGAGGCAGAGACGTTAACAGTTGGCACAAGACATGCACACGCTCTATGTCGTTTTGTAGCCTCAGGACTGCCACCGGACCCAGGTCTGGGGCAGCTGAGAGGGCTTCCTGGAGGTGAGGCCCAAGAGAAGGACAACTGGAGGATGGGGTGGCGTGTCAGCCAGGCAAGGTAAAGACCTCCTGGTGCAAGTCTGACTCTTTTCTCAATATTACATTTAAGTCCCTCATCTGACTGTCCTTTCTCCTTTGAAATTCTACATCCCGCGGTTGGTCCTATTCACAAGCCCCTTTCTCGCACTGGCGGTCAGTCTCCACAGGCTCACGCCTTACACCAGGACACCGTCTCCTCGAGGATGGACTCTTCACGGCACCTACGACTATATTTTGGGCAGAGTGGCTGCTCGGCAGACCCTGGCTGGGAGACAGATGGTTTTGGGGAAACGTCTCCAGCACTCTCTACTGGCACTTGGCCGGAGCAAGAAGGATGGGTGGGTGGTGGTTGTGAAAGGGGTCTGAGATACACAAAAGATATGCAAAGAAACCACACCCACAATGCTGCTGCCCAGACTAGAGCACTTATAATACTTCCGTTTTCACTAAAGTAAAGCAAACCACAGAACTGTTCTCAACGGCAGGGTCACATGAAAGAAAGGAACAAACAGGTATTCACTGCAACCAAACGCTAGACAATAACTGCGTGCCCCCGCTGCCCCCCAACGCCCTTGGAGCGCACAGGCCCCGAAGACGGCTGGCACGTCAGTCGAATGTGATCCGGAAACTGCGTTCCTGCTCCTTGCGACGCCCCTCGCACACCTTGGTCACCTCCTCCACCTTCCTCTGCAGCAGGGCCGAGTTCTGGTCGACCCACTGCAGCGAGTCCATGTGTGCGTTGAGGATCTTGCAGATCTGCTGCAGCGGGTCGCTGGTGTCAGCCGGTCCCCCGGACGTGTTCAGGTGCTCGATGATGTCCTTGAGGTCCTGGGCCATGCGCTTCAGCTGGGCGTCGATGTTCTCCGCCAGCTTGTAGGTCCTCTCGCGCTCCTCGTCGGCGTGCTGCAGGTACACGGTGCCGCTCTGCTCCTTGACCGACTCCTCCAGAGGGCTCAGCAGGTCTTCCAGCTCCTTCTGCTGAGACAGGATGAAGTCGAGCTCTTGGTCCAGCCTCTTCTGGTCCAGCTTCACTTTCTCCACCTCACGGTGCAGGGTGGTGATCTTCTCCCCATTCTCGATCAGTGTGCGATCCCAGGCGTTGACCTGGGTGGCCTGCTGCAGGAAGTGCCGCTCCTGGTCCTCCAGCTCCAGACTCCACTTGTTGATCAGACTCTCCAGCTGGGCGTAGGTCATCACAGGGCTGGTGGACGCCCCAGTGCCGGTGCCAGGCCCCGGCGGTGCAGCCACGGCAGCTGGTGCGTTGCTGGCGATCCCAGCTGGTGCCAGTGGCTTCAGATTCAAGGCGAAGCCAGTGGTGGTGGTGGTGGTGGTTGTGGTGGTGGTGGCAGCAGTGGTGGCGGCGGGGGTGGTGGATGCTGTTGTGGAGGCGGTAGAAGTTGCTCCAGGGGCCTTTAAGCTGAAGCCCAGCGTTCCGGCCCCGGGAGTTCCGGCCGTGGTTGAAGGGGGACAAAGGGAAAGCCCCGTGGAGACAGATGAGGTCGGAGCGGTGGCTAGCGAGGCGAACAGCGTGGGGCCAGCACTGGTGGTGGCAGCAGCGGGGGCAGGAGCGGCCGGCTGTGTGGCTCCTGCTCCACTGGCAGCCGGAGGGGCGGCCGTGAAGGGCAAGCCGGCAAGCGCCGTGGGCTGGGCCGAAGTCCCCAAGGAGCCGATACTGAAACCTGAGGTCCCGGTCTGGGATGTGCTTCCCCCTGTGAAGGAGAATCCCCCCGGTGTGGTGGACGGAGCAGCAGAGGTGGTGGTGGAGCCAAACACGAAGCCGGTGGGTGCTGTGCTCTGGCTAGAGGTGACAGTGCTCGAGATGGCATTGGTGAGGGTGCTGCTGCCGAGCCCAAAGCCGCCAGTGTGTGCCGTGGCTGGGGTGGCCGTTGCACTGCTCAAGTTGAGCTTCGGCGCGCTGATTCCTAAGGAGAATCCAGTTCCTCCCGTAGCAGGAGTTGTGGTTCCAAAGCTGAATCCTGGGGTCTGTGTCGTTGGAGCTTGGGTCGTGAGTGAGAACAGGCCAGTAGAAGGGGTACTTGCTGCCGGCTGGGAGGGAGTCCCAAAATTAAACCCACCAGTGCCAGATGTAGAGAAAGAAAACCCGGTAGCAGGTGTGGTTGTCGCCGTCTTTGCAGCGCCAAATGTGAACCCGCCTGTGGGGGCCCCAGTGCCTCCAAAATTAAACCCGCTCATGGCTCCAGATTCTGGTGGCGGCAGCTACGCTGGTTCCCAAAGTAAATCCGTCGGTCTGCAACCTTGGGAAGATTTTTAAAGCAGAGTAAGTCACATGATCAAATGGCAGTTTGGGAAAGGCAACCTCGATGGCCAAGGTGGAGCCGTTTGGAGGGTGGCGGGACTGGTCATGAGAACATGTGACCGCCACCCAGCTCCCTGCTGTAACCTAGCCAGGCCCTGTTAAGCTAGAGAGGAAAAAGCTCTGGAAGCCCTGGGGGTCACATACTAGGAACCAGATGTGCTTAAGACAGGCACAGCCACATTCAGCACCAGCAGGAGTATTTGCTGCCCTAGAGGAGAGGGCCAAAGAGCACCTGAGGAGGTTAGATCAAGGCACTTTTGGAGAGTGGGACTAGAAGCACAAAACACCACCTTCAGGGGCGCCTGGGCGCCTCAGTGGGTTAAAGCCTCTGCCTTCAGCTCAGGTCATGATCCTGGGGTCTGGGATTGAGCCCTGCATCAGGCTCCCTGCTGAGCAGAGAGCCTGCGTCCCTTCCTCTTTCTCTCTCTTCCTACTTGTGATTTCTGTCTATCAAATAAATAAAATTTAAAAAAAAAAAAAAAAAGAAAAAGAAAAGAAACCAAACCAAAACAAAAAACCCCCACCACCTTCAGGACCTGCTCCCCAGGATTCCCTGCTGAATGCAAGTGGGAGGTGGTGGACTGATCGGAGTACCACCCTGAGCGTCTTTCTGGACCTCAGAGAGAGGCCCCAGAAAGCAGGGCTCTATGGCAGGGCATTAGCCCCCTTCAGTGCATACCGCTGACCACTTAGGAGGATGGAGGCCTGCTGGAGCGTCCCCCTGCCTTCCTTCTAAGTCAGCTAACTTAGAATTCCCCTGAGATTTTTCTCCAGGGACTCAGGAGGTGGCCTCCTTCACCTACAGGTGCAGGGCACAGGGAATGTGCATGTGGGGCACCCCCCATCCTCCCAGCCATCTGCAGCTGAGCTACACAGAGTGGGGAGGAAGAGGGAAAGTGATCGTGGACCCAGAGGATTCACACATGCTCACAGGGCCCTCCGCTGGCTCTGGTGAGGGAAGAGAAGGGAGTCCAGAAGGGCCCGTGAACACCTGGCTGTTAAGTTCTCAGACACCTGGGGGTTGTGGCTGACCTCAAATTTAACACGAATTCATGGTTGGCTGCCACTGCTCAGTGGGTTCCTAGGCCGCATGACGAGAAATGCCAATTCCAGTGAAGACACCAAGGTGATTCCCAGGCAGCTTGCTGTGCCCAGTATGCTCTCCTTAGCCACCAGACCCTCAGCTAACTTCACAACAGTCCTACAGGGAGGTTGTGATGACGGTCCCTATGCACAGACGGGGAAAAGAGAAGCTCAGACGGACTTAACTTGTCAATTCTTACCCCACGGTGGGCCCTGAACCTGGCCATGGGCTGTAAACCCCTCTTTATTTATACTCCATCAAAATGGTCCACCTGGTCACAGGGCACGCAGCCCTGCCCTGGCTCAGGGCCGCCATGCTGTACCCCAGCCTCCATCCCCTACCCAGCACAGCTTATTTTCCCTTCGTCTAAAACAGCTCAGGCAGTTGAGCAGCAAGACTGTTCCCTGTTCTCAGGCACAAAGTTGGTTCTCCAGACATAAAGGAAAGACTAGGTTTGAACTCTGCTTCTGCTACAAGTCGTGGGTCCTGGGAAAGTTACTCCTGAGCCTCTCTACACCTATTTCCCCAATTCTAACAAGAAGGATGAGCCCCTTCCACTGGGAAGGATAAACAAGGTCATGACGGAGAAGCCAAGTGCCTGGCCCAGGGAAGCCATCCTATTTCCTGAAGTCCTGTTTCCTCCTCCCTCTCTCTTCTGGGCCAGTTTTACTTCTTCAGGTGTCCTCAGGAATCCTCTTGTGCCCTGGGCCAGAGGAACCCTGCTGTGGCTGCCCCTCTCCAACTTCTACGGCACCCTCTGCCTTCCTGGCAGACCCCAATATTTCCTTTTTCTCCAAAGACCCATGCTTCTAGGGAGATGACCTCAGTGCGGTCCGCTCTGCCCCTGGGGCCACCTGCTTTAAGCCAGATCTCATCTGGCTGCCCATCAGCACCTCCAGGGTGGGTGTTTGGAAGGTACACTGCTGCCAGACAGATGGGGGCAGTCGCTTTGTCAGGGGAGACGAGGGTGGCGTGTGGCAGGGCCCTAGACTGTGGCATTTTTATAAAGCTCTTCTGGGGCTCCTGGGAAAGGTCCCTTCATTCACACTACAGCAATGTCTGAGCCCCCGGGCCACTGGGACCCCACAGTGCCCTGCGCCAGACCCCTTCTTGCGGGGAGCGCACACCTCCTCACTTGAGTACCACGGCAAGCCACATCTGCTGTTACTGGCAGTTTAAGGCATCTGAACAGCTACGCCTACATGTCTCCGTTCTCAAGACCTCAGCCCGAGAGAGCTTCTATTAATAAGTTGCAGCTAAATTTTTCCACAAGAGCATTTATAAAAAGCTCTCTGTAACTATTAAAAAACTACAAGAAAAACAAGAGTCTGGGGGGGCTTTTCCAGTTTAATGGCTCACCATTTATTAAACGCCTCTTTGGTTTCGGATACTACACATGCTAGGGATCTACTAACAGGGGCAAACACTACTGGTTCAGCCCTGTGCTATGCGCTTTAAATATATTATAGCTCACTTACTCCAAAAGCAGGTCCATTTCATAAACTGGGAGAGTGAGAGGCCCACAGAGGTCACCTAAGCCATGGCCCTTGCCCGAGGTAGTTAGAGACATGGGAAATGTGAACTTGAGTACCAGGGCTCTAGGTAGGGACAGCGGAGGATGGGGGTGGGGAGGCGTCAATAAGGGAGCATTTTCCTGAGCTGAGCGTGGAAGGATTCGAGGTCAGGATTAGTCAGGTGGATGGGAGGAAGGGCCTGGGTGAGGCAGAAAGGTTGACACAGGTGTGTCTCTGGGATGCTAAGTGACTTGGTGTGGCTAGAGGGACTGTGTGTGTGTACTTGCAGTAAAGGGTTCACTCAGAAGGCCTGGGTTATCCAAACCCTACACATCAAAGAAAAAACTGGCCCTTTTCTGGTTCCTGTAAGATAACCTGCGAGCCCTGCCAACTTGACCTCTGCAGGGGCCAGAGACTAAGTAATGAGTCAGTCACAAAGACACTCCAGCCTATATGACTGACCCCCAGTAAAAACCCTGGATGCCAAAGCACAGGTGAGCTTCCTTGGAGGGCAGTACTCCACGTGTGCTGTCACACGGTGCTGCCGGGAGAATTAAGTGCTGCTGTATGACTACATGGGGAGAGGCCACTGGAAGCTCACCCCTGCTCTCTCCTAGACTCTGTCTGGTGCACCCTTCACCCGTGCTGATTGATTCTTTCCCCTTTTGTTGAAACCATGAATCTAACAGCTTTGCTGAGCTCTGTGAGTCTTTCTAGAGAATCACCGAACCTAAGGGTGGGCTTGGGGACTCCCGAGCACATCGTGTGTATAGTGCTGTGTGATGTGGCGGGAGCTGCTGGTTGGGAAAGGACATGTTGATGGCTCAGACTTCATTTGGCGTGAGTCATGGAGGGACTTTAGAGGTGGGGAGACTAACAAGGCCAGACACATGTGCGGGAAACAGACTGGAAGGGAAGAAACTAGAGGATCAGGTAGCTAGGAGGAGGGTGCAGTGGTGGTCTAAGCCAAGAGCCTGAGCGAGGGGCCAGGACTCTGGGGACAGAGAAGAGAAAACCTCAATCTGGGGAATGTGTGAGTCTGTGCAAAAATGGAATGAAGTGTTGGTTCTGCAGGGGCTGACTCAAGTGAACAAAGCCATCAACCAAGACCAGGACTTTGGGAGTTTCTCACACAAATGTGTCTTAACAGATACACATTATTCTGAGCTTCGAAACAGGCTTTCCACTTTACTGAAGGGGCAAGCTTTCCACAGGAGCAGCTGACAGTGCTTGGGTCAGGTGCTTAAGCCTGTCAACCAAGACCAGGACTTTGAGAGTTTCTCACACAAATGTGTCTTAACAGATACACATTATTCTGAGCTTCGAAACAGGCTTTCCACTTTACTGAAGGGGCAAGCTTTCCACAGGAGCAGCTGACAGTGCTTGGGTCAGGTGCTTAAGCCTGGGAGGCCACAGACGTGGCATCTGTAGCTGGGCCTGGAGTGAGGAGGGTCTGCCTCAAAGTCACCGAGTTACTGACAAGAGACGCCTACCCCACTCTGTCCCTGTTTGTCAAGCCACATCTGCCTGCCCTCATAGCCCAGGGTAGTCGTAGATTCTGAACAACAGATTCGTCCTGTCCCCTGGCTTTGAGGACCACGGTTCTCTGCCATCACCTCCAACTTCACTCAGGTCCACTAACCTGACCTCTCCAGTTCTTTGCTACTCCAAATTCCATCTTTATCTAATTTATTTCCTTAGCCCTATTCTGCATACAGTTACAACAACATAGACAAAACAAACTCTCTGTAGTGCAACATTCACTCATGCAACAAACACATCTGAGAACCTATGCATGGGCCCTGTTCCAGACCCTCGGAATATGGCTGTGATGGGGAGAGTGAGTCCCTGCTCTCATGGAGCTTCTCCTCCAGCAGAAGAGACAGACAGGAGAACAACGAACTTCATAAAGGAATCCTATGTCACGCTTTAATAGGCTAAGCATTATGAAGGAAGAAAAAGTGGGGCAGGAAAAGGGGAAGAGGGCAGTGGCATGGGGGTAAAGGGGTTGACTGAGTCATACTGAGGAAAGAGCTAGAACAAAGGCCAGGAGCAGGGGGGTGTGGCCATGACAACAGGAGGCCAGTGTTGTTAAGGGGCAGGGGCCACACTGTTCCCAAGCCCAGGGACTGATTCTCACTCCCTACCCCAGCCCATTTCCTGTATCTGGAGCAGGGGTGTTTGGGAATTAATATGAGGGGACCTCGGCCTTGGACCAAAGGAATGGAATGATTGAGAAGGCAATGAGGGTCTTTAAAAGTGGAAGGTGGAGACAGAAGATGTGACCATGAAAGAACATTCTGAGAGATACTATGTCGCTGGCTCTGAAGACGGGAAGAAGGGGTTTCAAGCCAAGGAATGCAGGGTGTCTCTAGAAGATGGAAAAGGTAAAACATGGATTTTCCCTCAGAGATTCCAGAAGGAAAGAGGTCCTGTTGACCCATTTCTAACTTTCTGAACTGTAAGAGAATAAATGAGTGCTGTTTTAAGCCACTACATCTGTGATCATTTGTTATGACAACCGGAAGTTGACAAAGGAATGGGGAAGAAAGAACAGGATGGACTCAATCTAGACAAATGGATGGGAAACACATCCTGGAGTTGGGGCCAAGGAGAGGCTGGAGAAGAGAAGTGATAGGGCCAAGGTGCACGGTCTGTCTCTGTGCAACAGGGCCAAGGGAAGAGGATACAGCAGTCACTAGGGCCTGGCAGCTGGGGAGCAGGTGGGAAAAGAACAGAGAGCTGTGATTCTGAGAATCTGGACATCCCCTGCTGCTGGGGTGACCGAATCAGGGGAGTGGATGTGTGCAAAACCCAGCAACAACAGGCCACCTATGTCCTATAACAGAGGGAGGGAAAAGGTGGCCTGGAAACATGAGAAGGGCTGACGATGGTGACAGTGTCAGCCCACAGGGCAGGAATTTTCTGCTTTTGTTCACTATTGTTATGCCCAGCACCTAGAGCAGTGCCTGGCATGCAGCAGGCACTCCATAAATAACTGCGAGGGACCGACAATCTGACAACTAAGAACTATCATTTACAGAACACAACCTATGTAATGGTCCTGGGCCAAGAATACTAGGTAGGAGCACAATGAATCCTTCCTGGATGGGAAACAGGTGATGTAACTTCTTCAAAGTCACAGAGCAGCAAACACTAGTCCCAGGATGGGAAACCAGATCTTTCTGGGGCTAAGTGCTGAAGTTCTGCCTGGAACAGGAAGGAGATGTCAGAATTAAGTCTTAAAGGATGAACGGGGCTTTCTGGACAGACAGGTCACTGAGAGAGTAAGATACACAGGCCAACTTCTGTACACTTTGTGGCTGAAGCAGCAGGCTTTGGGAGGAGGGGTTGGGGGCCAGGTCACAGAGGTAGATTGCTAGGCTAGTCCATCCAGTGGAGACAAAGCTGTAACATGGTTTCCCTTCCTGATCCCATAGCTGTCTTTCATCTTCACACCTCACCTGTAGTGACCCTGGGGCGCCTGGGTGGCTCAGTGGCTCAGGTCATGACCTCAGGATCCTAGGATGGAGCCCCCATCAGGCTCTCTGCTCAGTAGGGAGCCTGCTTCCCCACCCCCCCTCACCGCCCACCTAGTTCTCTGCCTACTTGTGATCTCTCTGTCAAATAAATAAGATCTTAAAAAAAAAAAGAAAAAAGAAAATGTAGTGACCCTTCCACACTAGGATCCTCCACTGGGGATGGAAACAGCTGCTGTCCCCTTCCTCTACACCAGTTCAACTCCACTTCATTTGGGGCAGCAGCGAGTATAGCCAAAGAGCTCTATTTTCAGGGCTTCTCGATGGGGCTTGGGATTATAAATCCTGGGTTTTCTAGTCCACTGATGGACTGGGATGGGGACTGCTGACAGTAGCCCTGTAGCTGTCATTAGAAGTCCAGACTGTGGATTTCTGTGTGCTCTGAGGAAAAGGGTCTTGTTTGTCCTTTTCTGTCAGTCACTTGGCAAGACTCCACAGCCTGCTGGCCAGAGACCCTGCTTCTTCACTCCTAATCCTGGGATCTTAGGTTCTAAATTCATCCCCATGCCTGTTTTATCACATGAAAAACAACGATTACAGCTCACAGATCTGCAATGGACACTTAGCACGCTGCACTCTTGGCCCAGGAAAAGCTGACCTCTTATTAATGCAAGTTCTGGCAGCAACTAGAGCAGATGCTCCTGACATTTCAGCCCCATGGCCACCTGGTGGCGCTGCCAACAATGCTGAGGCCAGGGAGCAAAGGAGCTATCACTGAGGGAGCCACCTCTGCAAAATAAGCAATTTAGTGGGGCGCCTGTTGACTGAGTTGGTACAGCGTGGGGCTCTTGATCCTGGGGTTGTAAATTCGAGTTGGGTGGAGAGAGCACTTAAAACATAAAATTTTAAAAAATAAATAAATAGGGATGCCTGAGTGGCTCAGCTGGTTAAGCCTCTGCCTTTGGCTCAGGTCATGATCTCAGGGTCCTGGGATCCAGCCCCACATCCGCTTGGGAGGGGGTGTGTCTCTGCTCAGCAGGGAGCCTGCTTCCCCCTCCCTGCTTGTGATCTTCTCTGTCAAATAAATAAAACACTTAAAAATAAATAAAATCTTAAAAAAATAATAAATTAGCAATTAAGACTTGGAGGACATGTGATGACAGACTCAGAGAGACCAGAGTAGGAGAGAAACTAGGGAGCACAGGAGATGGCAGCAGGAGAGAAAAGGCTGAAAACCAGAGGCTGGGATGCCTGGGTGGCTCAGCTGGTTAAGCAGCTGCCTTCGGCTCAAGTCATGATCCCAGCATCCTGGGATCGAGTCCCACATCGGGCTCCTTGCTGGGCTGGGAGCCTGCTTCTCCCTCTGCCTCTGCCTGCCATTCTGTCTGCCTGTGCTCGCTCTCTCTCCCTCTCTCTCTCTCTGATAAATAAATAAAAAAAAAATCTTAAAAAAAAAAAGAAAATCGTAGGCTGAAGGGACTTTGCCTTTGGCTCCCATTTGGCCCAGCCAGGGAAATCTGATTCCCCGCGGGAGCTCAAACACCTGCTGGTACCTTTGCCACTGTGCTAGGGGGGAACTCCCTGTCCACTCTGCTGTCCCCCGTTGTCCATCCCTTCCCCCTCCCCACCGCAATCATCTCTCTTCTCTGGGTTGTCTCACCAACATGTAAAACAGAGGTCACTGGCCACTCACCCACCCCCAGTCCGTGCAAGCTGCTGCTGAAACATCTCTCTCTCTTTTTTTTTTTAAAGATTTTTATTTATTTATTTGACAGAGAGAAATCACAAGCAGACAGAGAGGCAGGCAGAGAGAGAGAGAGGGAAGCAGGCTCCCCGCCCAGCAGAGAGCCCGATGCGGGACTTGATCCCAGGACCCTGAGATCATGACCTGAGCCGAAGGCAGCGGCTTAACCCACTGAGCCACCCAGGCGCCCCCTGAAACATCTCTTGAATTAGTTCTCCTTTCTCCCTCTAGTCAAAGATAAACTCTCTAACCCTCAGGAACAGGAGAGCTGAGAGAGCGCCAGCCCTCAGGAATGGAAATCAACTAATAGCAGCAAGCTGCTTGCTAGCCAGACCACAGCCAAGGCAGTCTACAGTTACAGGCAGGGAAGGAACAGCAGCGTGCTAGGTGGGCTCCAGAGCAGGGAGGGGTCGGCGTAGCCAGACTAGAGTGTAGCATGAAGCCGCAGGAGGTATCTATGTGAAAGGATCTCGTTTGTTTTGAAGGCCTTCCCCAGGCGGCTGGGGAGGAGCTGGTGGTGTTCTGGGCCACTCTGTCAGGCTCTCACACAACCACCATGCCTGGTGGGCATGGGCAACCGTGGTTGCCGGGAACAGAGCCTTCCCGAGAAAGGCAGGAGGCTTTTGTAAGCCAAACTGGCAGTAGGGAAACCTCGGTGCTCCCGGCAGTGTGAAGGCTTCTCTGCCACAGGGCATGGTATCCCCAGCAGTGAAGGCAGGACTGACTCCCTCTCCCAGTTTTCAAAAGCCCTCTCATCCCCTTAGGCCACTTGGGATTCTGGTCCCAATTTCCTAAACCTGTTCCTCCCTGAGGACCCCCACATTCGAGGTCCTTCAATCTCCCAGGTATAATGAACTTGTGTTAAATATTTGACCTGTGAAGAGAGGACACAAAAGAGGCATGTTCTGTCCATCTGTGCCTCTGCTCTTCGGGGGGAGGAGCTGTGGAAAGCCTCACAGCCTGTTTCACTGCTGCTTGTCTTTTCCCCCAGGTCGTGTTCCATGATCAGATTCTTCAACGCCCCTGCACGCTGATTGCTGAGGCAGCTTTGTCACACGTGTTCCATTTCTCAACCTATCCAATAATGTGGTGCTGGCTATTTTATTTTCATTTTAAAGATTCATCTACTTTAAAGAGACAGAGAGCACACATTAGTAGGAGAAGGAGTGGGTGGGGGGGTAGGGAGTAAGTGAGAGAGAGAAGCAAGAGAAGCTGACTCCCTATTGAGCATGGGGCTCCCCCGGTGGTGGCTATTTAATTTAATTAATTAATTAATTAATTTTTAAAGATTTTATTTATTTGACCTAGAGATCACAAGTAGGCAGAGAGGCAGGCAGAGAGAGATGGAGAAAGCAGGCTCCCCACTGAGCAGAGAGCCTGATGTGGGGCTTGATCCCAGGACCCTGAGATCATGACCTGAGCCAAGGGCAGAGGCTTAACCCACTGAGCCACCCAGGCGCCCGGTGGTGGCTATTTTAACAGTAAAAAAAAAAAAAGGTGAAATTTACATTTTTGGTGAACAGATTGTTTGTTCATGTGGTTTTACGTTCCAAAGGGAATACTGTGGTCTCTGTCCTCCACCATCCCCACAGCCACCAGCTCTCTTTCCCAGAGACAAGCAGTTAGGTTTCCTGTGCCTCTTTCCAGATTTTTTTTTTTAAATTCATTTAAGCAAATGCAATGAGCACTCTACCCCTCTGTACACGAGAAGGTCACCTGTCAGACCCACTGTCCATTTTCACTTACTCTATCTTCAGACTCATTTATGCAGGCTTGTCATCCTCATGGGACGGAGGACAGCCAGTCTAGCAGAGGCACCCACAACATGCCTTGGCTGCTCTCTCCTATGGTTGCTTTGAGCTGGTACCCAAATGCTTCTTGGATTAATAGGTTCCCAGCCTTCTCTTCCCTTTCTTCCTTTCCCTGAAAAAACTAGTTTTACCCCAAGTCACTTCCCAGCTAATTAGCAATTACATTCTTTACTCCAAGGCCTGAATTATACCCAAAGGAGCTCAGGTGGTGGGAAAAACAGTTCCCCCACAGGGAAAACAAATCAGGTTAAGACCTACGTGGAAAAGAAGTCAGGAAACAAAAGAATCGATTTTAAGGAGGATTCTAGAATGACGACTCAATATAAAATAACGGGAGTGGAAGAGATCTGAGGAATTCTCTGGTGCTGGGCCCCCTACCTATTTTGCCAAGAACTGTTTTCTCTTCTAGTGAAAGATTTTTTTCTCTAACTGCATTTAAAAAAAAAAAAGATTTTTATTTATTTATTTGACAGAGAGAAAGATCACAAGTAGTCAGAGAGGCCAGCAGAGAGAGAGGGGGAAGCAGGCTCCCCACTGAGCAGGGAGCCCAACTCAGGGCTTGATCCCTGGACCCTGGAATCGTGACTTGAGCCGAAGGCAGAGGCTTAACCCACGGAGCCAGTCAGGCATCCCTCTCTAACTGCATTTTTAACCTTTAAATTTTAGCTGCACAATTAATACATAAGTCCTTTCTTTAAAAAAATGTCTTGCACATCACCATCAAAGCTAAGATTCTCTTGATCACTATTTTCCACCCTGGTTCCCACACCTGCGAGGTAACTGCTGTTAAAAGCTGCCCTGTATTTTTGATCTATGTATTTGTATGTGCATTCATAGCCTGAGGAGATGAAATGATTCTAATCTTTCTTTTCTCCAACCATACTCCAACAAGCATGCTTCTTCACACCTTCTTTGGCACAGGCACTTTTCCAGGGCAGATCCTCAGGAGAGTTGCTGGCTATGGATACTTGCATTTTGGTTTTTCTAGGGGCAACCAAATTGCCCTCTAACTTGCCTCTAACCATTTTTATCCTAACTGGCAGTTCCTGCAGAGAATCATTTCCCTACAAGCTGCCAGCACCTGAAATTAGGAAATTCTATCAATCTGATGTACCAACTACATTTATTAAAAAATGATAAAGCGCGGGACGCCTGGGTGGCTCAGTTGGTTAAGCAGCTGCCTTCGGCTCAGGTCATGGTCCCGGGGTCCTGGGATCGAGTCCCACATCGGGCTCCTTGCTCAGCAGGGAGCCTGCTTCCTCCTCTGCCTCTGCCTGCCATTCTGTCTGCCTGTGCTCGGTCTCTCTCCCTCTCTCTCTCTGATAAATAAATAAAATCTTTAAAAAAAAAAATGATAAAGCGCCAACCATTCAGCACTCATTGTATGCCAGCATGGTTGGGTAATTCACAGATATCTTCATTCATTCAGTCAGCACACATCCACTAAGACTGAGAACAGGACAGGCCCTGTGTAGGCAAACAAAGACAGTATGTCATGGTCACTACCTTCATGAAACTTAGAGTGATAAATATAAAGAAAAAGTTACCAGAATTGAAAAGAAGCACTGAAACAAAAACTCACACACAAATATACAGAGGCATTATTCCCTATAGCCAAAGTGCACCCTCGCTGGCAGCCACTCTTTCCCTCCAGCATTCCACTGCAGCCCCACTTGTTCTTGACTGCCTAAGTATTCCTGCCTTGGGGCCTTTGTACCTGTCGGTCCCTCCTTCTGGAACACTCCTCACAAGTGTCCCCATGGTCACCCTTTACTTTCTTAGTCTTTGCTAAAACTACTCAGTGAGGCCTTTCCTGACTATCCTTAGGACTTAGCACCATCTGAAATAGTAATACACTGAACTTATGGATTTCAATTGTTGTGTCTCTCCATCCGAATGTCAGCTACATGACGGGCAGCAGTTTTGTCTGTGGTTTCCACTGTGGTATCCCCAATGTCATTAACAGCTGCTGGCCATCACAGGCACTCAGCAAATGCTTGTCAATGGAATAAAGAGATCCACGAGCTGCTTTATGCCAGGTGCTTATACAGACTCCTTCAGTCCTAACCCCTCCAACTGCAAGGAAGGTACCACCCGTATTTCCCTTTTAGGGTTAAGTAACTTGTCCAATGTCAACATAAATGTCAAAGTGAGGATGATTAAGGTAAGGTCTTCTGTCCTCAACTAATTCAGAATTTACTAAGAGTAACAAAGAGATAAATGATAGGATGACACTGTGAAAGAGCTCTCGTAGAACCTACTGGAAGCCTAGAGGACACAGTGAGTACCTTCACCTGGGGAATGGGTTAAGGGGAGGGTCAGGGAAACACTCCTTGAGGAGGAAGGGCTATTTAAGCTTGGTTTTGAGGGATATAAAGGGGTTAGGGTAGGAAGGAGTTAGGTCAACACCTCATTCCAGGCAAAAGCTTAGGCTTTTTTAGGCAAGGGCTGTTGCCTTGTGGAATGGTGTTGAATACATGTGTTAAAACTGCAAGATGTTGGGACGCCTGGGTGGCGCAGTTGGTTGGACGACTGCCTTCGGCTCAGGGCGTGATCCTGGAGTCCCGGGATTGAGTCCCACATCGGGCTCCCAGCTCCATGGGGAGTCTGCTTCGCTCTCTGACCTTCTCCTCGCTCATGCTCTCTCTCACTGTCTCTCTCTCTCAAATAAATAAATAAAATCTTAAAAAAAAAAAAAAAAAAAACTGCAAGATGCTGGGGGCCAGAGTGGCTCAGTGGGTTAAGCCTCTGCCTTCGGCTCAGGTCATGATCCCAGCGCCCTGGGACTGGGCCCCACATTGGGCTCCCTGCTCTGCAGGAAGCCTGCTTCTCCCTCTCCCACTCCCCCTGCTTGTATTCCTCTCTCGCTGTATCTCTCTCTCTGCCAAATAAATAAATAAAATCTTAAAAAAATAAAAAAGAAAAAAAAAATAGCCCACAAGATGCCAGGGGTGCCTGGGTGGCTCCATTGATTAAGTGTCCAACTCTTAATTTCAGCTCAGTCATCATATCAAGGTTGTGAGTTGGAGCCTGCAACAGACTGAATGTGGAACCTGCTTAAGATTCTCTCTCTCAGGGCGTCTGGGTGGCTCAGGTCATGATCTCAGGGTCCTGGGTTCAAGCCTTGCATCATCAGGCTCTCTGCTCAGCAGGGAGCCTCCTCCCCACACCCCCCCCCACCTGCCTCTCTGCCTACTTGTAATCTCTGTCAAATAAATAAATAATATCCTTAAAAAAAAATTCTCTCTCCTTCTGTCCACTGCTCTCCAAAAACAAACAAACAAACAAACAAAACCACCTCCCCCCCAAAACTCATACCACCAGAGCCAAAGATGATACACAAATGACCAATAAACATAGGAAAATATGTTCATCATCACTGGCCATCTGGGAATGCAAATCACAACCACAATGAGATACCAGGTCACATCCACCAGGATGGCAATAAAGATGGACAAGTGTTGGTGAGGATGTAGAGAAATCAGAACCTTCACTCTGCTTATGGAAATGGAAAATGGTACAGCCATTGTGGAATTCCTCAAAAGGTTAAACTTTGAGTTACCTTATAACCTAGCAATCCCAGTCCTTGGTATCTTCCAAGAGAAATGAAAACATATGTCCATCCCAAACTCGTACATGCATATTTGTAACAAAGAGGATCAACAAGCCAAATGTCCATCAACTTATGAATCGATAAAATGTGGTATATCCATGAAATGGAGTTATCACTCAGCTTTTATTTTTTTTTTTTAAAGATTTTATTTATTTATTTGACAGAGAGAGATCACAAGCAGGCAGAGAGGCAGGCAGAGAGAGAGGAGGAAGCAGGCTCCCTGCTGAGCAGAGAGCCCGATGGGGGCCTCGATCCCAGGACCCTGAGATCATGACCTGAGCCAAAGGCAGCGGCTTAACCCACTGAGCCACCCAGGCGCCCTATCACTCAGCTTTTAAAGGTAATGAAGTATTGGGGCACCTGGGTGGCTCAGTCAGTTAAGTGTCCACCAACTCTTGATTTTGGCTCAGGTCATGATCTCAGGGTTGTGGGATCAAGTCCCACATGAGGCTCTACACTGGGCTTGGAGCCTGCTTAAGATTCTATCTCTCAGGGAACCTGGGTGGCTCAGTTGGTTAGGCATCTGCCTTTAGCTCAGGTCATGATCTCAGGGTCCTGGGATTGAGCTCTAAGTAGGTTCCCTGCTCAATGGGGAATCTGCTTCTCTCTCTGCCTCTGCCCTTCATTCTGCTCATGTGCTCTCTCAAATAAATAAAATCTTAAAAAAAAAAAAAGATTCTCTCCTTCTTAAAAAAAAAAAAAAAAGAAAAAGGAATGAAGTATTGACATATGTTACAAAATGGATGAAGCTTTCAAAGCCAGATAAAAGACCATTTACGATGTTATTACATTTATATGAAATGTCCAGAACAGGATAGGCAAAACTAGAGACAGAAAGCAAGTTAGTGGTTGCCTGGGATTGAGGGAAGGGAGGGAACAGGGAGTGACAGCTAACGGGTATGGGAAACGGGGTTTCTTTGGGGAATGATGAAAATGTTCCAAAAATTAGATTGTGGTAACGGCTGCACAACTCTGTGAATGTACTAAAAACCACTGAATTGTACACTTTAATAAATGGAGGTGTGTTATACAATACCTCAAAATAAAACTAATAAACAGACCAACCGGGCATGGGATGGCAGGAAGGGGTTGAGAGGGCAGAAGTGAGGTTACAGAGGTGAGCAGGGGCCAGGCTCAGTCCTAGAGGGCAGGGGCTAGGCAGAGAAGTTTCCAAAGATAGGATCATGCTTTCTTCTGGGGACAAGTGAAGCTGGCATGGGAAGGAGACTGGAGTTGAAATGCTCCTGTCAGCTGTAAGCCCATCAGGGGCTCCCCGAGAAATGCAGCTGGGCATGGGGGGTCAGACAGAGAGGGACCTAAGAGTATGTAAGGTGGGATTTTATAAAATTCTATTTTGTAGAATCACACTCATCTGTGCTCCCTTCCCAGCCTCACTCCCTGTAATCAACACTAGCACCTCAGGGGAGAGGCAGTGATGTCACTGGTGAGGAAGGAAAAGGTCCAGGCTGGGCTGTGGCAGAGACCGTTGCCATGAAGATGGTTTCTCTGGGGACCAGGTGAAAGCCACCAGAAGTTGGGGGTGGGGGAGAAGAGTGGCTTTGACTCTGAGAACCAGAAACCAATCACAGACCCAACCTGCCTCTAGGTATCACTTCCCATGCTAACACTTCTGGAGATTTATTATGTGCTGGGCTGTTTGCAATGCTTTACCTGCACTGGCTCCCAACTTTATGAGGTGGGAACTGTTCATGACCCAATTTTACAGACATACAAACTAAAGTCAAGAGAACTTCAGTAACTTACCCAAAGTCACACAGGTAGTCAGTACTGACCCACGCTGTCCGATTCCAGAGCTGAGCTAACTACTCACGAGCACCTCCAACATGACTTTTCCACCCCACCCCCATCACGTGCCATGTCTAATACTTCCTTCCCACTCTCTAAGGACAGCTTGGGCATGTCTGTCACCTTCCAGACCTGTGTTTCACTCTGAATCCAGTTCAGTGCTGTCCACCTTCTCCAGCTATAGGCGAGACTCCTGAAGCCTCAGAGTGAAGGGGGAGTGATCAGCTGCTCTTCCCTGTCCCTGCCTGTGCAATCTGTTCCCAGTCTGCGCAGGGGCAAGAGGGGAAGGGCATAGGGCTCTTGAACTGAAAGGAAGGCTCTGCTGGTGCTGACCCAATGCTCTCCAGGGGCAGTCCCCACGTGTGTGGGGGGCACCTGGGAAGCATGGGGGCCATTATGGCCCCCTGTCTCTGCCCCTCTCTCTCTTGCTCCCCTCAGCTCCCACCGCTACTGGCCATCCCAGGAGTACTGGCAGGGTTCAGGTCCTGCTTCCTTCCTCTGTGTTCAAGTCACCCAGTGGGAACTATACATGTGGCCCACCCCATGGCAGGGGGTTTCCACTTCTTTTCCCCCATTTGGAAGGATGAGCTGGTTTGCTTTGAGAAAGGGAAAGCAGCCCTGGCAGCCAGGTCCTGGCATGCTCCAGTCAAATACAGCAACTCCAGAGGATACCAACATCAGGCAGGGCCATTCTGACTGTAGTGGAGCAAGACCACTGTGGAATCATATTTCAACACAGACAAAAGCACAAACATTGTCCAAAGCATAAAAATGACCAACCTTCCCTTCCTGGCTCAGAGCTAACAGGTGATTCTCATATTAACCACAGCATTAGCTCTGCTCATTCCTCTCCAAAGTTACTGAACTTAACCCAACTGCTATTCTTAGAGAGGTTTTTTTTTTTTTTAAAAGATTTTATTTATTTATTTGATAGAGAGAGATCACAAGTAGATGGAGAGGCAGGCAGAGAGAGAGAGAGAGAGGGAAGCAGGCTCCCTGCTGAGCAGAGAGCCCGATGCGGGACTTGATCCCAGGACCCTGAGATCATGACCTGAGCCAAAGGCAGCGGCTTAACCCACTGAGCCACCCAGGCACCCCGCAACTGCCTTCTAAGTCCTCCTTAACACCCACTTCTTGAGATGCCCTTAGCGCCCCAACGGTGCGTAGCTCCTTAGCTGCAACAGCAAGAAACCCAAGTTGTTCAATTACATGTGTTCCTGGTGGCCTCTAGCTGGAGGCACAGCCGGTTGATAAGGGACACACAGGGTAGTAAGACAACAGCCCCTCTGTGTTAGGCACCCAACCCTCAAGGACAATTCCTGGGACCTGCTTCGCTACTTCCCCACAGACACAGCCCCTTTTTTTTTTCCCTTTTTTTAAAAGATTTTATTTAATTTGACAGAGATCACAAGTAGGCAGAGAGGCAGGCAGAGAGAGAGGAGAAAGCAGGCTCCCTACTGAGCAGTGAGCTGGATGCAGGGCTAGATCCCAGAACCCTGGGATCACGACATGAACCGAAGGCAGAGGCTTTAACCCACTCAGCCATCCAGGCACCCCAAGCCCTCTTGACTTTACAGGATGGGACTGGGTCTGAACAAGGCCCTACTCTTCTTCAAACTTGGATCAGTCCAGCAGGGAGAGGTGTGGTCCAAATTGTCAGCAACTCTGGAAGAAGGAGTACTTGGCTCATTTGGTTCTCTGCAAGGCAGAGAGGAATACAGATCTGAGGGTGAGGGGATATCACGGAACCAAAGGTCAGGGACGACCTGCAGTCTGAGAGTCTCTCCACACTCACGGTTTGTTAGGGTTTCTCTCAATTACTTGCCAACCTTTTAAAACTGTATCTTACAAAAAATGCTGGGTTTTCAACTTCTGTACAATCGGGAGCTCTGCACCGCCGGGCCAGTACTGCTACCCAGCAAGTTGGGCCACCCCTGAGCCACACCTATGCCTTCTGGGTGCCGGGAGCTTTGCAGGGCTCTCCCTGACACACGGCCTTTGGGTTTGCAGAGGTGGCTCACTCGCTGAGCCAGGAACAGTCCTATGTCTTTTCACGTATCATCCCTTTGGTCCTCATCTACTGCCCTCTGAGGGTTGTTACTGTACTCAATTTAGCGACGAGGCCACTGCAGCGTAGTATCCTGCCGGAGCTCACACAGCTGTAAGTGATGGCATCCTGAGCTCTGGGGCACTATGTGGTCAATCACCTTCAGTCTGCCTGGTCCTTTTCCTACAGCGAGTCCCGGTGGGCACCGACAGGGGCACCCTAGGACTGACCCTAGCTTTCATCTCCTAGATGAGAAAACAGGCTCCTAAAGGGAGGTATGGCAGGCTGGACACTGGCTCTCCAAGGAGATCCTCATCTCAGTCCCCAACCTATGTTAGACCTGCAGTCTTCAGAATGAAAAGGGAATAAATATCGTTGCTCTGAGCCACTAAATTTACAATGGTATGTTCCAGAAGCCACAGGAAACCTATACAGAAGATGGCTGAGGTGCTGGAGCTGGTGCAGCAGCGTGAGACCTACCTAGGTTGGAAGACCTGTGGCTGCCTCTGCCCAGTGCCACACGACGGGAGCAGGGAAGGGCTCTGAAGCTACTGGGCCATGTGGCAGATCGATGCTGTACAAGCCTGGCCTCTACACTGCCTTTCCCCCAGCTGGGATGGCCTTGGCCTTCCTGCCCTTGTTTGCTAGCACGTCCGCCTCCGCCTCCTGCCCCCACCCCACCACCACCTGCATGACCCAGGTACCTGCCCTAGTGCCTCTTCAGAAAGAATCTAGGTCCATCTGATGCAAACTCTGTCCCTTTTCCATCATGCCAGGCTGTCAGCTTGATTGGGAAACCAGTGAGTGGGGGCTGGTAAGGAGGGCCTCCACTAGCATAGGGGAGATGGGGATGAACAGGTCGGAATCAACAGATTTGGCAACTGTGAGCTGCAGCAAACCTGCGGTGAAGGTCTGGATGAGGTGGCCTCCCAGCGGGCTATCCCCGAGGCTGGGGGTCAGGGACTTCATAGATGTGAGGGAAAACAGGCTCTCCCTGGGGCTTGTAGGGCCCTGGAAGCTGTGCAGTATTGCAGAGGCCTGGGCTCTAACTAGCACTGTGATTGCGCACAACCCTCTTCAGCTCTTGGGACCCCAGTCTTGCCCCTTGCAAGACAAGCAGGTTTACTTCTGCAATCAGAGGCCCCTTCTCAGATATACAGGATCCTGCACAGGTGGCTGCTCTCCAGGCGCCCCCTGTCCCCATCTCTTCCCAATTCAGGGCTCTAGGGCTATGCTAACTATGAACTGTTGCCAGGTGAGCCAGGGCCCCCAGAGAATCCCCTCCACTCCCCCTCCCCATCAAAGAGTCTGGGTGATGCAACCTGCCTGCAATTTTTACCTCACTCCCCAAGCCTGGCTCCTCCGCACTGAAAAAGAGTCCCCAAGCCCCACCCATGCTCCCAGTTCAGGAGTTGAAGGAACTGGGGCACCTGAACCCAGGGACACTCTGCAAGCTGAGCGAGGCAGAGGCATCTGAGTCCTGGAAGTGCCATGGGTCTGGGTCAAGAGTAAGCACAGAAGGCTCAGGGTGCCAAGACCTGGGCTCAAAGGTAGCCACTGATGACCCACCACCCACAAATTAGGATACACCGGAAAAGGTGCTAATTGGCACCCAGTCAGTAGGAATCAGTCGAGCTGATACCAGGGCTGAGTTGGGGGAGATCCAACAGCTAGGGAGAGAAAAAGGTGCAAGGGGCTGGGAGGAGGACCAGTGTCCCTGCCCCAATGTCTCCTCAGTCAGCATAAGCGGCATGTAGCTGGCAATAGGATTCCCACATGAAGCAAGTTCATTTCCAGTTACTAAAAAATATTCTACCTGGCCACCCTCTCAAACACCCATAATCCCAGTCTCTTGAGACAAAACCAAATTGAGGGGTATTACACAGAATAACCAACCAGCACTCTTCAAAACTGCCAAGGTCATAAAAACCTAGCCAAGTCTGAGAAACCACTGCAGACACCAGAGGCGGCTAAGGAGACATGATGACTAAATGTGACATGGCATCCTGGAACAAAAAAACAGCATTAAGAACAACTAGTGAAATCAGAATAAAGCAAGCACTTTAAAAGCACACACCGATGTGGGGTCTTCAGTTGTGACCAATGTCCCACTGTAATCTAAGAGTCAACAATGGGGAAAACTGGATGAGGGGTATATGGGAACTCCCTGCACTATCTCTGTAACCTTTCTGTAAATATAAAATTATTCCAAAATAAAAACTCACTTAAAAAATACCTTGTTCACGTTTACATGCTAAAAGATCTTTTCAGAAGACCACCCAAGAAGCAAGCGCTGTTAACCACCATGTATATTGCTATGTTTCTATTAACTGAACTCCATACTTTATTCTGGTACTATTCGTGGAAACCGAGGCACAGGGAAGTGAGAGAAATTGCCAGCAACCTAATAAGTCGGGTAGAGTCAAGGTCTGAACCTAACAACCTGGTGCCAGAATCTGTGTTTAACCACTCCTATAGGTCAAGTCCCCAAATTCTGGCAGAGTGGACAGTAAGTGCTCTAAGTGAAAGGAGTCAGATCCCAAGAGGGACTTCCTGCATGGAACAGAAGCCTGCATATCTTCATTCCCAGAGAAATCTCAAGATAAGGGTTCCTCCATCTCTTCAGCCACATTGGATGTTAAGCTGAAGTCCTGGTGTCCTGCTGTGGACAGATACAAGATGGGAAATGAAGGGGTTTCTGAAGCAAAGACCCACACCCACTTGGGCTACAGGAAGGGCTAGAACACAGGGAAGGAACGGTCAGGAAGGCCCCTCTCTTTTAGTAAAGGGCAGTGCACATCTGCCTATTTTGGGCATGGTTGGTAAACTGATCCAGTGGGGGAGAGGTGAAACAGAGGACCCTCTGAAAGGAATTCCGGATGAGTGCTTAGAAGAAGGGCTCATGGGAGGTGGGCAGAGGATGGAGAAAAGAGAGGGTGATGATGCCTGTTTCCCTGCAACCGCGCACCGCCAATGCTGCTGAGCGTCCACCATCTGGAACCGGGAAGAGTGGGGATGGCTGGCAATTAACTGACGCCCTGAAGGAGTGAAGAAGACACAAGAATGATCTACCAGCAGGGTTGGATGGTCCAACGTCTGGGGCTCTTGCCAGGGCTGGAGAAAGAGTTGAGACTGGACCCCAAACTGGACCCCCAGGAAGGGGTGGGGTTATTAAAAATAAAATACGTCAAACAAGCACATAAGAGCACGGCTCTGGGTTTCACAGGCATCGAATTATTTGACTTTCACCAGGCAGAGTCAACTATTTTCCTCATTTTGTATGTAGTTCCCGATCTACGAGACTACAGAACTTATTTGCCACCGTCGCAGGTCGGAGATTTGAACGGCGCGCGCGGTCTCATTGTGACTCACACCAGAGTCTAACCCACAAAAACGGTTCTCAGCGTGGGGCGGCGGTTGGGGGACGGAGACTAGCATGTGGCAGGCCGGAAATTCGGGAAGCTGGGCTAAAGAAACGAAAAGTGAACTGGTCCAGGTCTCAAAAAAAAAAAAAAACCAGGGACCGAATCCCCAGAATCGGGGGGTGGGGGGGCTGGACCTCAGAGTCAGAGAGACAGAGAACAGAACCCCAGAGTCAGAGGGAGCAAAGGGCCACCCACCCCGGATCAGGAGGAGGGGGCCGGAACCCCAGGGGTAGGAAAGAAGACAGGACTGGATCCCCAAGTCAGAGAGAAAAAGGCCACACTTTTGGGCCTTTTGATCCCGGAGAGGAAGGGGCTAGGCCCGCCTCCCGGTTGGGGCCTCGCGGGGCGGGGCGCGGAAGGATCCGGGCGGGCCGTGCTGCGCCACCCTCGGTATATCTGTCCCCGCGGCCGCCTCATTTCCCGTCCTCAGATCACAGTATCTTCTCAGGCTACCAAGACGCCCTCTCCGCCCGCGTAGTCCTGGCTATGGCTCTGTAGCCGCGACCCCCTCAGTGTCCCGGCCCATTTCCGCGCTTACCGCGCTTGCGCTCTTCTCTACCGCCTTCTTTTCTTCAGCGGAGGCCGCCGCCGCCTCTCCTTTCCGCAGCCATGGAGTGAGTAACCGCTCGCCCCTCCCTCTCCAACCGCCTTTCCCGCCCTTTCGAAGCTCGCGGCCTTCACGACCAGTCGGGGTGGGGGGGAGACGAGAGTGAGGAATCACGGTCGCGCAGGCGCAGAAGGGGAAAGACGCGCCGTTGGCACGTGGCCGAGCATGCGCATTCGGCCCGACGGGGGAGGGTGCGTTCTCCGGGAGAATGTTGGCGTTTGAAGACGGTCTGCGTGCAGGTGCGCCTGCGCACTAGCCCCAAGGGGGGGGGAGGGGTCAACGATTCTGTCCGCGAGCGGTTGCTCACGTGCACAACCCCACCAGAGCCCGTAATTTTCTGTGAAGGGCGGACAGTAAGCAGCCGCACATGCGCACTGAGTCCCCCAACCCCCGTAGGTGTGAGAGCAGTTGGATCAGTAGCGGAGCATGCGCTTTGGCCCTGGGCGAGAAAGCCGCGTGTGGAAGGGTCGGGGTAGGGGCCGGGTTTTCCGCCCGCCCTTTCCTCTCTCCCGGCTCCACGTTGCGCAGGCGCATAGCACAATTTACGTTTCATTCAGGCACCTGCTGGGGCGGTGGCTGGGGCCGATTGACAGGGCGGAGGGGAGGCTTAGAGACTAGGGGTTAGAAAGGGGGTGGAACTAGGAAAACGGCTGCCGCGAAGGGTGGGGCTTGGGGGTGGGGCCTATTACGATAGGGGGCGTGGTCACGCTAATTTAACTGAAGGGTGGGGTTTCGATCGGAGAAAAAGTGGGGCCTCGGGAGTCATCGCGAAGGGGTGGGGCTAAGGTAATTGGAGGCGAGACTTGGGCGGGATTGGGCGGTCGTCGCAAGTTTCACTTGATCTTAGCCAAAAGGCCGAGAAGCGATGGTCGTCGCAAGTTTCAAAGGAAACCGCGGAACTTGGTAGATAAACCACGTTAGTGGAGGGCTAGGGCTGGGAGAATTCCCCTGGGAATTAATTTGAGCTGGCCTCTTGGGATGAGGTGGAGCCTAAAGGAAATGCTTAGAGGAAGGGGTGTGGCTGGAAGAAAATTCTCCTGGGATTGAATTATTTATGAAGTGGAATATTGTGGGGAGGGTGGGAGGGCTTAGGGAAGTTCCCTTGGGAGACCATTAATTAGGTTTCTGCATTAGAAGGAGTGGGGCTTGGGAATTCTTTTATTTTTTATTTTTTAATTTTTTTAGATTTATTTATTTATTTATTTGACAGAGTGAGAGAGATCACAAGTAGGCAGAGAGAGAGGGGGGAAGCAGGCTCCCCGCCGAGCAGAGAGCCCCATGCGGAGCTCGATCCCAGGACCCTGGGACCATGACCCGAGCTAAAGGCAGAGGCTCAAGGCACCGAGCCACCCAAGCGCCCCATGGAGCTTGGGAATTCTAAAGAAAAGTAACTGGGAACCTAAAGAGAATTCCCTTGGGAGTATGTGAGAGTCAGAGATTTGGGGAAAGAAAGCACAGATTTAGAATTCCGATAGGGCAAGGTGCAGTGTGGAGTCCATTTGGAAGTGCAGGGGTGGACCCTGGGGACATGGAGCTGTGGCTTGGTTTCTCTGCGACTTTGGTGGTGTATGAGGATGGCCTCTGACACTACCTCCTTTTGTCTTACTTGTAGGTCTTCCACTCTCGCCTTGGTGCCTGTCTTTGCCCAGCTGAGCAACCTCCAGAGCCTCCTTCCAGCTGTTGGTTCAGCCTTCCTCATTGCCACCCCTGCCCAGATCCTCTGCTGCAGCCATGTCACTCCTGGCGACCCTTGGGCTGGAGCTGGACAGGGCCCTGCTCCCAGCTAGCGGGCTGGGCTGGCTCGTAGACTATGGGAAACTCCCCCTGGCCCCTGCCCCCCTGGGCCCCTATGAAATCCTCGGGGGAGCCCTGGAGGGCGGGCTCCCAGGGGGAGGAGAACCCCTGGCAGGTAAGGACAGGTGGGGAATGGAGGTGCAGCATGGGGGCAAGGGAGAAGAATTCATTGATTCATTCAATAAGTATTTATTGAGAACCTGCAATGTGCCAGGGGTTGCTTTAGGTGCTGGCGGATAGAACTGAGACAAGACTGATGTAATCCCTGCCTTCCTAGAACTCACACTCTATTGAGAGGCAGATGGAAGACAAATTAGGTGATGATGGGTTGGGATAAGTGGGAAACACTCAGTAGCTTAGCTGGAAAATGAAAACAGCGTCCTAGGTTAGAGAGGATAGCCCGGGAACACATCGGAAATTTTTTGGCTAGGGCCTAAAGGTGGGGAAGGAATAAGCCATGAAAAGACTCAAGGGAAGAGCTTATCAGGAAACAGCATCCCAAGAGGCTCTGGGGCAGAAGTTATTTTATTCATTAGTTTATCCCTAATGCTTGGCACATAGTGGGTTCTCAATAATTAATGAATTAAAAATGAAACAGTCTGTGTTGTGTGTGTGGTCTAGTTTGCCCTTTAAAAATAGTAAATCAGAAACTACAGGCATAGGGTAATCAGTAAAGCGGATGTTGGAATGGCTGAAGAAATGTCTGGTTGACTTTGGTTGTTTGGGTCATTGGTTGGTTGAGTGGTTCTGTGACTGGTTTAATGGGTTGACTAGTTGGTTGACTGATTCAGTCTGTTGATTAGCCAGCTGGTGGTTAAGTTGGTTGACTGGGTAGTTGATTGTTTGGTTAACGGGTTGGTTAGATGTTTGGTTTGTTGGCTGGTTTGTTGATTTGGTGAATGGTGTGATGATTCATTGATTGGTGGGTTGACTGGTGGGCTGCTTGGTGGTTTCACTCCATGCATGGCATGAAGGAAACAGGCGTGAGTGAGCACCAGGCTAGGTGGAAGACCAGGAGCTCAAGGATATTTATGTCTCTCCCCCAATCCTCCAGGTGACGGCTTCTCTGACTGGATGACTGAGCGGGTGGACTTTACAGCCCTCCTGCCCCTGGAACCCCCTTTGCCCCCAGGTGCCCTCCCCCCACCTTCCCCACCCCCACCTGACCTGGAAGCCATGGCCTCTCTCCTCAAGAAGGAGCTGGAACAGATGGAAGACTTCTTCCTTGATGCCCCACTCCTCCCACCATCCTCCCCACCACCACAGCCACCACCCTCAGCACTGTCCCTCCCTCTCCCACTCCCTGTCCCCACCTTTGACCTCCCCCAGCCCCCTTCCCTAGACACCCTTGACTTGCTGGCCATCTACTGCCGCAGCGAGACTGGGCAGGGAGACTCAGGGTTGGTGCCCCTGCCCCCACCACAGCAGCCCCCTCCCCCGCCCCCTCTGCCCTCTCGCCCGGCCCCTTACCCCAATCCTGCCACCACTCGAGGGGACCGCAAGCAAAAGAAGAGAGACCAGAACAAGTCAGCGGCTCTGAGGTACCGCCAGAGGAAGCGGGCAGAGGGCGAGGCCCTGGAGGGCGAGTGCCAGGGGCTGGAGGCACGAAACCGGGAGCTGAGGGAGAGGGCTGAGTCAGTAGAGCGCGAGATCCAATACGTCAAGGATTTGCTCATTGAGGTGTATAAGGCTCGAAGCCAGAGGACCCGGAGCAGCTAGAGGAGCAGGGGCTTTGGGCGAGAAGGGGCACTGGTCTTCAGCTCCAGCTCGCTTCTGTTTCTGGGGCTGAGGTAGGAGGGTCCCTCCCATCATCCCCTGGTCTGTCTCCCCCCACCTTCTTTCCCTTTGTCTCCTCTCCTGTCCATTTCTGAACCCGATCCCCTTCTCCCTCCCCAGAATCATGGAGTGTTCGGCCTCAGTCAACATCTCCACTCCTTAAGTAACAGCTGAGGGCCTGGGGCCTGCAGGGAGTCTGGGAAGCAGGAGAGAGCTTGCAAACCTGGCCTTTCAGATGGAAGCGAGGCCAGGAAGCAGGGCAGAATGAATGTGCAGCTGAGGACAGGAAAGCCAGCTGGGGACTAGGGCAGGGAGGGTTTCAGGAATGGCCCCCTGCTTACAATATAAGCAAAAAGCAAGCCAAGTGACCTTGGGGAAGTGTATTTGGACTGGAAGCCAAGAGGCGGCCAAGTTCACAGAGCAGGTGAATATGCAGGTAGACTGGGAGGTGGGCAGGGGGGTGGGATCGCAGTGATTGGTGACTGGGTGTTCATTTTAGCTCTGGGAGGAAATCAGTGTTTGTGAAGGTGTTGGGGAGGGGCTAAATCTAGGGGAGGGAGGGCAGGAACTGATCCTTTTGATGATTTGTGAGTGGAAATAAAATGAAGAATTTCCTCTGTTGTGTGTGTCTTTGTCTTGGAGAGGAGAAGTTGGAGAGAGGGAGCCCCAGGCCAAAGACCATACTAGCGGTAGACAGAACGGGTAATACTTAAGCATGCACTCTTGGCATGGGGCCAAGGCCCAGATGGGATGATTGGACTGGTAAAGACAAAAGACCCACTTTTAGATCCAAACCTTTTTTTTTTTTTTTAAAGATTTTATTTATTTATTTGACAGACAGAGATCACAAGTAGGCAGAGAGCCCGATGCGGGGCTCGATCCCAGAACCCCGGGATCATGACCTGAGCTGAAGGTAGACACTTTAAACCACTGAGTCACCCAGGTACCCCAGACCTTTTTTTTTTTTTTTTAAGATTTTATTTTAGGGGTGCCTGCCTTTGGCTCAGGTCATGATCCCAGAATCCTGGGATTGAGCCCTGTGTCAGCCTCCCTGATTGGTGGGGAGTCTGCTTCTCCTTCTGCCCCCACTCCACTCTTGTGCTCTCTCTAGCTCTTGTTCTCAAAACTGATTTTATATGAGAGGGAGAGTGTGTGCTCAAGCAGGGTGGGAGGGAGGGAGGGAGAGGAGCAAGCAGACCCCATGCTGAGTGTGGACCCCCCCTATACAAGGCTCCATCTCACCCCCCAGGGATCATGACCTGAGACAAAACCAAGTCAGTCACTGAACCGACCTAGCCACCCAGGTACCCCTCGGTTTTTTTTTTTTTTAAGATTTCCTTTATTTCACAGCAGGAGAAGGAGAAACAGGCTCTCCACTGAGCAGGGAGCCTGATGCCGGGCTCGATCCCAGGACCCTGAAGTCTTGACTCGAGCTGAAGGCAGTCACTTAACCAACTGAGCCACCCAGGCACCTCCCTATTCTCTTTTAGAAAGTTTTTATTTAATTTCTGCAGCCAACATGGGGCTCAAACTTAAGGCCTGAGATCAAGAGTCATGGCCTCTTCTGACTGAGCCAGCCAGACACCCCCTAAAATTTCTTTTTTAAAGATTTTATTTATTTATTAGCGATCACAAGCAGGCAGAGAGGCAGGCAGAAAGAGGAGGAAGCAGGCTCCCCACTGAGCAGAGAGCCAGATGTGGGGCTTGATCCCAGGACCCTGAGATCATGACTTGAGCTGAAGGCAGAGGCTTTAACCCACTGAGCCACCCAGGCGCCCGCCCCCCAAATTCTTTTTTTTTTTTTTTTTTAAAGATTTTTATTTATTTGACAAATAGAGATCAGAAGTAGGCAGAGAGGCAGGCAGAGAGAGAGAGATGGAAGCAGGCTCCCGCCTGAGCAGGGAGCCCGATGTGAGTCTCGACCCCAGGACCCTGAGATCATGACCTAAGTGGAAGGCAGAGGCTTAACCAACTGAGCCACCCAGGTGCCCCCAAATTCTTAATTCAAAAAAGTATCAAAGGCACCTGGCTGGTTCAGTCAGTGGAATATGCGATTCTTGATCTTGGGGTTATGAGTTTGAGCCCCATGTTGGGTGTAGAGACTACTGAAAAATCTTTAAAAAAGCAGGTGTATTTTTTTTTTAAAGATTTTATTTATTTGACAGAGATCACAAGTAGGCAGAGAGGCAGGCAGAGACAGAGAGAGGGGGAAGCAGGCTCCCTGATGAGTGGGGAGCCCAATGTGGGGCTTGATCCCAGGACCTTGAGTTCATGACTGGAGCTGAAGGCAGAGGCTTAACCCCACTGAGCCACCCAGGTGCCCCAGAGGGGGTGTATTTAAATATATTGTTGATTAAGATATTGATTTGATTTACCAATGACTAAATAACAAAGGATTTAATAAGACAGAAGATGGATCTCATGTAACTATCCAAGCTGGTCTCCTGAAGTCATTCATGGACCCTGGTGCTTCTATCTTGTTACTCCCCCAGCTCCCAGCTCAGTGGTCTTCAAAACTGAGTGTCGGAGTGCCCAGGAGGGTTTTTTGAAACACAGATTGCCAGGCTCCAAGCCCCAGAATATCTGATTCAGCAAATCTTGGGTGGTCCTGAGAATTTGCCTTTCTCCCGAACTCCCAGGGTACGCTGCAGCTGCTAGTCTGGGGACCACACCTTGGAAGCCATTATTCTAAGGTATGTCTTCCTTGACCTCAGTTGAAGCTAAGTCACCACCACCACGACTTTATTACAGCAAGCAGGAATGGGGACGGAGATATGGGAGAGCAAGCCATCTCCTTTTAAGGACTTGAGCTGGGAGTTTTCCACATCTTTTCTGGGCCTTACCTTGGAGGACAACGTAGCCACATGGTCTCACCTACCTGCAAGGGAGCCTGGGAAATGTAGTCTCCAGATGGGTGGCCATTTTTCTCAGCCAGAGCCTTGATGGTCCTATTACCATAAAATGAAGGGAAAAATCAACTTTTGGGACTCTGGTCAGTAGAATAAAACTGGAAGGCTCAGCAAGCAAGGGTTAGGAATGTAGGGGCTTCTAGAGCAGCAGTTTTGTCTGGAGGCCTTGGGGTCCCCAAGACCTTTTCGGGTGATTTGCTAGGTTAAAACTATTTTCATAGTAACACTAAAATGTTATTTGCCACTGCCTTCTCCCCCAACAAATCTGGAGTTTTCCCAAGGTTATGTGATGTTTGATGACACATTACTGTAACAGCTAATTCACTTCGTGCTTGTGAATTCCTGCTATTTAAAAGATTTGCAGTTTTAATTGCTAAAATTGTAAATATGGGTAGGTACAACCCGTGCAAACAAAAGTTCTTTGGGGTCGCTGGTATTTAACAGTGTAAAGGGGTCCTGAGACCAAAAAAGTTTAAGAAGTGCTGTATTGGGATTTATTTCCCCTTAAATTCAAATCTTGATATTTTGGGCCACCCAAGTATTGTGAATTGGGGCTGAAATGCCACATGGGCATTGTCAGGTCCTTAGAGCTTCTCCGAGGCAGGTTTTCCTTTCTCCACCTAGCAACAAAACATCTTCACTTGCGACAATACTGTCACCTTGCACATCTGGAAAACAGCAACCATTAAAGAATCCTCCCAGACGTTTCCATTTCAGGAACTGGGTGAAGCACCCTTCCTCATGACTCCGAGGTGACCCATGGATGACCCCATGGTTTACCCAAGACAGGTCCACACACACACACTTCAAATTACCTGCCCCCCAAAAAGAGGGTGGGGGGGACTCATAAATGATTAGTTGAACTGTTTTGTCCCTACTGATCCATCAGAACAAAAAGCTTGTTAACCAGATCTAGGTTGAGTTGCTCCCCCTACTCCCCAGAATCTGGAACTTGG